>NC_135484.1:52156810-52464217 GCF_052094955.1 Ictidomys tridecemlineatus | reverse complement strand
GATGAATGGATTAAAAAAATGTGGCATTTGTACACGGTGGAATATTACTCAGCACTAAAAAATAACAAAACCACGGCATTTGCAGGGAAATGGATGGCATTAGAGGAGATTATGCTAAGTGAAGTTAGCCAATCCCTAGAAAAGAAATGCTGAATGTCTTCTTTCATATAAGGAGGGGGACTCAAAACAGAGCAGGCTGGAAGAGCATGAAAAGAAGATTACCAATTGGAAGGGACAAGAGGTGGGAGGGAATGGGAGAGAGAAGGGGAATTTCATGGAAATGGAAGGATACCCTCATTGTTATACAAAATTACATATAAGACGATGTGAGGGGAAAGGGGGAAAAAGGAGAGAAATGAATTACAGTAGCTGGGGTAGAGAGAGATTATGGGAGGGGAGGGGACAGAAGGGGGGATAGGGAGGGAATAGAAAAGGCAGCAGAATATAACAGACACTAGTGTGGCAGTATGTATCAACTTGGACGTATAACCAATGTGATCCTGCAAACTGTACACGTGGTAAAAGTAAGAATTCATACCCCACTTGAATCAAATGTATGAAATATGATATGTCAAGATCATTGTAATGTTTTGAGCAACCAATAAAAATTTAAAAAAAGAGACAAGAAGAGACGAGGCCCATATTGAAGAGATTTAAAAATTCTACTGAAATCTATAAGAAAATGTTTGAATGAATTATGAGGTATTAAAAGAAGTACAAACTTAATGTCTTGCATAGAATTTATCACCCTATGTTTATAGACTCAAAAAGCTTTCATTATTTTAACCTTCAACGGTGTTTTAACAAAGCCACATTATTAAGGGCTCTCTACTTCTGGCTTATTCTTTCTTACTCAGTCTTTTGCCCCATATGAGATCCTCACCACCACAGTCGTCAATGGCTGACCTCGCATTATAATTCAAGGATCACTCTATGGAACATCTTCTCCACTGATTGACTGTATTCAATTGCACTTCACAGCAGGAAATGTATATAACACAGCTTTATGTTGTTCACAATATCTATCACAATACCTTGTGCTTTTGGGGCACTGAATATATGTATAAGGATACCCTTATGATTATTGGATGCTTTTTGTCACATGTGCTCGCGAATGAGCCGGGGTTTTCCCTCCATATCCCCCATAGCTTCCAGGAACATTCCTAACATATTTAGAAGAAGAGAAATGCTTTCATTTGGATGGTCAGTTTCGAATACAGTAGGTAGGTTTCTCTCTCAGATAGAAATATAAAATGACAAACAGCTGTGGTCAGAGTGAACCATGCCAGAAGACTGAATCTGAGTGATCAGAAATGCCTTTCAGCAGGAGGAGCAACCACCACTGGAACCAGATTCAAGCCAAATGTGATAGGTCTTACACTGAAAAAGGATCATTATTTGTGATTGAAAACAATAAACAAACACAGAACACCTAAAGGGAAGGAGGCACCCTGCTATAATTTGGATCTGGAATGTTGCCCAAAGGTCATGTGTTGAAAGCTTGGACCCCAATCTACCAGCATTCAGAACGGACTCTACAGAAAGGTGAATCGAATCCTGAGCTCTAACCTCATCTGTGGATCAATCCACTGATGGGTTCATGATTGGACAGGACTATTGGGAGTTGGTCAAAACTGTGGGGGCGGTAGGGCCTAGTTGGAGGGTAGGCCATTGGAGTTGATTCCCTGGACGGGTACATCATATTCCTCAGTCCTCTCTTCCCCTCACCATTTCCCTGATCTCCATGAGTTGAGAAGCTCTGTTTTGAAGCCAGGCTCTCTGCCATGGTAATCTGCCTCACTTCAGGCCACAGCAATGGAGCCTGAAATTGAACCAAAATAAATATTTACTCATTTAATTTTCTCAGGTATGTTGTCAAAGTGATGAAAAAGTCTTCTCACACACACAAACACACACACACACACACACACACACACACACACACAGGAGGAATGGTCTAAAGGGAGAAAAGGACACTTGGTATTGTTGACGCCTTCTTCAACAGTAGACACAGCTGGGGTACAGCGTGGATTCTCACTTCAGCAGATGCTAAAAGGGGCTTAAATTTTTATATTAGTCTTTTATGAGGAGAGACTGACTAAAACAGGCCTGACTTCTCTCTCAGATTTGGAGATGAATAAGAAGGACCAAGAAGATTTCCTTTTCTAGCCCAGGACACAAATGCAGTCACTAGTTTCTGATAGCAATCGGAGTAATTATGTCTACTTGCTCCGCTATCTCGAAGGCAAGAGACATTATGAGGTGATTCATATAATCCTTAGGATCTACTTAACCATTAATTTTCCAAAAATTCTTCCTTTTTTTAAATTTTATTTCTGCCACCTTGAGGTTTTGTTTCCTGAACAGACATAGAGAAAGAACAGCTCAAGGAAAAGAGTCTCCTGAAAATGGGCTCTGGGAAGAGAGTAATGGGAGCAAACCCAAACCCCTTCTAAAGGGTAATAAGGAAAATGATCCTAAACAAAACAAAAAGCAAATATGAACAAAGTGGCAGCAGGCTCTGTTTGTTGGCCACTTTCTCTGCACCAGCCATCAGGTGAGAACTACACACTATGTTGTCATTTACTGTTCAACTCATGCTTGTGAGAGAGGTCTTATAAATGCGTTCTGTCAGTTTAGCTCCAAAATTGCTCTGGTCCCAATGGGTATGTCTGTTACAGCCCACGTGCTTCATCTCTTTGCTTTGTCCCCAACTCTACAAAACTGCCTCCTCATTAACTTGTTGGAATTTAAACACCTTGAAAAGCAGGGCCTTATCTTAACTCCTTCTGATCCTTAGAGGTATGGGAATTACATTTAGGATTGTTACTCCATAGTAGAAAATTTCTCAACTTTTTATTTCACTCTGGACTCTTGAAACCTGGATTATATTTGGCACTGATAAACAACAATAGGTTAAGTGAACATCAAACCATTGGCTCTAAAACAAATTTTCTTAAGTGAAATTTAAGCGGAATTTTTGAGCACTTAAATAAACTTCAATCAGAATTAACAAGGACCAAATAATGTTCAAATGAACTCGAAAATGTATAGATTAACAGCAAAAATTTACTTTTGGAAAGGGTAAAGGTGGTTCTTTAGTGAAATCTAATCCATATTATAATTTGAATTCTGAGACTGATTAAGACTTTGTGATGGTTAATTTTATATGTTAACTCGCCTGGGCTACGATGCCCAGATACTTGGCCAACTTTTATTCTGGGTGTGTCTGTGCTGGTGTTATGGGGTGAGATTTACTTTTGAATCGGGGACTTTTAGTTAAATAGATTCCATTCTCTAATGTGGAGCCAGACCTCACCTCGTCAACTGAATGCAACTGAATGGGACAAAAAGCCCACCTCTCCCAGACAAGAGGGAACTGTCCAGTGAACTACCTTTGGATTTCACCTACAACATTGATTCTTCCTGGCTCCACAGCACACTGCCTTGGGACTCAAACTAGGACACTTTCCTGGATCTCTAGCTCCTCCCAGCCAACCCTGCCCAATCCCGTGAGCCAGTAGCTGACAGGCAAGTGCAGGGAAGAAGCAGAGGCCCTGCAGGGGGTGAGTGTGCTACTGGCTGCAGGTCCCTGGTCAAAGCGCAGGACAGGCTTCTGAGTTTACAGGCAGGAAGGGATGATTGGTGGTTGGTGGAGCCCCAGGAACCCCGCGCTCTGAGGAATTCTGAGCGCTTGGGTCATAATGGACCCCGGCAACGCCGGAGGACGTTCGGGGCAGAGAAGTGGATGGTGATGGACGCGCTTCTCAGAGCTGGTCCGGTGGCTCGCTGAAGTGGCCACGATGTCGGCCTGGTTTGGAGGCCTGGGCTCAGGCTTGGGCCACTTCTTGGCTCAGGTGGGGAGCAGCTTGGCTTTCCTCACCGGCCATAGCTCCACCCTCACCAGGGACATGCTTCTGGATGACTCAGGAGACCCAGAAGCAGCTTTACATCATTGTCGGAGAAAGGAAATGGAAACTACTGATTCCACACTAAGATGTGAGAATGAAAGACCGAAAAAGTATTGTACTGACCTGGAAGAAAAGCATGAAGCGCCAGAGCTACAAAGAAACCATCAGTCTGTAAGTTGCCAAGATCAACTGCAACAGAAAGAGGTAGAGGTCAGCCATCTTAAGGCAGGACAGACTGTCCTGCAAGATCAAATGTTCCAACTACGGGCAGCTGCTCAATCAGTACGCTCGGGAGCTTGTGGTGTGCCAACAACAACCGCACCGGCTCCGTTCGGTTCCCTGATCGGTAGTCATTTTTCAGCCTTTCGTGATGATGACATGGACTTTAGTGACATAATTGTAGCACAACAAGAAACAAACAGATTATCAACTGAAGTTGCAAAACAGGAATCTGAAGTTGGCCACTCGAGGCAGATTGCTGAGGCTCAGGGAACACACCATTCTGACTCAAGTGAAATCTGCAAAGTACTAAATACTATCAAGACTCTTCAACCAAACCAAAGTCCAGACTTAGATGATCATCAGCATGAAATTTCAGTTTGGGAGCAGAGTTCTACTGTGGCAGAAAAGGGAAGAACCCTTCCTCAGCATTCAGCAGTGGAAGAAGTGCTCAGGCTTCAACGAGCCCTGGCTGATGCGGAGAAGGAAATCGTGAGGCTAAATGGTTTAAACCAGGATAACCGTCTTGCTGAAGACAATCTGAAACTTAAAATGCATGCTGAAGCTTTAGAAAAAGAGAAGTCATCAATGAGTCAAGAAAAAGAGGAACTTCAGATGTCACTGTCAAAATTGAGCTGTGACTATCCAGTCATGAAAAACAGAGCTTCAACAGACGTGAATTTGAATGTACAATTACTAGACTTAAAACTTCACTTGAAGGCAAAGGAGGAAGAACTGAATCAGACTATCAATGAGAAGAAAATGCTGATAGCCGAGTTAGAAGAACTGGATCATCAGAATCAGGAAGCTACAAAGCACATGATTTTGATACAAGATGAGCTAGCCAAACAACAAAATGAAGGAGACCTTGTCATCAAGAAGTTGGAACAAGATCTAGATGACGAAAAAAAGAGAGTTCGTCAACTTGAGGATGAGCAAATGAACATATCCCACGAGTTGCATGTGCAGAAGGAGAAGTTAACTGAGAATGCACAGAGCCTCAGTGATTTGCATTTAACTAAGCAGAAGCTTGAAGGTAAAGTAGAAGATTTAGTAGATCAGCTAAATCAGTCACAAAAAAATAGTTTAAACCTCCAGCAGGAAAACCTGGGGCTTAAGGATCACATTAGACAACTTGAAGAGGAGCTGTCTGGATTTAAGAGTAAGTATCCAACTTCTCTGAACGAAGACTCGAACAGTCACTGGAAGGATGACATGCTTAAAGAACGAGAAGCTGAAGTTAGCAACCTAAGGCAAAATCTTTCTCAAGAGGAACAGCTCAATGAAAACTTAACGAGAGTTGCTGCTGAACTCAAGACGGAAAATGAAATGTTGATTTTAGCACGTGACGATGTAAGGCGTAAGTTGGAAGAATCTATTGCTGCTTACAATCAAATCTCTCAAGAAAGAGACACTATCACGGAGACTCTCCAAAGAGACAAAGAAGAGACTGAAGCCAAACTGCACCAGGCAGAAAAAAGACTGTTGGAAGAAGCAAATAATCACAGGCAGACTATTGAGGAACTCTCCAAAGCACACAATTTGAAGACCTCTTACTTAAAGCTGAAACACGAATGTGCACTTCAACTCAATCAAGAGAAGGACTTTGAAATAGCAGGACTCAAAAAGAATATTGAGCAAATGACTGCTGATGAAAAAGAAACTGAGGAAATTTTGGCATCTTACATAGAAGAAGAGGAGCGATTGACACAAGTCATAAATGAGAAAGAAGTTTTTATTGAAAAACTCGAAGAAAAAAGTTCACAACTACAAAAGGATTTAGATAAGTGTTCTCAGGCCTTAAGAGAAAATGAAACTTTAAGGCAATCCGTTGAAAGAAAGGACAGAAGTCTTACCTATGTGAAAGCAGAAAACAACTATCTGCGAGTAGAACTGGAAATACTTAGGGAACAGCACAATCAAGCTGTACCAGTGGCTGAGCCTGAAGCTCTTGATGCTATCACAGAACTAGAATTGGAGGTATCTCAACTGAATATAGTCAAAAATCATCTGGAAGATGAAATTCAAGACCATCTGAATATAATTGAAAATCAAAACCAGCGTAAAATGCAACTACTTCAGTCTTTACGGGAGCAGGAGGAGGAAATGGATGAATTTAAGTACCAATATGAGCAGATGAATGCTGCGCATAGCCAGTTAATTTTAGAAAGAGAGGAGGAAATTAAGAACTTGCAGAAAACTATTGAAGAACTAAAAGCCCAGTTGCCTGGAGAGAGAGGAGATGCTCAAACATTGAATTCTGATATTTTTCAAGAGACCAAAGTAAAAATCCTAAGAGAAAACGAGGTTCAACACTTACGGGACCATGTGTTTGTAGACAAAAAGAGAAAGCAAAACAGCTGGTATATGTAAGTGGATAGCTACTGGGTATTTTATTTTATTTCTTTAGTTGTTGTTGTTGTTGTTGTGATTTTTTGCTATAGTACTTTTAAAAAAAAAATTTGTTTTGTTTTTTGTAGCACTTTTTGTTTATAGAATTTTGTTCCAATGTAGCAGATAATCATCACCAGTTATCAATTCTGATGTACTTTAGCGAGCAACTGTACAGAGCAGCCTTCTTGAACCACTAGTTCCAACCTCACTTAATGGCATTAAGATAAAAACGATACATGTAATTACAGGAAACAAGAAAAACCCAACCCATAAGAAGGATGTCTCCGATTCAGAGTACATGAAAACCAAATATAGTGTTGCAAAACGTTGAGAATATTTAGTTTATCCAAGATAACATTGTACAACTACCAAGCGAAAATTCCAATGGGGAGGACCTAAACAGGAAGCTTAGTGGATAAATTCTAAGATGCCTTGAATCCAAATTCTATGACCCCTATCCATTTTGCTGATTTCCATTTCTCTACGAAAGTCACTTCACATTAATTCAGTTTTCCAGATGATAAACATGTCCAGAAGGAAGAGTATTTCTATGAGTCAACCCCAAAGTGGGATCACGTGATCCACTGCCAATGGAAAAGTTAATTAGTAGGAATGTATCATTAAATATCTGGACTGCTTATCTACATACTATTGGGGGCTCTACAATAATTCTTATAAACACATTCTATAAAACATTGGATCAAAACAACTTGGGGAGAGAAATAAGCTAACAACAGTTTTTGAAAGATGAAAAGCTTTAAAATAGGAGTAGTTACAACCTTTTGATAAATTAAGGTAAAAGATGAATCAAAAGTTTCTAGCTTAAGTAGGTGAAATCAGAGAAGAGAAAAAGCAGATTGCATAGCACATACTTCTCCGACACCTGTAGTTTCTAAAACCATTCAGAACCTTTTTATTAAAATTAATTTAAACAAAATTTAATATATTTTGAAATACAAATTATACTATCATTTAATATAAATTAATCTAATTTAAATTAATCTTATTAGTAGTATTATTTAAATTTCTTTTATTAATACTATGGTTTGATCTAAATTTATTTTATTAATTGATATTGTTTATATTAAATTATAAATAAATATTAAATTTATTTATAATTTAATATAAATTCCATTTATATTAAATTATAGTATGATTTATATTTAAAAATTCATCGACTATATAACTTAATATAAACGTCAATAAAGTTAATTTTAATAAAAATGCTCTTAGTTGTTTTGGAAATTACAGGTGGCAGTGAAGTATTAGCAACATTATCTTCTTTTTTCTCCTCTTTGATTTTACCTAACTTAAGCTAGAACCTTTTGGTTTATCTTTTGTTTTACTTTACAAAAATAAAAAAATAAAAAAAAAAAAAAGGAAGAAAAACACCTAGTAGCTACACACATATCAGCTTTTCCTTTCTTATTTCTAAATTTCACCTTAACATTTACATTATTTGACCAAAATTAAGATGCCACCAGTTGTTAGGCATGAACAAAATCACTGAAACAACAACTGGAGGACGCATCCCAAAGTCACATTGGCCAAGTATTCAAAACATATAAATGTCTGAGAACTGATGAGCTCTGATAGTAAAGTTTCCAACCTATGAAAAGTTTCCAAATGCTATGGAAAATGATGACATTTCTCTTTTTGTGTTTTTAAGCTGAGAACCTAAGGTATGTTATCAGAAATTGTATGGAACTCAAGTCTTTAAATTTCTTATTTTTCCTGTACTGTAGACAAAGAGACTCACAATTCCTTGAGCTCTACTAGCATTTTAGTGACAGGAAAAAATTCAATGATGCATAGTTCTTTATCTGCATTCAATGTCTATCAATCTTACATACTTTGGGAAGGGTCACAAGCCACAGCCCTTATGCCTCCTGCTCTATTTCAAAGCTTCCAGCGTCAGTTGCAACAATTCTAGGAAACACTGGGAATACTCTATGGTACAAAATGCACAATTACTTTTATTTGAAAGCATCTCTAAGACATGAGTCATTACGTGACTTTCTTGTTCTAAGTAAATTTACTGAATTATTATTAAGTGATAACATAGTAAGCCAAAATGAAAAATGAAAGCATATGCTTCAAATCAGAGCAAGGAAGAAATAAGAAGGTATGATGTGTGGTAAAAATACACGAACATGCAAATATTATCCAGCCTTCTTACGTCAAATTTCCTCTTTTTGATTTATTCATTTTTTGGAGGTTACATTCTTGCATGATATGCATGGAACAACTTTTGGGGGGATACAATCAGAAATGCAGCACTAAAATCTGCCTTCCTGTCACATCACACGGCTTACTCCCGAGAAGAATATCAAACTATATATTTGGCTTCCACTTGCCAAATTACTTGGAATCTGATTCCAGTAGACTTCACATGGTTGGGAAAAGCAGAGTTCAGATTTGTCATGAGAGATTTTTATATATTCTGCTCACTCCATTGTGTCTAGGTGAGCCTTTGGGTTTCAATGCCTGGAAACACACTTCTTATATTTCAGAATTGAAGAGCTCTTGGAAACGGCGACCTCACTGCATTCTTGAGAAAAATATGTTATACAGGTACTCAGAAAATCACAAAGATTAATATAGATTCAAGATTTTTTTTTTTTTTGAGACAAGGGGTTTAATGGAGAAAACAGCAAGATAGCCTTAGAAATTTCATACTCCCTGCATTCTTAGGAAAAGCTTCTATATTGTAAAGAATAACACCAAACAGAAAAGTTCCTAAGAAAATATTGTGCTTTCAGTTTCCTTGTCTCATAAATTTTATTAAAGTTTCATTAAAGACCCTGTATTTGCTAGCCTTTTTATTAAATACTTTTTTGAGATATTCTATTAATGTCTATGACTGGATTTTATTTGGTCTCACATTAATGTCGCTCCCTGTGACAAAGGGTACATGGGAGGCAGGCAGGATCAGCCTGTCCTCTCCGAGGCACCAGCTGTCCCACCCAGGCTCTGACAGAGGTAGTGAAGGTCGCTAGCGTCTCCTGGACTGAGCGAGAGGGTAAGTATCTGAGTAATATTAATTGCGTATAAATGCCACATTTTTTATGCATTCATCTACTAAGTTGTTTCCACAATTTAGCTAATGTGAATTTTGCTGCTATAAACATTGATGTGGCTGTGTCCCTGTAGTTTGCAGTTGTTAAGTCCTTTGGGTATAGACCAAAAAGAGGGATAGCTAGGTCAAATGGTGGTTCTACTCCCAAATTTCCAGGGAATCTCCAAACTGCTTTCCATATTGGCTGCACCAATCTACAGTCCCACCGACAGTGTAGGAGTGTACATGTTTCCTGAAATCCTCACCAACACTTATTGTTGTTGTCTTCATAATAGCTGCCATTTTCAAAAATCGCTGACATTCTAACTGGAGGGAGGTGCAATTAAACCCCTATCTCTCACCATGCACAAAACTCCACTCAAATGATTCAAGGACCTAGGAATAAAACCAGAGACCTTGCATGTAACAGAAGGAAAAGTAGGCCCTAATTCCAATCATATGGGATTAGTCCCAAAATTCCTTAATAAGACTCCTATAGCACAAGAATTAAAATCCAGTATCAATAAATGAGATAGATGCAAACTAAAAAAGTTTCTTCTCCACAAAACAAACAATCTGGGAGGTGAATAGAGATCCTACATCTTGGGAGAAAAGTTTTGCCCCATCACACATCAGATAGAGCACTAATCTCTAGGGTATAGAAAGAACTCACAAATCTAAATACACACACACACACACACACACACACACACACACACACACAAATAAATAAATAAATAAATAAATAAAATGACCCATTCAATAAATGGGCCACGGACCTGAACAGACACTTCTCCCCAGATGATATAAAATTAATCAACAAATAGATGCAAATATGCTCATCATCACTAGCACTTAGAGAAGTGAAAATCAAAACTACACTAAGATTTGAAGTTCAATCTTAAAGGCTGAAAATGAGCATGTTTCACCTCTCTTTCTCCTTCTACCACCAAATCCTCATAGAAATTAGAAGAGGACATTTGAAATGCTCAGTGATCCAAAATAAGAATGAGAATTTCAAGGACTGAACACAAAAATAGATTATGAAAGAGTAGATCAAGTTGAAAAGACAAAAGCAAATATAGAACGTGCAAGAAAACAGTTCACTTCCAGAAGCTGAGAGGTAACAGGCTGCTTCATGCTTTCAGTATTACATACCAGGGATCACGGAGCACAGGACAACAATAAGATAGTTATCTGGGGGACCACACCGTGGGGTATATAGAGCAAAAACATGGGAAACCCTGCAGATTAAAAGGCATACACTGAACATCCCTCTCTCAGAACCCAAACAAGGAACCACCAACAAGCAGGGAGGGGATAGAGAAGAGCTGTGTAATGCACTTAAGAAGCCTGACTGAGTAGCTATACCAAGAAGTTGTACCATGCACACAAAACTACATACCATGTTCAAACACACAGGCTACAGCCACCAAAATTTACCATGCCCTAGACCACAATGAAAACGCCAGCCAATTCCGTAAAGGTGTTATCACACACGCTGCAATTCCTTGTGCATCTAAAATTAGAAGAATTTTGACTCCTCAAAAAAAAAAAAAAAAAAAAATTCCATATACAATGAAATTAGGGCCATAGAAACAATTCCAAATAATTGTTAGATTAAAGCAAAAATCAAGATGGGATTAAATTAAAATACTATAATAGTCATCTGGTGAGTATGACAGAAGCAACAGGGATTTAGATATATGTATTTGAAAAGAGATTGAAATCAAACGGCATATGCTTTTAACATAAAAACATAATACCTGGATACTGGATAAAATAATGTCAATGTTAAGGCAAAATTTAGAAAAAACAAAGGAAAAGCTGATGTGTGTAGCTACTGGGTGTTTTGTCTTCCCATTTTTATCTTGGTAAATTAAGATAAAAGATAAACAAAAGTTTCTAGCTTAAGTTAGGCAAAATGAGACAACAGACAAAAGTAGAATATATAGCTAATATTTCTCTGATACCTGTAGTTTCTAAAACCACTAAGAGGATTTTTATTAAAATTAATTTTATTAATATTTTTATTATATACTTAATATTAAATGACTTAATCTATATTAAATGTTATTTAAATTCACTTTGTTAAATTGTATTAATTTAAATGAAGTTTAATGAATTTTTAGTATACTGATTTTAAGTCCTTTAGTTATAAACCAATGAGTGGGATAGCTGGGTCAAAGGATGCTTCCGATCCCAGTTTTCCGAGGAATTTTCATACTGCTTTTCAGACTGGCTGCATCAATTTGCAGTGCCACCAGCAATGTATACGTGTACCTTTTCCCCCCACATCCTCGCCAACATTTATTATTGCTGATATTCTTGATGATTGCCATTCTGATTGAAGTGAGATGAAATCTTAGAGTAGTTTTGATTTGCATTTCTCTCATTACTAGTGAAGTTGAACATTTTTTTCATGTATTTACTGATTGTATTGCTTCTTCTGTGAAGTGTCTGTTCAATACCTTGCCCTTTACATTAAAAAATATATATATTGTGTATTGCTGGCAAAAATAGAGTATCATTGAATAGTTCCAAAGTTTAGAGACTTCTAAAAAAGTGGCTTTTATAGACTTTCATGAGTTGAAAACTAGTTGTATTTCTAATAGGGTAGAGCTCAGTAATCACTATGTTGCCATCAAGAAAGCCCTGCAGATGTTTGCCCAGTGGAATGAAAAAAAAAAAAAAAAAAAAAAAAAAAAAAAAAAACCAGAATTGAGAACATCATCCAGGCAAATCAATAGGCAACTGATTCTAGTTCGAGGTAGACAATTAATCTGTTGAAGGATCTACTTTCACAGTTTGTATATAACATTTATGGACTATTTTAAATTCTATTTTAAAAATATTTATTATTTAGCCTTTAGTGGACACATCATCTTTATTTTATTTATTTTTTTAGGTAGTGCTGAGGATCAAACCCCATGCCTCACGCATGCTAGGTGAAGGAGCTACTACTTGAGCCACATCCCCAACACTCTCTTAAATTCTTATTTTCACCTTGCTTCCTTATGATAATGAGAATTCAAATTTATGGGTAATATATCATTCACTGAACAACTTGTCAGTCCAAATCAATCCTTCTACTACTGTATTGTCACTGGAGTGTTATGTTGATCTTCCTACAAACGTGTGCGGAACATTTCATTGATCATGCCAATTCTTAAAAATACAAATGTGCCGAGCCCTAATATCCAGAGTATACAAACAACTCAAAAATTAAACATTAAGAAAACAAACAACCCAATCAACAAATGGGCCAAGGACCTGAACAGACACTTCTCAGAGAAGGATATACAATTAATCAAAAAATACACGGAAAAAATGCCCACCCTCTCTAGCAATCAGAGAAATGCAAATTAAAACCACTCTAAGACACCAAATCAGTCCAGTAAGAATGGCAGCCATTAGGAAGTCAAACAACAACAAGTGCTGGCAAGGATGTGGGGGAAAAGGTACACTTGTACATTGCTGGTGCGACTGCAAATTGGTGCAGCCAATTTGGAAAGCATTATGGAGATTCCTGGGAAAGCTGGGAATGGAACCACCATTCGACCCAGCTATTCCCCTTCTCGGACTATTCCCAAAGACCTAAAAAGAGCATACTATAGGGATACAGCTACATCAAGGCTCATAGCAGCACAATTCACAATAGCTAGAATGTGGAACCAACCTAGATGCCAGTCAACAGATGAATGGATTAAAAAAATGTGGCATTTGTACACGGTGGAATATTACTCAGCACTAAAAAATAACAAAACCACGGCATTTGCAGGGAAATGGATGGCATTAGAGGAGATTATGCTAAGTGAAGTTAGCCAATCCCTAGAAAAGAAATGCTGAATGTCTTCTTTCATATAAGGAGGGGGACTCAAAACAGAGCAGGCTGGAAGAGCATGAAAAGAAGATTACCAATTGGAAGGGACAAGAGGTGGGAGGGAATGGGAGAGAGAAGGGGAATTTCATGGAAATGGAAGGATACCCTCATTGTTATACAAAATTACATATAAGACGATGTGAGGGGAAAGGGGGAAAAAGGAGAGAAATGAATTACAGTAGCTGGGGTAGAGAGAGATTATGGGAGGGGAGGGGACAGAAGGGGGGATAGGGAGGGAATAGAAAAGGCAGCAGAATATAACAGACACTAGTGTGGCAGTATGTATCAACTTGGACGTATAACCAATGTGATCCTGCAAACTGTACACGTGGTAAAAGTAAGAATTCATACCCCACTTGAATCAAATGTATGAAATATGATATGTCAAGATCATTGTAATGTTTTGAGCAACCAATAAAAATTTAAAAAAAGAGACAAGAAGAGACGAGGCCCATATTGAAGAGATTTAAAAATTCTACTGAAATCTATAAGAAAATGTTTGAATGAATTATGAGGTATTAAAAGAAGTACAAACTTAATGTCTTGCATAGAATTTATCACCCTATGTTTATAGACTCAAAAAGCTTTCATTATTTTAACCTTCAACGGTGTTTTAACAAAGCCACATTATTAAGGGCTCTCTACTTCTGGCTTATTCTTTCTTACTCAGTCTTTTGCCCCATATGAGATCCTCACCACCACAGTCGTCAATGGCTGACCTCGCATTATAATTCAAGGATCACTCTATGGAACATCTTCTCCACTGATTGACTGTATTCAATTGCACTTCACAGCAGGAAATGTATATAACACAGCTTTGTGTTGTTCACAGTATCTATCACAATACCTTGTGCTTTTTGGGCACTGAATATATGTATAAGGATACCCTTATGATTATTGGATGCTTTTTGTCACATGTGCTCGCGAATGAGCCGGGGTTTTCCCTCCATATCCCCCATAGCTTCCAGGAACATTCCTAACATATTTAGAAGAAGAGAAATGCTTTCATTTGGATGGTCAGTTTCGAATACAGTAGGTAGGTTTCTCTCTCAGATAGAAATATAAAATGACAAACAGCTGTGGTCAGAGTGAACCATGCCAGAAGACTGAATCTGAGTGATCAGAAATGCCTTTCAGCAGGAGGAGCAACCACCACTGGAACCAGATTCAAGCCAAATGTGATAGGTCTTACACTGAAAAAGGATCATTATTTGTGATTGAAAACAATAAACAAACACAGAACACCTAAAGGGAAGGAGGCACCCTGCTATAATTTGGATCTGGAATGTTGCCCAAAGGTCATGTGTTGAAAGCTTGGACCCCAATCTACCAGCATTCAGAACGGACTCTACAGAAAGGTGAATCGAATCCTGAGCTCTAACCTCATCTGTGGATCAATCCACTGATGGGTTCATGATTGGACAGGACTATTGGGAGTTGGTCAAAACTGTGGGGGCGGTAGGGCCTAGTTGGAGGGTAGGCCATTGGAGTTGATTCCCTGGACGGGTACATCATATTCCTCAGTCCTCTCTTCCCCTCACCATTTCCCTGATCTCCATGAGTTGAGAAGCTCTGTTTTGAAGCCAGGCTCTCTGCCATGGTAATCTGCCTCACTTCAGGCCACAGCAATGGAGCCTGAAATTGAACCAAAATAAATATTTACTCATTTAATTTTCTCAGGTATGTTGTCAAAGTGATGAAAAAGTCTTCTCACACACACAAACACACACACACACACACACACACACACACACAGGAGGAATGGTCTAAAGGGAGAAAAGGACACTTGGTATTGTTGACGCCTTCTTCAACAGTAGACACAGCTGGGGTACAGCGTGGATTCTCACTTCAGCAGATGCTAAAAGGGGCTTAAATTTTTATATTAGTCTTTTATGAGGAGAGACTGACTAACACAGGCCTGACTTCTCTCTCAGATTTGGAGATGAATAAGAAGGACCAAGAAGATTTCCTTTTCTAGCCCAGGACACAAATGCAGTCACTAGTTTCTGATAGCAATCGGAGTAATTATGTCTACTTGCTCCGCTATCTCGAAGGCAAGAGACATTATGAGGTGATTCATATAATCCTTAGGATCTACTTAACCATTAATTTTCCAAAAATTCTTCCTTTTTTTAAATTTTATTTCTGCCACCTTGAGGTTTTGTTTCCTGAACAGACATAGAGAAAGAACAGCTCAAGGAAAAGAGTCTCCTGAAAATGGGCTCTGGGAAGAGAGTAATGGGAGCAAACCCAAACCCCTTCTAAAGGGTAATAAGGAAAATGATCCTAAACAAAACAAAAAGCAAATATGAACAAAGTGGCAGCAGGCTCTGTTTGTTGGCCACTTTCTCTGCACCAGCCATCAGGTGAGAACTACACACTATGTTGTCATTTACTGTTCAACTCATGCTTGTGAGAGAGGTCTTATAAATGCGTTCTGTCAGTTTAGCTCCAAAATTGCTCTGGTCCCAATGGGTATGTCTGTTACAGCCCACGTGCTTCATCTCTTTGCTTTGTCCCCAACTCTACAAAACTGCCTCCTCATTAACTTGTTGGAATTTAAACACCTTGAAAAGCAGGGCCTTATCTTAACTCCTTCTGATCCTTAGAGGTATGGGAATTACATTTAGGATTGTTACTCCATAGTAGAAAATTTCTCAACTTTTTATTTCACTCTGTACTCTTGAAACCTGGATTATATTTGGCACTGATAAACAACAATAGGTTAAGTGAACATCAAACCATTGGCTCTAAAACAAATTTTCTTAAGTGAAATTTAAGCGGAATTTTTGAGCACTTAAATAAACTTCAATCAGAATTAACAAGGACCAAATAATGTTCAAATGAACTCGAAAATGTATAGATTAACAGCAAAAATTTACTTTTGGAAAGGGTAAAGGTGGTTCTTTAGTGAAATCTAATCCATATTATAATTTGAATTCTGAGACTGATTAAGACTTTGTGATGGTTAATTTTATATGTTAACTCGCCTGGGCTACGATGCCCAGATACTTGGCCAACTTTTATTCTGGGTGTGTCTGTGCTGGTGTTATGGGGTGAGATTTACTTTTGAATCGGGGACTTTTAGTTAAATAGATTCCATTCTCTAATGTGGAGCCAGACCTCACCTCGTCAACTGAATGCAACTGAATGGGACAAAAAGCCCACCTCTCCCAGACAAGAGGGAACTGTCCAGTGAACTACCTTTGGATTTCACCTACAACATTGATTCTTCCTGGCTCCACAGCACACTGCCTTGGGACTCAAACTAGGACACTTTCCTGGATCTCTAGCTCCTCCCAGCCAACCCTGCCCAATCCCGTGAGCCAGTAGCTGACAGGCAAGTGCAGGGAAGAAGCAGAGGCCCTGCAGGGGGTGAGTGTGCTACTGGCTGCAGGTCCCTGGTCAAAGCGCAGGACAGGCTTCTGAGTTTACAGGCAGGAAGGGATGATTGGTGGTTGGTGGAGCCCCAGGAACCCCGCGCTCTGAGGAATTCTGAGCGCTTGGGTCATAATGGACCCCGGCAACGCCGGAGGACGTTCGGGACAGAGAAGTGGATGGTGATGGACGCGCTTCTCAGAGCTGGTCCGGTGGCTCGCTGAAGTGGCCACGATGTCGGCCTGGTTTGGAGGCCTGGGCTCAGGCTTGGGCCACTTCTTGGCTCAGGTGGGGAGCAGCTTGGCTTTCCTCACCGGCCATAGCTCCACCCTCACCAGGGACATGCTTCTGGATGACTCAGGAGACCCAGAAGCAGCTTTACATCATTGTCGGAGAAAGGAAATGGAAACTACTGATTCCACACTAAGATGTGAGAATGAAAGACCGAAAAAGTATTGTACTGACCTGGAAGAAAAGCATGAAGCGCCAGAGCTACAAAGAAACCATCAGTCTGTAAGTTGCCAAGATCAACTGCAACAGAAAGAGGTAGAGGTCAGCCATCTTAAGGCAGGACAGACTGTCCTGCAAGATCAAATGTTCCAACTACGGGCAGCTGCTCAATCAGTACGCTCGGGAGCTTGTGGTGTGCCAACAACAACCGCACCGGCTCCGTTCGGTTCCCTGATCGGTAGTCATTTTTCAGCCTTTCGTGATGATGACATGGACTTTAGTGACATAATTGTAGCACAACAAGAAACAAACAGATTATCAACTGAAGTTGCAAAACAGGAATCTGAAGTTGGCCACTCGAGGCAGATTGCTGAGGCTCAGGGAACACACCATTCTGACTCAAGTGAAATCTACAAAGTACTAAATACTATCAAGACTCTTCAACCAAACCAAAGTCCAGACTTAGATGATCATCAGCATGAAATTTCAGTTTGGGAGCAGAGTTCTACTGTGGCAGAAAAGGGAAGAACCCTTCCTCAGCATTCAGCAGTGGAAGAAGTGCTCAGGCTTCAACGAGCCCTGGCTGATGCGGAGAAGGAAATCGTGAGGCTAAATGGTTTAAACCAGGATAACCGTCTTGCTGAAGACAATCTGAAACTTAAAATGCATGCTGAAGCTTTAGAAACAGAGAAGTCATCATTGAGTCAAGAAAAAGAGGAACTTCAGATGTCACTGTCAAAATTGAGCTGTGACTATCCAGTCATGAAAAACAGAGCTTCAACAGACGTGAATTTGAATGTACAATTACTAGACTTAAAACTTCACTTGAAGGCAAAGGAGGAAGAACTGAATCAGACTATCAATGAGAAGAAAATGCTGATAGCCGAGTTAGAAGAACTGGATCATCAGAATCAGGAAGCTACAAAGCACATGATTTTGATACAAGATGAGCTATCCAAACAACAAAATGAAGGAGACCTTGTCATCAAGAAGTTGGAACAAGATCTAGATGACGAAAAAAAGAGAGTTCGTCAACTTGAGGATGAGCAAATGAACATATCCCACGAGTTGCATGTGCAGAAGGAGAAGTTAACTGAGAATGCACAGAGCCTCAGTGATTTGCATTTAACTAAGCAGAAGCTTGAAGGTAAAGTAGAAGATTTAGTAGATCAGCTAAATCAGTCACAAAAAAATAGTTTAAACCTCCAGCAGGAAAACCTGGGGCTTAAGGATCACATTAGACAACTTGAAGAGGAGCTGTCTGGATTTAAGAGTAAGTATCCAACTTCTCTGAACGAAGACTCGAACAGTCACTGGAAGGATGACATGCTTAAAGAACGAGAAGCTGAAGTTAGCAACCTAAGGCAAAATCTTTCTCAAGAGGAACAGCTCAATGAAAACTTAACGAGAGTTGCTGCTGAACTCAAGACGGAAAATGAAATGTTGATTTTAGCACGTGACGATGTAAGGCGTAAGTTGGAAGAATCTATTGCTGCTTACAATCAAATCTCTCAAGAAAGAGACACTATCACGGAGACTCTCCAAAGAGACAAAGAAGAGACTGAAGCCAAACTGCACCAGGCAGAAAAAAGACTGTTGGAAGAAGCAAATAATCACAGGCAGACTATTGAGGAACTCTCCAAAGCACACAATTTGAAGACCTCTTACTTAAAGCTGAAACACGAATGTGCACTTCAACTCAATCAAGAGAAGGACTTTGAAATAGCAGGACTCAAAAAGAATATTGAGCAAATGACTGCTGATGAAAAAGAAACTGAGGAAATTTTGGCATCTTACATAGAAGAAGAGGAGCGATTGACACAAGTCATAAATGAGAAAGAAGTTTTTATTGAAAAACTCGAAGAAAAAAGTTCACAACTACAAAAGGATTTAGATAAGTGTTCTCAGGCCTTAAGAGAAAATGAAACTTTAAGGCAATCCGTTGAAAGAAAGGACAGAAGTCTTACCTATGTGAAAGCAGAAAACAACTATCTGCGAGTAGAACTGGAAATACTTAGGGAACAGCACAATCAAGCTGTACCAGTGGCTGAGCCTGAAGCTCTTGATGCTATCACAGAACTAGAATTGGAGGTATCTCAACTGAATATAGTCAAAAATCATCTGGAAGATGAAATTCAAGACCATCTGAATATAATTGAAAATCAAAACCAGCGTAAAATGCAACTACTTCAGTCTTTACGGGAGCAGGAGGAGGAAATGGATGAATTTAAGTACCAATATGAGCAGATGAATGCTGCGCATAGCCAGTTAATTTTAGAAAGAGAGGAGGAAATTAAGAACTTGCAGAAAACTATTGAAGAACTAAAAGCCCAGTTGCCTGGAGAGAGAGGAGATGCTCAAACATTGAATTCTGATATTTTTCAAGAGACCAAAGTAAAAATCCTAAGAGAAAACGAGGTTCAACACTTACGGGACCATGTGTTTGTAGACAAAAAGAGAAAGCAAAACAGCTGGTATATGTAAGTGGATAGCTACTGGGTATTTTATTTTATTTCTTTAGTTGTTGTTGTTGTTGTTGTGATTTTTTGCTATAGTACTTTTAAAAAAAAATTTGTTTTGTTTTTTGTAGCACTTTTTGTTTATAGAATTTTGTTCCAATGTAGCAGATAATCATCACCAGTTATCAATTCTGATGTACTTTAGCGAGCAACTGTACAGAGCAGCCTTCTTGAACCACTAGTTCCAACCTCACTTAATGGCATTAAGATAAAAACGATACATGTAATTACAGGAAACAAGAAAAACCCAACCCATAAGAAGGATGTCTCCGATTCAGAGTACATGAAAACCAAATATAGTGTTGCAAAACGTTGAGAATATTTAGTTTATCCAAGATAACATTGTACAACTACCAAGCGAAAATTCCAATGGGGAGGACCTAAACAGGAAGCTTAGTGGATAAATTCTAAGATGCCTTGAATCCAAATTCTATGACCCCTATCCATTTTGCTGATTTCCATTTCTCTACGAAAGTCACTTCACATTAATTCAGTTTTCCAGATGATAAACATGTCCAGAAGGAAGAGTATTTCTATGAGTCAACCCCAAAGTGGGATCACGTGATCCACTGCCAATGGAAAAGTTAATTAGTAGGAATGTATCATTAAATATCTGGACTGCTTATCTACATACTATTGGGGGCTCTACAATAATTCTTATAAACACATTCTATAAAACATTGGATCAAAACAACTTGGGGAGAGAAATAAGCTAACAACAGTTTTTGAAAGATGAAAAGCTTTAAAATAGGAGTAGTTACAACCTTTTGATAAATTAAGGTAAAAGATGAATCAAAAGTTTCTAGCTTAAGTAGGTGAAATCAGAGAAGAGAAAAAGCAGATTGCATAGCACATACTTCTCCGACACCTGTAGTTTCTAAAACCATTCAGAACCTTTTTATTAAAATTAATTTAAACAAAATTTAATATATTTTGAAATACAAATTATACTATCATTTAATATAAATTAATCTAATTTAAATTAATCTTATTAGTAGTATTATTTAAATTTCTTTTATTAATACTATGGTTTGATCTAAATTTATTTAATTAATTGATATTGTTTATATTAAATTATAAATAAATATTAAATTTATTTATAATTTAATATAAATTCCATTTATATTAAATTATAGTATGATTTATATTTAAAAATTCATCGACTATATAACTTAATATAAACGTCAATAAAGTTAATTTTAATAAAAATGCTCTTAGTTGTTTTGGAAATTACAGGTGGCAGTGAAGTATTAGCAACATTATCTTCTTTTTTCTCCTCTTTGATTTTACCTAACTTAAGCTAGAACCTTTTGGTTTATCTTTTGTTTTACTTTACAAAAATAAAAAAATAAAAAAAAAAAAAGGAAGAAAAACACCTAGTAGCTACACACATATCAGCTTTTCCTTTCTTATTTCTAAATTTCACCTTAACATTTACATTATTTGACCAAAATTAAGATGCCACCAGTTGTTAGGCATGAACAAAATCACTGAAACAACAACTGGAGGACGCATCCCAAAGTCACATTGGCCAAGTATTCAAAACATATAAATGTCTGAGAACTGATGAGCTCTGATAGTAAAGTTTCCAACCTATGAAAAGTTTCCAAATGCTATGGAAAATGATGACATTTCTCTTTTTGTGTTTTTAAGCTGAGAACCTAAGGTATGTTATCAGAAATTGTATGGAACTCAAGTCTTTAAATTTCTTATTTTTCCTGTACTGTAGACAAAGAGACTCACAATTCCTTGAGCTCTACTAGCATTTTAGTGACAGGAAAAAATTCAATGATGCATAGTTCTTTATCTGCATTCAATGTCTATCAATCTTACATACTTTGGGAAGGGTCACAAGCCACAGCCCTTATGCCTCCTGCTCTATTTCAAAGCTTCCAGCGTCAGTTGCAACAATTCTAGGAAACACTGGGAATACTCTATGGTACAAAATGCACAATTACTTTTATTTGAAAGCATCTCTAAGACATGAGTCATTACGTGACTTTCTTGTTCTAAGTAAATTTACTGAATTATTATTAAGTGATAACATAGTAAGCCAAAATGAAAAATGAAAGCATATGCTTCAAATCAGAGCAAGGAAGAAATAAGAAGGTATGATGTGTGGTAAAAATACACGAACATGCAAGTATTATCCAGCCTTCTTACGTCAAATTTCCTCTTTTTTATTTATTCATTTTTTGGAGGTTACATTCTTGCATGATATGCATGGAACAACTTTTGGGGGGATACAATCAGAAATGCAGCACTAAAATCTGCCTTCCTGTCACATCACACGGCTTACTCCCGAGAAGAATATCAAACTATATATTTGGCTTCCACTTGCCAAATTACTTGGAATCTTGGGAAAAGCAGAGTTCAGATTTGTCATGAGAGATTTTTATATATTCTGCTCACTCCATTGTGTCTAGGTGAGCCTTTGGGTTTCAATGCCTGGAAACACACTTCTTATATTTCAGAATTGAAGAGCTCTTGGAAACGGCGACCTCACTGCATTCTTGAGAAAAATATGTTATACAGGTACTCAGAAAATCACAAAGATTAATATAGATTCAAGATTTTTTTTTTTTTTTGAGACAAGGGGTTTAATGGAGAAAACAGCAAGATAGCCTTAGAAATTTCATACTCCCTGCATTCTTAGGAAAAGCTTCTATATTGTAAAGAATAACACCAAACAGAAAAGTTCCTAAGAAAATATTGTGCTTTCAGTTTCCTTGTCTCATAAATTTTATTAAAGTTTCATTAAAGACCCTGTATTTGCTAGCCTTTTTATTAAATACTTTTTTGAGATATTCTATTAATGTCTATGACTGGATTTTATTTGGTCTCACATTAATGTCGCTCCCTGTGACAAAGGGTACATGGGAGGCAGGCAGGATCAGCCTGTCCTCTCCGAGGCACCAGCTGTCCCACCCAGGCTCTGACAGAGGTAGTGAAGGTCGCTAGCGTCTCCTGGACTGAGCGAGAGGGTAAGTATCTGAGTAATATTAATTGCGTATAAATGCCACATTTTTTATGCATTCATCTACTAAGTTGTTTCCACAATTTAGCTAATGTGAATTTTGCTGCTATAAACATTGATGTGGCTGTGTCCCTGTAGTTTGCAGTTGTTAAGTCCTTTGGGTATAGACCAAAAAGAGGGATAGCTAGGTCAAATGGTGGTTCTACTCCCAAATTTCCAGGGAATCTCCAAACTGCTTTCCATATTGGCTGCACCAATCTACAGTCCCACCGACAGTGTAGGAGTGTACATGTTTCCTGAAATCCTCACCAACACTTATTGTTGTTGTCTTCATAATAGCTGCCATTTTCAAAAATCGCTGACATTCTAACTGGAGGGAGGTGCAATTAAACCCCTATCTCTCACCATGCACAAAACTCCACTCAAATGATTCAAGGACCTAGGAATAAAACCAGAGACCTTGCATGTAACAGAAGGAAAAGTAGGCCCTAATTCCAATCATATGGGATTAGTCCCAAAATTCCTTAATAAGACTCCTATAGCACAAGAATTAAAATCCAGTATCAATAAATGAGATAGATGCAAACTAAAAAAGTTTCTTCTCCACAAAACAAACAATCTGGGAGGTGAATAGAGATCCTACATCTTGGGAGAAAAGTTTTGCCCCATCACACATCAGATAGAGCACTAATCTCTAGGGTATAGAAAGAACTCACAAATCTAAATACACACACACACACACACACACACACACACACACACACACAAATAAATAAATAAATAAATAAATAAAATGACCCATTCAATAAATGGGCCACGGACCTGAACAGACACTTCTCCCCAGATGATATAAAATTAATCAACAAATAGATGCAAATATGCTCATCATCACTAGCACTTAGAGAAGTGAAAATCAAAACTACACTAAGATTTGAAGTTCAATCTTAAAGGCTGAAAATGAGCATGTTTCACCTCTCTTTCTCCTTCTACCACCAAATCCTCATAGAAATTAGAAGAGGACATTTGAAATGCTCAGTGATCCAAAATAAGAATGAGAATTTCAAGGACTGAACACAAAAATAGATTATGAAAGAGTAGATCAAGTTGAAAAGACAAAAGCAAATATAGAACGTGCAAGAAAACAGTTCACTTCCAGAAGCTGAGAGGTAACAGGCTGCTTCATGCTTTCAGTATTACATACCAGGGATCACGGAGCACAGGACAACAATAAGATAGTTATCTGGGGGACCACACCGTGGGGTATATAGAGCAAAAACATGGGAAACCCTGCAGATTAAAAGGCATACACTGAACATCCCTCTCTCAGAACCCAAACAAGGAACCACCAACAAGCAGGGAGGGGATAGAGAAGAGCTGTGTAATGCACTTAAGAAGCCTGACTGAGTAGCTATACCAAGAAGTTGTACCATGCACACAAAACTACATACCATGTTCAAACACACAGGCTACAGCCACCAAAATTTACCATGCCCTAGACCACAATGAAAACGCCAGCCAATTCCGTAAAGGTGTTATCACACACGCTGCAATTCCTTGTGCATCTAAAATTAGAAGAATTTTGACTCCTCAAAAAAAAAAAAAAAAAAAAATTCCATATACAATGAAATTAGGGCCATAGAAACAATTCCAAATAATTGTTAGATTAAAGCAAAAATCAAGATGGGATTAAATTAAAATACTATAATAGTCATCTGGTGAGTATGACAGAAGCAACAGGGATTTAGATATATGTATTTGAAAAGAGATTGAAATCAAACGGCATATGCTTTTAACATAAAAACATAATACCTGGATACTGGATAAAATAATGTCAATGTTAAGGCAAAATTTAGAAAAAACAAAGGAAAAGCTGATGTGTGTAGCTACTGGGTGTTTTGTCTTCCCATTTTTATCTTGGTAAATTAAGATAAAAGATAAACAAAAGTTTCTAGCTTAAGTTAGGCAAAATGAGACAACAGACAAAAGTAGAATATATAGCTAATATTTCTCTGATACCTGTAGTTTCTAAAACCACTAAGAGGATTTTTATTAAAATTAATTTTATTAATATTTTTATTATATACTTAATATTAAATGACTTAATCTATATTAAATGTTATTTAAATTCACTTTGTTAAATTGTATTAATTTAAATGAAGTTTAATGAATTTTTAGTATACTGATTTTAAGTCCTTTAGTTATAAACCAATGAGTGGGATAGCTGGGTCAAAGGATGCTTCCGATCCCAGTTTTCCGAGGAATTTTCATACTGCTTTTCAGACTGGCTGCATCAATTTGCAGTGCCACCAGCAATGTATACGTGTACCTTTTCCCCCCACATCCTCGCCAACATTTATTATTGCTGATATTCTTGATGATTGCCATTCTGATTGAAGTGAGATGAAATCTTAGAGTAGTTTTGATTTGCATTTCTCTCATTACTAGTGAAGTTGAACATTTTTTTCATGTATTTACTGATTGTATTGCTTCTTCTGTGAAGTGTCTGTTCAATACCTTGCCCTTTACATTAAAAAATATATATATTGTGTATTGCTGGCAAAAATAGAGTATCATTGAATAGTTCCAAAGTTTAGAGACTTCTAAAAAAGTGGCTTTTATAGACTTTCATGAGTTGAAAACTAGTTGTATTTCTAATAGGGTAGAGCTCAGTAATCACTATGTTGCCATCAAGAAAGCCCTGCAGATGTTTGCCCAGTGGAATGAAAAAAAAAAAAAAAAACAAAAAAAAAAAAAACCAGAATTGAGAACATCATCCAGGCAAATCAGTAGGCAACTGATTCTAGTTCGAGGTAGACAATTAATCTGTTGAAGGATCTACTTTCACAGTTTGTATATAACATTTATGGACTATTTTAAATTCTATTTTAAAAATATTTATTATTTAGCCTTTAGTGGACACAACATCTTTATTTTATTTATTTTTTTAGGTAGTGCTGAGGATCAAACCCCATGCCTCACGCATGCTAGGTGAAGGAGCTACTACTTGAGCCACATCCCCAACACTCTCTTAAATTCTTATTTTCACCTTGCTTCCTTATGATAATGAGAATTCAAATTTATGGGTAATATATCATTCACTGAACAACTTGTCAGTCCAAATCAATCCTTCTACTACTGTATTGTCACTGGAGTGTTATGTTGATCTTCCTACAAACGTGTGCGGAACATTTCATTGATCATGCCAATTCTTAAAAATACAAATGTGCCGAGCCCTAATATCCAGAGTATACAAACAACTCAAAAATTAAACATTAAGAAAACAAACAACCCAATCAACAAATGGGCCAAGGACCTGAACAGACACTTCTCAGAGAAGGATATACAATTAATCAAAAAATACACGGAAAAAATGCCCACCCTCTCTAGCAATCAGAGAAATGCAAATTAAAACCACTCTAAGACACCAAATCAGTCCAGTAAGAATGGCAGCCATTAGGAAGTCAAACAACAACAAGTGCTGGCAAGGATGTGGGGGAAAAGGTACACTTGTACATTGCTGGTGCGACTGCAAATTGGTGCAGCCAATTTGGAAAGCATTATGGAGATTCCTGGGAAAGCTGGGAATGGAACCACCATTCGACCCAGCTATTCCCCTTCTCGGACTATTCCCAAAGACCTAAAAAGAGCATACTATAGGGATACAGCTACATCAAGGCTCATAGCAGCACAATTCACAATAGCTAGAATGTGGAACCAACCTAGATGCCAGTCAACAGATGAATGGATTAAAAAAATGTGGCATTTGTACACGGTGGAATATTACTCAGCACTAAAAAATAACAAAACCACGGCATTTGCAGGGAAATGGATGGCATTAGAGGAGATTATGCTAAGTGAAGTTAGCCAATCCCTAGAAAAGAAATGCTGAATGTCTTCTTTCATATAAGGAGGGGGACTCAAAACAGAGCAGGCTGGAAGAGCATGAAAAGAAGATTACCAATTGGAAGGGACAAGAGGTGGGAGGGAATGGGAGAGAGAAGGGGAATTTCATGGAAATGGAAGGATACCCTCATTGTTATACAAAATTACATATAAGACGATGTGAGGGGAAAGGGGGAAAAAGGAGAGAAATGAATTACAGTAGCTGGGGTAGAGAGAGATTATGGGAGGGGAGGGGACAGAAGGGGGGATAGGGAGGGAATAGAAAAGGCAGCAGAATATAACAGACACTAGTGTGGCAGTATGTATCAACTTGGACGTATAACCAATGTGATCCTGCAAACTGTACACGTGGTAAAAGTAAGAATTCATACCCCACTTGAATCAAATGTATGAAATATGATATGTCAAGATCATTGTAATGTTTTGAGCAACCAATAAAAATTTAAAAAAAGAGACAAGAAGAGACGAGGCCCATATTGAAGAGATTTAAAAATTCTACTGAAATCTATAAGAAAATGTTTGAATGAATTATGAGGTATTAAAAGAAGTACAAACTTAATGTCTTGCATAGAATTTATCACCCTATGTTTATAGACTCAAAAAGCTTTCATTATTTTAACCTTCAACGGTGTTTTAACAAAGCCACATTATTAAGGGCTCTCTACTTCTGGCTTATTCTTTCTTACTCAGTCTTTTGCCCCATATGAGATCCTCACCACCACAGTCGTCAATGGCTGACCTCGCATTATAATTCAAGGATCACTCTATGGAACATCTTCTCCACTGATTGACTGTATTCAATTGCACTTCACAGCAGGAAATGTATATAACACAGCTTTGTGTTGTTCACAGTATCTATCACAATACCTTGTGCTTTTTGGGCACTGAATATATGTATAAGGATACCCTTATGATTATTGGATGCTTTTTGTCACATGTGCTCGCGAATGAGCCGGGGTTTTCCCTCCATATCCCCCATAGCTTCCAGGAACATTCCTAACATATTTAGAAGAAGAGAAATGCTTTCATTTGGATGGTCAGTTTCGAATACAGTAGGTAGGTTTCTCTCTCAGATAGAAATATAAAATGACAAACAGCTGTGGTCAGAGTGAACCATGCCAGAAGACTGAATCTGAGTGATCAGAAATGCCTTTCAGCAGGAGGAGCAACCACCACTGGAACCAGATTCAAGCCAAATGTGATAGGTCTTACACTGAAAAAGGATCATTATTTGTGATTGAAAACAATAAACAAACACAGAACACCTAAAGGGAAGGAGGCACCCTGCTATAATTTGGATCTGGAATGTTGCCCAAAGGTCATGTGTTGAAAGCTTGGACCCCAATCTACCAGCATTCAGAACGGACTCTACAGAAAGGTGAATCGAATCCTGAGCTCTAACCTCATCTGTGGATCAATCCACTGATGGGTTCATGATTGGACAGGACTATTGGGAGTTGGTCAAAACTGTGGGGGCGGTAGGGCCTAGTTGGAGGGTAGGCCATTGGAGTTGATTCCCTGGACGGGTACATCATATTCCTCAGTCCTCTCTTCCCCTCACCATTTCCCTGATCTCCATGAGTTGAGAAGCTCTGTTTTGAAGCCAGGCTCTCTGCCATGGTAATCTGCCTCACTTCAGGCCACAGCAATGGAGCCTGAAATTGAACCAAAATAAATATTTACTCATTTAATTTTCTCAGGTATGTTGTCAAAGTGATGAAAAAGTCTTCTCACACACACAAACACACACACACACACACACACACACACACACACACAGGAGGAATGGTCTAAAGGGAGAAAAGGACACTTGGTATTGTTGACGCCTTCTTCAACAGTAGACACAGCTGGGGTACAGCGTGGATTCTCACTTCAGCAGATGCTAAAAGGGGCTTAAATTTTTATATTAGTCTTTTATGAGGAGAGACTGACTAACACAGGCCTGACTTCTCTCTCAGATTTGGAGATGAATAAGAAGGACCAAGAAGATTTCCTTTTCTAGCCCAGGACACAAATGCAGTCACTAGTTTCTGATAGCAATCGGAGTAATTATGTCTACTTGCTCCGCTATCTCGAAGGCAAGAGACATTATGAGGTGATTCATATAATCCTTAGGATCTACTTAACCATTAATTTTCCAAAAATTCTTCCTTTTTTTAAATTTTATTTCTGCCACCTTGAGGTTTTGTTTCCTGAACAGACATAGAGAAAGAACAGCTCAAGGAAAAGAGTCTCCTGAAAATGGGCTCTGGGAAGAGAGTAATGGGAGCAAACCCAAACCCCTTCTAAAGGGTAATAAGGAAAATGATCCTAAACAAAACAAAAAGCAAATATGAACAAAGTGGCAGCAGGCTCTGTTTGTTGGCCACTTTCTCTGCACCAGCCATCAGGTGAGAACTACACACTATGTTGTCATTTACTGTTCAACTCATGCTTGTGAGAGAGGTCTTATAAATGCGTTCTGTCAGTTTAGCTCCAAAATTGCTCTGGTCCCAATGGGTATGTCTGTTACAGCCCACGTGCTTCATCTCTTTGCTTTGTCCCCAACTCTACAAAACTGCCTCCTCATTAACTTGTTGGAATTTAAACACCTTGAAAAGCAGGGCCTTATCTTAACTCCTTCTGATCCTTAGAGGTATGGGAATTACATTTAGGATTGTTACTCCATAGTAGAAAATTTCTCAACTTTTTATTTCACTCTGGACTCTTGAAACCTGGATTATATTTGGCACTGATAAACAACAATAGGTTAAGTGAACATCAACCCATTGGCTCTAAAACAAATTTTCTTAAGTGAAATTTAAGCGGAATTTTTGAGCACTTAAATAAACTTCAATCAGAATTAACAAGGACCAAATAATGTTCAAATGAACTCGAAAATGTATAGATTAACAGCAAAAATTTACTTTTGGAAAGGGTAAAGGTGGTTCTTTAGTGAAATCTAATCCATATTATAATTTGAATTCTGAGACTGATTAAGACTTTGTGATGGTTAATTTTATATGTTAACTCGCCTGGGCTACGATGCCCAGATACTTGGCCAACTTTTATTCTGGGTGTGTCTGTGCTGGTGTTATGGGGTGAGATTTACTTTTGAATCGGGGACTTTTAGTTAAATAGATTCCATTCTCTAATGTGGAGCCAGACCTCACCTCGTCAACTGAATGCAACTGAATGGGACAAAAAGCCCACCTCTCCCAGACAAGAGGGAACTGTCCAGTGAACTACCTTTGGATTTCACCTACAACATTGATTCTTCCTGGCTCCACAGCACACTGCCTTGGGACTCAAACTAGGACACTTTCCTGGATCTCTAGCTCCTCCCAGCCAACCCTGCCCAATCCCGTGAGCCAGTAGCTGACAGGCAAGTGCAGGGAAGAAGCAGAGGCCCTGCAGGGGGTGAGTGTGCTACTGGCTGCAGGTCCCTGGTCAAAGCGCAGGACAGGCTTCTGAGTTTACAGGCAGGAAGGGATGATTGGTGGTTGGTGGAGCCCCAGGAACCCCGCGCTCTGAGGAATTCTGAGCGCTTGGGTCATAATGGACCCCGGCAACGCCGGAGGACGTTCGGGGCAGAGAAGTGGATGGTGATGGACGCGCTTCTCAGAGCTGGTCCGGTGGCTCGCTGAAGTGGCCACGATGTCGGCCTGGTTTGGAGGCCTGGGCTCAGGCTTGGGCCACTTCTTGGCTCAGGTGGGGAGCAGCTTGGCTTTCCTCACCGGCCATAGCTCCACCCTCACCAGGGACATGCTTCTGGATGACTCAGGAGACCCAGAAGCAGCTTTACATCATTGTCGGAGAAAGGAAATGGAAACTACTGATTCCACACTAAGATGTGAGAATGAAAGACCGAAAAAGTATTGTACTGACCTGGAAGAAAAGCATGAAGCGCCAGAGCTACAAAGAAACCATCAGTCTGTAAGTTGCCAAGATCAACTGCAACAGAAAGAGGTAGAGGTCAGCCATCTTAAGGCAGGACAGACTGTCCTGCAAGATCAAATGTTCCAACTACGGGCAGCTGCTCAATCAGTACGCTCGGGAGCTTGTGGTGTGCCAACAACAACCGCACCGGCTCCGTTCGGTTCCCTGATCGGTAGTCATTTTTCAGCCTTTCGTGATGATGACATGGACTTTAGTGACATAATTGTAGCACAACAAGAAACAAACAGATTATCAACTGAAGTTGCAAAACAGGAATCTGAAGTTGGCCACTCGAGGCAGATTGCTGAGGCTCAGGGAACACACCATTCTGACTCAAGTGAAATCTGCAAAGTACTAAATACTATCAAGACTCTTCAACCAAACCAAAGTCCAGACTTAGATGATCATCAGCATGAAATTTCAGTTTGGGAGCAGAGTTCTACTGTGGCAGAAAAGGGAAGAACCCTTCCTCAGCATTCAGCAGTGGAAGAAGTGCTCAGGCTTCAACGAGCCCTGGCTGATGCGGAGAAGGAAATCGTGAGGCTAAATGGTTTAAACCAGGATAACCGTCTTGCTGAAGACAATCTGAAACTTAAAATGCATGCTGAAGCTTTAGAAAAAGAGAAGTCATCATTGAGTCAAGAAAAAGAGGAACTTCAGATGTCACTGTCAAAATTGAGCTGTGACTATCCAGTCATGAAAAACAGAGCTTCAACAGACGTGAATTTGAATGTACAATTACTAGACTTAAAACTTCACTTGAAGGCAAAGGAGGAAGAACTGAATCAGACTATCAATGAGAAGAAAATGCTGATAGCCGAGTTAGAAGAACTGGATCATCAGAATCAGGAAGCTACAAAGCACATGATTTTGATACAAGATGAGCTAGCCAAACAACAAAATGAAGGAGACCTTGTCATCAAGAAGTTGGAACAAGATCTAGATGACGAAAAAAAGAGAGTTCGTCAACTTGAGGATGAGCAAATGAACATATCCCACGAGTTGCATGTGCAGAAGGAGAAGTTAACTGAGAATGCACAGAGCCTCAGTGATTTGCATTTAACTAAGCAGAAGCTTGAAGGTAAAGTAGAAGATTTAGTAGATCAGCTAAATCAGTCACAAAAAAATAGTTTAAACCTCCAGCAGGAAAACCTGGGGCTTAAGGATCACATTAGACAACTTGAAGAGGAGCTGTCTGGATTTAAGAGTAAGTATCCAACTTCTCTGAACGAAGACTCGAACAGTCACTGGAAGGATGACATGCTTAAAGAACGAGAAGCTGAAGTTAGCAACCTAAGGCAAAATCTTTCTCAAGAGGAACAGCTCAATGAAAACTTAACGAGAGTTGCTGCTGAACTCAAGACGGAAAATGAAATGTTGATTTTAGCACGTGACGATGTAAGGCGTAAGTTGGAAGAATCTATTGCTGCTTACAATCAAATCTCTCAAGAAAGAGACACTATCACGGAGACTCTCCAAAGAGACAAAGAAGAGACTGAAGCCAAACTGCACCAGGCAGAAAAAAGACTGTTGGAAGAAGCAAATAATCACAGGCAGACTATTGAGGAACTCTCCAAAGCACACAATTTGAAGACCTCTTACTTAAAGCTGAAACACGAATGTGCACTTCAACTCAATCAAGAGAAGGACTTTGAAATAGCAGGACTCAAAAAGAATATTGAGCAAATGACTGCTGATGAAAAAGAAACTGAGGAAATTTTGGCATCTTACATAGAAGAAGAGGAGCGATTGACACAAGTCATAAATGAGAAAGAAGTTTTTATTGAAAAACTCGAAGAAAAAAGTTCACAACTACAAAAGGATTTAGATAAGTGTTCTCAGGCCTTAAGAGAAAATGAAACTTTAAGGCAATCCGTTGAAAGAAAGGACAGAAGTCTTACCTATGTGAAAGCAGAAAACAACTATCTGCGAGTAGAACTGGAAATACTTAGGGAACAGCACAATCAAGCTGTACCAGTGGCTGAGCCTGAAGCTCTTGATGCTATCACAGAACTAGAATTGGAGGTATCTCAACTGAATATAGTCAAAAATCATCTGGAAGATGAAATTCAAGACCATCTGAATATAATTGAAAATCAAAACCAGCGTAAAATGCAACTACTTCAGTCTTTACGGGAGCAGGAGGAGGAAATGGATGAATTTAAGTACCAATATGAGCAGATGAATGCTGCGCATAGCCAGTTAATTTTAGAAAGAGAGGAGGAAATTAAGAACTTGCAGAAAACTATTGAAGAACTAAAAGCCCAGTTGCCTGGAGAGAGAGGAGATGCTCAAACATTGAATTCTGATATTTTTCAAGAGACCAAAGTAAAAATCCTAAGAGAAAACGAGGTTCAACACTTACGGGACCATGTGTTTGTAGACAAAAAGAGAAAGCAAAACAGCTGGTATATGTAAGTGGATAGCTACTGGGTATTTTATTTTATTTCTTTAGTTGTTGTTGTTGTTGTTGTGATTTTTTGCTATAGTACTTTTAAAAAAAAATTTGTTTTGTTTTTTGTAGCACTTTTTGTTTATAGAATTTTGTTCCAATGTAGCAGATAATCATCACCAGTTATCAATTCTGATGTACTTTAGCGAGCAACTGTACAGAGCAGCCTTCTTGAACCACTAGTTCCAACCTCACTTAATGGCATTAAGATAAAAACGATACATGTAATTACAGGAAACAAGAAAAACCCAACCCATAAGAAGGATGTCTCCGATTCAGAGTACATGAAAACCAAATATAGTGTTGCAAAACGTTGAGAATATTTAGTTTATCCAAGATAACATTGTACAACTACCAAGCGAAAATTCCAATGGGGAGGACCTAAACAGGAAGCTTAGTGGATAAATTCTAAGATGCCTTGAATCCAAATTCTATGACCCCTATCCATTTTGCTGATTTCCATTTCTCTACGAAAGTCACTTCACATTAATTCAGTTTTCCAGATGATAAACATGTCCAGAAGGAAGAGTATTTCTATGAGTCAACCCCAAAGTGGGATCACGTGATCCACTGCCAATGGAAAAGTTAATTAGTAGGAATGTATCATTAAATATCTGGACTGCTTATCTACATACTATTGGGGGCTCTACAATAATTCTTATAAACACATTCTATAAAACATTGGATCAAAACAACTTGGGGAGAGAAATAAGCTAACAACAGTTTTTGAAAGATGAAAAGCTTTAAAATAGGAGTAGTTACAACCTTTTGATAAATTAAGGTAAAAGATGAATCAAAAGTTTCTAGCTTAAGTAGGTGAAATCAGAGAAGAGAAAAAGCAGATTGCATAGCACATACTTCTCCGACACCTGTAGTTTCTAAAACCATTCAGAACCTTTTTATTAAAATTAATTTAAACAAAATTTAATATATTTTGAAATACAAATTATACTATCATTTAATATAAATTAATCTAATTTAAATTAATCTTATTAGTAGTATTATTTAAATTTCTTTTATTAATACTATGGTTTGATCTAAATTTATTTTATTAATTGATATTGTTTATATTAAATTATAAATAAATATTAAATTTATTTATAATTTAATATAAATTCCATTTATATTATAGTATGATTTATATTTAAAAATTCATCGACTATATAACTTAATATAAACGTCAATAAAGTTAATTTTAATAAAAATGCTCTTAGTTGTTTTGGAAATTACAGGTGGCAGTGAAGTATTAGCAACATTATCTTCTTTTTTCTCCTCTTTGATTTTACCTAACTTAAGCTAGAACCTTTTGGTTTATCTTTTGTTTTACTTTACAAAAATAAAAAAATAAAAAAAAAAAAAAGGAAGAAAAACACCTAGTAGCTACACACATATCAGCTTTTCCTTTCTTATTTCTAAATTTCACCTTAACATTTACATTATTTGACCAAAATTAAGATGCCACCAGTTGTTAGGCATGAACAAAATCACTGAAACAACAACTGGAGGACGCATCCCAAAGTCACATTGGCCAAGTATTCAAAACATATAAATGTCTGAGAACTGATGAGCTCTGATAGTAAAGTTTCCAACCTATGAAAAGTTTCCAAATGCTATGGAAAATGATGACATTTCTCTTTTTGTGTTTTTAAGCTGAGAACCTAAGGTATGTTATCAGAAATTGTATGGAACTCAAGTCTTTAAATTTCTTATTTTTCCTGTACTGTAGACAAAGAGACTCACAATTCCTTGAGCTCTACTAGCATTTTAGTGACAGGAAAAAATTCAATGATGCATAGTTCTTTATCTGCATTCAATGTCTATCAATCTTACATACTTTGGGAAGGGTCACAAGCCACAGCCCTTATGCCTCCTGCTCTATTTCAAAGCTTCCAGCGTCAGTTGCAACAATTCTAGGAAACACTGGGAATACTCTATGGTACAAAATGCACAATTACTTTTATTTGAAAGCATCTCTAAGACATGAGTCATTACGTGACTTTCTTGTTCTAAGTAAATTTACTGAATTATTATTAAGTGATAACATAGTAAGCCAAAATGAAAAATGAAAGCATATGCTTCAAATCAGAGCAAGGAAGAAATAAGAAGGTATGATGTGTGGTAAAAATACACGAACATGCAAGTATTATCCAGCCTTCTTACGTCAAATTTCCTCTTTTTTATTTATTCATTTTTTGGAGGTTACATTCTTGCATGATATGCATGGAACAACTTTTGGGGGGATACAATCAGAAATGCAGCACTAAAATCTGCCTTCCTGTCACATCACACGGCTTACTCCCGAGAAGAATATCAAACTATATATTTGGCTTCCACTTGCCAAATTACTTGGAATCTTGGGAAAAGCAGAGTTCAGATTTGTCATGAGAGATTTTTATATATTCTGCTCACTCCATTGTGTCTAGGTGAGCCTTTGGGTTTCAATGCCTGGAAACACACTTCTTATATTTCAGAATTGAAGAGCTCTTGGAAACGGCGACCTCACTGCATTCTTGAGAAAAATATGTTATACAGGTACTCAGAAAATCACAAAGATTAATATAGATTCAAGATTTTTTTTTTTTTTGAGACAAGGGGTTTAATGGAGAAAACAGCAAGATAGCCTTAGAAATTTCATACTCCCTGCATTCTTAGGAAAAGCTTCTATATTGTAAAGAATAACACCAAACAGAAAAGTTCCTAAGAAAATATTGTGCTTTCAGTTTCCTTGTCTCATAAATTTTATTAAAGTTTCATTAAAGACCCTGTATTTGCTAGCCTTTTTATTAAATACTTTTTTGAGATATTCTATTAATGTCTATGACTGGATTTTATTTGGTCTCACATTAATGTCGCTCCCTGTGACAAAGGGTACATGGGAGGCAGGCAGGATCAGCCTGTCCTCTCCGAGGCACCAGCTGTCCCAACCAGGCTCTGACAGAGGTAGTGAAGGTCGCTAGCGTCTCCTGGACTGAGCGAGAGGGTAAGTATCTGAGTAATATTAATTGCGTATAAATGCCACATTTTTTATGCATTCATCTACTAAGTTGTTTCCACAATTTAGCTAATGTGAATTTTGCTGCTATAAACATTGATGTGGCTGTGTCCCTGTAGTTTGCAGTTGTTAAGTCCTTTGGGTATAGACCAAAAAGAGGGATAGCTAGGTCAAATGGTGGTTCTACTCCCAAATTTCCAGGGAATCTCCAAACTGCTTTCCATATTGGCTGCACCAATCTACAGTCCCACCGACAGTGTAGGAGTGTACATGTTTCCTGAAATCCTCACCAACACTTATTGTTGTTGTCTTCATAATAGCTGCCATTTTCAAAAATCGCTGACATTCTAACTGGAGGGAGGTGCAATTAAACCCCTATCTCTCACCATGCACAAAACTCCACTCAAATGATTCAAGGACCTAGGAATAAAACCAGAGACCTTGCATGTAACAGAAGAAAAAGTAGGCCCTAATTCCAATCATATGGGATTAGTCCCAAAATTCCTTAATAAGACTCCTATAGCACAAGAATTAAAATCCAGTATCAATAAATGAGATAGATGCAAACTAAAAAAGTTTCTTCTCCACAAAACAAACAATCTGGGAGGTGAATAGAGATCCTACATCTTGGGAGAAAAGTTTTGCCCCATCACACATCAGATAGAGCACTAATCTCTAGGGTATAGAAAGAACTCACAAATCTAAATACACACACACACACACACACACACACACACACACAAATAAATAAATAAATAAATAAATAAATAAATAAATAAATAAAATGACCCATTCAATAAATGGGCCACGGACCTGAACAGACACTTCTCCCCAGATGATATAAAATTAATCAACAAATAGATGCAAATATGCTCATCATCACTAGCACTTAGAGAAGTGAAAATCAAAACTACACTAAGATTTGAAGTTCAATCTTAAAGGCTGAAAATGAGCATGTTTCACCTCTCTTTCTCCTTCTACCACCAAATCCTCATAGAAATTAGAAGAGGACATTTGAAATGCTCAGTGATCCAAAATAAGAATGAGAATTTCAAGGACTGAACACAAAAATAGATTATGAAAGAGTAGATCAAGTTGAAAAGACAAAAGCAAATATAGAACGTGCAAGAAAACAGTTCACTTCCAGAAGCTGAGAGGTAACAGGCTGCTTCATGCTTTCAGTATTACATACCAGGGATCACGGAGCACAGGACAACAATAAGATAGTTATCTGGGGGACCACACCGTGGGGTATATAGAGCAAAAACATGGGAAACCCTGCAGATTAAAAGGCATACACTGAACATCCCTCTCTCAGAACCCAAACAAGGAACCACCAACAAGCAGGGAGGGGATAGAGAAGAGCTGTGTAATGCACTTAAGAAGCCTGACTGAGTAGCTATACCAAGAAGTTGTACCATGCACACAAAACTACATACCATGTTCAAACACACAGGCTACAGCCACCAAAATTTACCATGCCCTAGACCACAATGAAAACGCCAGCCAATTCCGTAAAGGTGTTATCACACACGCTGCAATTCCTTGTGCATCTAAAATTAGAAGAATTTTGACTCCTCAAAAAAAAAAAAAAAAAAAAAAATTCCATATACAATGAAATTAGGGCCATAGAAACAATTCCAAATAATTGTTAGATTAAAGCAAAAATCAAGATGGGATTAAATTAAAATACTATAATAGTCATCTGGTGAGTATGACAGAAGCAACAGGGATTTAGATATATGTATTTGAAAAGAGATTGAAATCAAACGGCATATGCTTTTAACATAAAAACATAATACCTGGATACTGGATAAAATAATGTCAATGTTAAGGCAAAATTTAGAAAAAACAAAGGAAAAGCTGATGTGTGTAGCTACTGGGTGTTTTGTCTTCCCATTTTTATCTTGGTAAATTAAGATAAAAGATAAACAAAAGTTTCTAGCTTAAGTTAGGCAAAATGAGACAACAGACAAAAGTAGAATATATAGCTAATATTTCTCTGATACCTGTAGTTTCTAAAACCACTAAGAGGATTTTTATTAAAATTAATTTTATTAATATTTTTATTATATACTTAATATTAAATGACTTAATCTATATTAAATGTTATTTAAATTCACTTTGTTAAATTGTATTAATTTAAATGAAGTTTAATGAATTTTTAGTATACTGATTTTAAGTCCTTTAGTTATAAACCAATGAGTGGGATAGCTGGGTCAAAGGATGCTTCCGATCCCAGTTTTCCGAGGAATTTTCATACTGCTTTTCAGACTGGCTGCATCAATTTGCAGTGCCACCAGCAATGTATACGTGTACCTTTTCCCCCCACATCCTCGCCAACATTTATTATTGCTGATATTCTTGATGATTGCCATTCTGATTGAAGTGAGATGAAATCTTAGAGTAGTTTTGATTTGCATTTCTCTCATTACTAGTGAAGTTGAACATTTTTTTCATGTATTTACTGATTGTATTGCTTCTTCTGTGAAGTGTCTGTTCAATACCTTGCCCTTTACATTAAAAAATATATATATTGTGTATTGCTGGCAAAAATAGAGTATCATTGAATAGTTCCAAAGTTTAGAGACTTCTAAAAAAGTGGCTTTTATAGACTTTCATGAGTTGAAAACTAGTTGTATTTCTAATAGGGTAGAGCTCAGTAATCACTATGTTGCCATCAAGAAAGCCCTGCAGATGTTTGCCCAGTGGAATGAAAAAAAAAAAAAAAAAAAAAAAAAAAAAAACCAGAATTGAGAACATCATCCAGGCAAATCAATAGGCAACTGATTCTAGTTCGAGGTAGACAATTAATCTGTTGAAGGATCTACTTTCACAGTTTGTATATAACATTTATGGACTATTTTAAATTCTATTTTAAAAATATTTATTATTTAGCCTTTAGTGGACACAACATCTTTATTTTATTTATTTTTTTAGGTAGTGCTGAGGATCAAACCCCATGCCTCACGCATGCTAGGTGAAGGAGCTACTACTTGAGCCACATCCCCAACACTCTCTTAAATTCTTATTTTCACCTTGCTTCCTTATGATAATGAGAATTCAAATTTATGGGTAATATATCATTCACTGAACAACTTGTCAGTCCAAATCAATCCTTCTACTACTGTATTGTCACTGGAGTGTTATGTTGATCTTCCTACAAACGTGTGCGGAACATTTCATTGATCATGCCAATTCTTAAAAATACAAATGTGCCGAGCCCTAATATCCAGAGTATACAAACAACTCAAAAATTAAACATTAAGAAAACAAACAACCCAATCAACAAATGGGCCAAGGACCTGAACAGACACTTCTCAGAGAAGGATATACAATTAATCAAAAAATACACGGAAAAAATGCCCACCCTCTCTAGCAATCAGAGAAATGCAAATTAAAACCACTCTAAGACACCAAATCAGTCCAGTAAGAATGGCAGCCATTAGGAAGTCAAACAACAACAAGTGCTGGCAAGGATGTGGGGGAAAAGGTACACTTGTACATTGCTGGTGCGACTGCAAATTGGTGCAGCCAATTTGGAAAGCATTATGGAGATTCCTGGGAAAGCTGGGAATGGAACCACCATTCGACCCAGCTATTCCCCTTCTCGGACTATTCCCAAAGACCTAAAAAGAGCATACTATAGGGATACAGCTACATCAAGGCTCATAGCAGCACAATTCACAATAGCTAGAATGTGGAACCAACCTAGATGCCAGTCAACAGATGAATGGATTAAAAAAATGTGGCATTTGTACACGGTGGAATATTACTCAGCACTAAAAAATAACAAAACCACGGCATTTGCAGGGAAATGGATGGCATTAGAGGAGATTATGCTAAGTGAAGTTAGCCAATCCCTAGAAAAGAAATGCTGAATGTCTTCTTTCATATAAGGAGGGGGACTCAAAACAGAGCAGGCTGGAAGAGCATGAAAAGAAGATTACCAATTGGAAGGGACAAGAGGTGGGAGGGAATGGGAGAGAGAAGGGGAATTTCATGGAAATGGAAGGATACCCTCATTGTTATACAAAATTACATATAAGACGATGTGAGGGGAAAGGGGGAAAAAGGAGAGAAATGAATTACAGTAGCTGGGGTAGAGAGAGATTATGGGAGGGGAGGGGACAGAAGGGGGGATAGGGAGGGAATAGAAAAGGCAGCAGAATATAACAGACACTAGTGTGGCAGTATGTATCAACTTGGACGTATAACCAATGTGATCCTGCAAACTGTACACGTGGTAAAAGTAAGAATTCATACCCCACTTGAATCAAATGTATGAAATATGATATGTCAAGATCATTGTAATGTTTTGAGCAACCAATAAAAATTTAAAAAAAGAGACAAGAAGAGACGAGGCCCATATTGAAGAGATTTAAAAATTCTACTGAAATCTATAAGAAAATGTTTGAATGAATTATGAGGTATTAAAAGAAGTACAAACTTAATGTCTTGCATAGAATTTATCACCCTATGTTTATAGACTCAAAAAGCTTTCATTATTTTAACCTTCAACGGTGTTTTAACAAAGCCACATTATTAAGGGCTCTCTACTTCTGGCTTATTCTTTCTTACTCAGTCTTTTGCCCCATATGAGATCCTCACCACCACAGTCGTCAATGGCTGACCTCGCATTATAATTCAAGGATCACTCTATGGAACATCTTCTCCACTGATTGACTGTATTCAATTGCACTTCACAGCAGGAAATGTATATAACACAGCTTTGTGTTGTTCACAGTATCTATCACAATACCTTGTGCTTTTTGGGCACTGAATATATGTATAAGGATACCCTTATGATTATTGGATGCTTTTTGTCACATGTGCTCGCGAATGAGCCGGGGTTTTCCCTCCATATCCCCCATAGCTTCCAGGAACATTCCTAACATATTTAGAAGAAGAGAAATGCTTTCATTTGGATGGTCAGTTTCGAATACAGTAGGTAGGTTTCTCTCTCAGATAGAAATATAAAATGACAAACAGCTGTGGTCAGAGTGAACCATGCCAGAAGACTGAATCTGAGTGATCAGAAATGCCTTTCAGCAGGAGGAGCAACCACCACTGGAACCAGATTCAAGCCAAATGTGATAGGTCTTACACTGAAAAAGGATCATTATTTGTGATTGAAAACAATAAACAAACACAGAACACCTAAAGGGAAGGAGGCACCCTGCTATAATTTGGATCTGGAATGTTGCCCAAAGGTCATGTGTTGAAAGCTTGGACCCCAATCTACCAGCATTCAGAACGGACTCTACAGAAAGGTGAATCGAATCCTGAGCTCTAACCTCATCTGTGGATCAATCCACTGATGGGTTCATGATTGGACAGGACTATTGGGAGTTGGTCAAAACTGTGGGGGCGGTAGGGCCTAGTTGGAGGGTAGGCCATTGGAGTTGATTCCCTGGACGGGTACATCATATTCCTCAGTCCTCTCTTCCCCTCACCATTTCCCTGATCTCCATGAGTTGAGAAGCTCTGTTTTGAAGCCAGGCTCTCTGCCATGGTAATCTGCCTCACTTCAGGCCACAGCAATGGAGCCTGAAATTGAACCAAAATAAATATTTACTCATTTAATTTTCTCAGGTATGTTGTCAAAGTGATGAAAAAGTCTTCTCACACACACAAACACACACACACACACACACACACACACACACAGGAGGAATGGTCTAAAGGGAGAAAAGGACACTTGGTATTGTTGACGCCTTCTTCAACAGTAGACACAGCTGGGGTACAGCGTGGATTCTCACTTCAGCAGATGCTAAAAGGGGCTTAAATTTTTATATTAGTCTTTTATGAGGAGAGACTGACTAACACAGGCCTGACTTCTCTCTCAGATTTGGAGATGAATAAGAAGGACCAAGAAGATTTCCTTTTCTAGCCCAGGACACAAATGCAGTCACTAGTTTCTGATAGCAATCGGAGTAATTATGTCTACTTGCTCCGCTATCTCGAAGGCAAGAGACATTATGAGGTGATTCATATAATCCTTAGGATCTACTTAACCATTAATTTTCCAAAAATTCTTCCTTTTTTTAAATTTTATTTCTGCCACCTTGAGGTTTTGTTTCCTGAACAGACATAGAGAAAGAACAGCTCAAGGAAAAGAGTCTCCTGAAAATGGGCTCTGGGAAGAGAGTAATGGGAGCAAACCCAAACCCCTTCTAAAGGGTAATAAGGAAAATGATCCTAAACAAAACAAAAAGCAAATATGAACAAAGTGGCAGCAGGCTCTGTTTGTTGGCCACTTTCTCTGCACCAGCCATCAGGTGAGAACTACACACTATGTTGTCATTTACTGTTCAACTCATGCTTGTGAGAGAGGTCTTATAAATGCGTTCTGTCAGTTTAGCTCCAAAATTGCTCTGGTCCCAATGGGTATGTCTGTTACAGCCCACGTGCTTCATCTCTTTGCTTTGTCCCCAACTCTACAAAACTGCCTCCTCATTAACTTGTTGGAATTTAAACACCTTGAAAAGCAGGGCCTTATCTTAACTCCTTCTGATCCTTAGAGGTATGGGAATTACATTTAGGATTGTTACTCCATAGTAGAAAATTTCTCAACTTTTTATTTCACTCTGGACTCTTGAAACCTGGATTATATTTGGCACTGATAAACAACAATAGGTTAAGTGAACATCAACCCATTGGCTCTAAAACAAATTTTCTTAAGTGAAATTTAAGCGGAATTTTTGAGCACTTAAATAAACTTCAATCAGAATTAACAAGGACCAAATAATGTTCAAATGAACTCGAAAATGTATAGATTAACAGCAAAAATTTACTTTTGGAAAGGGTAAAGGTGGTTCTTTAGTGAAATCTAATCCATATTATAATTTGAATTCTGAGACTGATTAAGACTTTGTGATGGTTAATTTTATATGTTAACTCGCCTGGGCTACGATGCCCAGATACTTGGCCAACTTTTATTCTGGGTGTGTCTGTGCTGGTGTTATGGGGTGAGATTTACTTTTGAATCGGGGACTTTTAGTTAAATAGATTCCATTCTCTAATGTGGAGCCAGACCTCACCTCGTCAACTGAATGCAACTGAATGGGACAAAAAGCCCACCTCTCCCAGACAAGAGGGAACTGTCCAGTGAACTACCTTTGGATTTCACCTACAACATTGATTCTTCCTGGCTCCACAGCACACTGCCTTGGGACTCAAACTAGGACACTTTCCTGGATCTCTAGCTCCTCCCAGCCAACCCTGCCCAATCCCGTGAGCCAGTAGCTGACAGGCAAGTGCAGGGAAGAAGCAGAGGCCCTGCAGGGGGTGAGTGTGCTACTGGCTGCAGGTCCCTGGTCAAAGCGCAGGACAGGCTTCTGAGTTTACAGGCAGGAAGGGATGATTGGTGGTTGGTGGAGCCCCAGGAACCCCGCGCTCTGAGGAATTCTGAGCGCTTGGGTCATAATGGACCCCGGCAACGCCGGAGGACGTTCGGGGCAGAGAAGTGGATGGTGATGGACGCGCTTCTCAGAGCTGGTCCGGTGGCTCGCTGAAGTGGCCACGATGTCGGCCTGGTTTGGAGGCCTGGGCTCAGGCTTGGGCCACTTCTTGGCTCAGGTGGGGAGCAGCTTGGCTTTCCTCACCGGCCATAGCTCCACCCTCACCAGGGACATGCTTCTGGATGACTCAGGAGACCCAGAAGCAGCTTTACATCATTGTCGGAGAAAGGAAATGGAAACTACTGATTCCACACTAAGATGTGAGAATGAAAGACCGAAAAAGTATTGTACTGACCTGGAAGAAAAGCATGAAGCGCCAGAGCTACAAAGAAACCATCAGTCTGTAAGTTGCCAAGATCAACTGCAACAGAAAGAGGTAGAGGTCAGCCATCTTAAGGCAGGACAGACTGTCCTGCAAGATCAAATGTTCCAACTACGGGCAGCTGCTCAATCAGTACGCTCGGGAGCTTGTGGTGTGCCAACAACAACCGCACCGGCTCCGTTCGGTTCCCTGATCGGTAGTCATTTTTCAGCCTTTCGTGATGATGACATGGACTTTAGTGACATAATTGTAGCACAACAAGAAACAAACAGATTATCAACTGAAGTTGCAAAACAGGAATCTGAAGTTGGCCACTCGAGGCAGATTGCTGAGGCTCAGGGAACACACCATTCTGACTCAAGTGAAATCTGCAAAGTACTAAATACTATCAAGACTCTTCAACCAAACCAAAGTCCAGACTTAGATGATCATCAGCATGAAATTTCAGTTTGGGAGCAGAGTTCTACTGTGGCAGAAAAGGGAAGAACCCTTCCTCAGCATTCAGCAGTGGAAGAAGTGCTCAGGCTTCAACGAGCCCTGGCTGATGCGGAGAAGGAAATCGTGAGGCTAAATGGTTTAAACCAGGATAACCGTCTTGCTGAAGACAATCTGAAACTTAAAATGCATGCTGAAGCTTTAGAAAAAGAGAAGTCATCATTGAGTCAAGAAAAAGAGGAACTTCAGATGTCACTGTCAAAATTGAGCTGTGACTATCCAGTCATGAAAAACAGAGCTTCAACAGACGTGAATTTGAATGTACAATTACTAGACTTAAAACTTCACTTGAAGGCAAAGGAGGAAGAACTGAATCAGACTATCAATGAGAAGAAAATGCTGATAGCCGAGTTAGAAGAACTGGATCATCAGAATCAGGAAGCTACAAAGCACATGATTTTGATACAAGATGAGCTATCCAAACAACAAAATGAAGGAGACCTTGTCATCAAGAAGTTGGAACAAGATCTAGATGACGAAAAAAAGAGAGTTCGTCAACTTGAGGATGAGCAAATGAACATATCCCACGAGTTGCATGTGCAGAAGGAGAAGTTAACTGAGAATGCACAGAGCCTCAGTGATTTGCATTTAACTAAGCAGAAGCTTGAAGGTAAAGTAGAAGATTTAGTAGATCAGCTAAATCAGTCACAAAAAAATAGTTTAAACCTCCAGCAGGAAAACCTGGGGCTTAAGGATCACATTAGACAACTTGAAGAGGAGCTGTCTGGATTTAAGAGTAAGTATCCAACTTCTCTGAACGAAGACTCGAACAGTCACTGGAAGGATGACATGCTTAAAGAACGAGAAGCTGAAGTTAGCAACCTAAGGCAAAATCTTTCTCAAGAGGAACAGCTCAATGAAAACTTAACGAGAGTTGCTGCTGAACTCAAGACGGAAAATGAAATGTTGATTTTAGCACGTGACGATGTAAGGCGTAAGTTGGAAGAATCTATTGCTGCTTACAATCAAATCTCTCAAGAAAGAGACACTATCACGGAGACTCTCCAAAGAGACAAAGAAGAGACTGAAGCCAAACTGCACCAGGCAGAAAAAAGACTGTTGGAAGAAGCAAATAATCACAGGCAGACTATTGAGGAACTCTCCAAAGCACACAATTTGAAGACCTCTTACTTAAAGCTGAAACACGAATGTGCACTTCAACTCAATCAAGAGAAGGACTTTGAAATAGCAGGACTCAAAAAGAATATTGAGCAAATGACTGCTGATGAAAAAGAAACTGAGGAAATTTTGGCATCTTACATAGAAGAAGAGGAGCGATTGACACAAGTCATAAATGAGAAAGAAGTTTTTATTGAAAAACTCGAAGAAAAAAGTTCACAACTACAAAAGGATTTAGATAAGTGTTCTCAGGCCTTAAGAGAAAATGAAACTTTAAGGCAATCCGTTGAAAGAAAGGACAGAAGTCTTACCTATGTGAAAGCAGAAAACAACTATCTGCGAGTAGAACTGGAAATACTTAGGGAACAGCACAATCAAGCTGTACCAGTGGCTGAGCCTGAAGCTCTTGATGCTATCACAGAACTAGAATTGGAGGTATCTCAACTGAATATAGTCAAAAATCATCTGGAAGATGAAATTCAAGACCATCTGAATATAATTGAAAATCAAAACCAGCGTAAAATGCAACTACTTCAGTCTTTACGGGAGCAGGAGGAGGAAATGGATGAATTTAAGTACCAATATGAGCAGATGAATGCTGCGCATAGCCAGTTAATTTTAGAAAGAGAGGAGGAAATTAAGAACTTGCAGAAAACTATTGAAGAACTAAAAGCCCAGTTGCCTGGAGAGAGAGGAGATGCTCAAACATTGAATTCTGATATTTTTCAAGAGACCAAAGTAAAAATCCTAAGAGAAAACGAGGTTCAACACTTACGGGACCATGTGTTTGTAGACAGAAAGCAAAACAGCTGGTATATGTAAGTGGATAGCTACTGGGTATTTTATTTTATTTCTTTAGTTGTTGTTGTTGTTGTTGTGATTTTTTGCTATAGTACTTTTAAAAAAAAAATTTGTTTTGTTTTTTGTAGCACTTTTTGTTTATAGAATTTTGTTCCAATGTAGCAGATAATCATCACCAGTTATCAATTCTGATGTACTTTAGCGAGCAACTGTACAGAGCAGCCTTCTTGAACCACTAGTTCCAACCTCACTTAATGGCATTAAGATAAAAACGATACATGTAATTACAGGAAACAAGAAAAACCCAACCCATAAGAAGGATGTCTCCGATTTAGAGTACGTGAAAACCAAATATAGTGTTGCAAAACGTTGAGAATATTTAGTTTATCCAAGATAACACTGTACAACTACCAAGAGAAAATTCCAATGGGGAGGACCTAAACAGGAAGCTTAGTGGATAAATTCTAAGATGCCTTGAATCCAAATTCTATGACCCCTATCCATTTTGCCGATTTCCATTTCTCTACGAAAGTCACTTCACATTAATTCAGTTTTCCAGATGATAAATATGTCCAGAAGGAAGAGTATTTCTATGAGTCAACCCCAAAGTGGGATCACGTGATCCATTGCCAATGGAAAAGTTAATTAGTAGGAATGTATCATTAAATATCTGGACTGCTTATCTACATACTATTGGGGGCTCTACAATAATTCTTATAAACACATTTTATAAAACATTGGATCAAAACAAGTTGGGGAGAGAAATAAGCTAACAACAGTTTTTGAAAGATGAAAAGCTTTAAAATAGGAGTAGTTACAACCTTTTGATAAATTAAGGTAAAAGATGAATCAAAAGTTTCTAGCTTAAGTAGGTGAAATCAGAGAAGAGAAAAAGCAGATGGCATAGCACATACTTCTCCGACACCTGTAGTTTCTAAAACCATTCAGAACCTTTTTATTAAAATTAATTTAAACAAAATTTAATATATTTTAAAATATAAATTATACTATCATTTAATATAAATTAATCTAATTTAAATTAATCTTAGTAGTATTATTTAAATTTCTTAATACTATGGTTTGATCTAAATTTATTTTATTAATTGATATTGTTTATATTAAATTCTAAATATTAAATTTATTTATAATTTAATATAAATTCCATTTATATTAAATTATAGTACGATTTATATTTAAAAATTCATTAAATTTTATTTAAATTAATACAATTTAACAAAGTAAATTTAACATAATATAGATTGAATTATTTAATATCGACTATATAACTTAATATAAATGTCAATAAAGTTAATTTTAATAAAAATGCTCTTAGTTGTTTTGGAAATTACAGGTGGCAGTGAAGTATTAGCAATATTATCTTCTTTTTTCTCCTCTTTGATTTTACCTAACTTAAGCTAGAACCTTTTGGTTTATCTTTTGTTTTACTTTACAAAAATTAAAAAAAAAAAAAAAAAAGGAAGAAAAACACCTAGTAGCTACACACATATCAGCTTTTCCTTTCTTATTTCTAAATTTCACCTTAACATTTACATTATTTTACCAAAATCAAGATGCCACCAGTTGTTAGGCATGAACAAAATCACTGAAACAACAACTGGAGGACGCATCCCAAAGTCACATTGGCCAAGTATTCAAAACATATAAATGTCTGAGAACTGATGAGCTCTGATAGTAAAGTTTCCAACCTATGAAAAGTTTCCAAATGCTATGGAAAATGATGACATTTCTCTTTTTGTGTTTTTAAGCTGAGAACCTAAGGTATGTTATCAGAAATTGTATGGAACTCAAGTCTTTAAATTTCTTATTTTTCCTGTACTGTAGACAAAGAGACTCACAATTCCTTGAGCTCTACTAGCATTTTAGTGACAGGAAAAAATTCAATGATGCATAGTTCTTTATCTGCATTCAATGTCTATCAATCTTACATACTTTGGGAAGGGTCACAAGCCACAGCCCTTATGCCTCCTGCTCTATTTCAAAGCTTCCAGCGTCAGTTGCAACGATTCTAGGAAACACTGGGAATACTCTATGGTACAAAATGCACAATTACTTTTATTTGAAAGCATCTCTAAGACATGAGTCATTAGGTGACTTTCTTGTTCTAAGTAAATTTACTGAATTATTATTAAGTGATAACATAGTAAGCCAAAATGAAAAATGAAAGCATATGCTTCAAATCAGAGCAAGGAAGAAATAAGAAGGTATGATGTGTGGTAAAAATACACGAACATGCAAATATTATCCAGCCTTCTTACGTCAAATTTCCTCTTTTTGATTTATTCATTTTTTGGAGGTTCCATTCTTGCATGATATGCATGGAACAACTTTTGGGGGGATACAATCAGAAATGCAGCACTAAAATCTGCCTTCCTGTAACATCACACGGCTTACTCCTGAGAAGAATATCAAACTATATATTTGGCTTCGACTTGCCAAACTACTTGGAATCTTATTCCAGTAGACTTCACATGGTTGGGAAAAGCAGAGTTCAGATTTGTCATGAAGATTTTTATATATTCTGCTCACTCCATCGTGTCTAGGTGAGCCTTTGGGTTTCAATGCCTGAAAACACACTTCTTATATTTCAGAATTAAAGAGCTCTTGGAAACGGCGACCTCACTGCATTCTTGAGAAAAATATGTTATACAGGTACTCAGAAAAATCACAAAGATTAATATAGGTTCAAGATTTTTTTTTTTTAAGACAAGGGGTTTAATGGAGAAAACAGCAAGATAGCCTTAGAAATTTCATACTCCCTGCATTCTTAGGAAAAGCTTCTATATTGTAAAGAATAACACCAAACAGAAAAGTTCCTAAGAAAATATTGTGCTTTCAGTTTCCTTGTCTCATAAATTTTATTAAAGTTTCATTAAAGACCCTGTATTTGCTAGCCTTTTTATTAAATACTTTTTTGAGATATTCTATTAATGTCTATGACTGGATTTTATTTGGTCTCACATTAATGTCGCTCCCTGTGACAAAGGGTACATGGGAGGCAGGCAGGATCAGCCTGTCCTCTCCGAGGCACCAGCTGTCCCACCCAGGCTCTGACAGAGGTAGTGAAGGTCGCTAGCGTCTCCTGGACTGAGCGAGAGGGTAAGTATCTGAGTAATATTAATTGCGTATAAATGCCACATTTTTTATGCATTCATCTACTAAGTTGTTTCCACAATTTAGCTAATGTGAATTTTGCTGCTATAAACATTGATGTGGCTGTGTCCCTGTAGTTTGCAGTTGTTAAGTCCTTTGGGTATAGACCAAAAAGAGGGATAGCTAGGTCAAATGGTGGTTCTACTCCCAAATTTCCAGGGAATCTCCAAACTGCTTTCCATATTGGCTGCACCAATCTACAGTCCCACCGACAGTGTAGGAGTGTACATGTTTCCTGAAATCCTCACCAACACTTATTGTTGTTGTCTTCATAATAGCTGCCATTTTCAAAAATCGCTGACATTCTAACTGGAGGGAGGTGCAATTAAACCCCTATCTCTCACCATGCACAAAACTCCACTCAAATGATTCAAGGACCTAGGAATAAAACCAGAGACCTTGCATGTAACAGAAGGAAAAGTAGGCCCTAATTCCAATCATATGGGATTAGTCCCAAAATTCCTTAATAAGACTCCTATAGCACAAGAATTAAAATCCAGTATCAATAAATGAGATAGATGCAAACTAAAAAAGTTTCTTCTCCACAAAACAAACAATCTGGGAGGTGAATAGAGATCCTACATCTTGGGAGAAAAGTTTTGCCCCATCACACATCAGATAGAGCACTAATCTCTAGGGTATAGAAAGAACTCACAAATCTAAATACACACACACACACACACACACACACACACACACACACACAAATAAATAAATAAATAAATAAATAAAATGACCCATTCAATAAATGGGCCACGGACCTGAACAGACACTTCTCCCCAGATGATATAAAATTAATCAACAAATAGATGCAAATATGCTCATCATCACTAGCACTTAGAGAAGTGAAAATCAAAACTACACTAAGATTTGAAGTTCAATCTTAAAGGCTGAAAATGAGCATGTTTCACCTCTCTTTCTCCTTCTACCACCAAATCCTCATAGAAATTAGAAGAGGACATTTGAAATGCTCAGTGATCCAAAATAAGAATGAGAATTTCAAGGACTGAACACAAAAATAGATTATGAAAGAGTAGATCAAGTTGAAAAGACAAAAGCAAATATAGAACGTGCAAGAAAACAGTTCACTTCCAGAAGCTGAGAGGTAACAGGCTGCTTCATGCTTTCAGTATTACATACCAGGGATCACGGAGCACAGGACAACAATAAGATAGTTATCTGGGGGACCACACCGTGGGGTATATAGAGCAAAAACATGGGAAACCCTGCAGATTAAAAGGCATACACTGAACATCCCTCTCTCAGAACCCAAACAAGGAACCACCAACAAGCAGGGAGGGGATAGAGAAGAGCTGTGTAATGCACTTAAGAAGCCTGACTGAGTAGCTATACCGAGAAGTTGTACCATGCACACAAAACTACATATCATGTTCAAACACACAGGCTACAGCCACCAAAATTTACCATGCCCTAGACCACAATGAAAACGCCAGCCAATTCCGTAAAGGTGTTATCACACACGCTGCAATTCCTTGTGCATCTAAAATTAGAAGAATTTTGACTCCTCAAAAAAAAAAAAAAAAATCCATATACAATGAAATTAGGGCCATAGAAACAATTCCAAATAATTGTTAGATTAAAGCAAAAATCAAGATGGAACTAAATTAAAATACTATAATAGTCATCTGGTGAGTATGACAGAAGCAACAGGGATTTAGATATATGTATTTGAAAAGAGATTGAAATCAAACGGCATATGCTTTTAACATAAAAACATAATACCTGGATACTGGATAAAATAATGTCAATGTTAAGGCAAAATTTAGAAAAAACAAAGGAAAAGCTGATGTGTGTAGCTGCTGGGTGTTTTGTCTTCCCATTTTTATCTTGGTAAATTAAGATAAAAGATAAACAAAAGTTTCTAGCTTAAGTTAGGCAAAATGAGACAGCAGACAAAAGTAGAATATATAGCTAATATTTCTCTGATACCTGTAGTTTCTAAAACCACTAAGAGGATTTTTATTAAAATTAATTTTAGTAATATTTTTATTATATAGTTAATGACTTAATCTATATTAAATGTTATTTAAATTCACTTTGTTAAATTGTATTAATTTAAATGAAGTTTAATGAATTTTTAGTATACTGATTTTAAGTCCTTTAGGTATAAACCAATGAGTGGGATAGCTGGGTCAAAGGGTGCTTCCGATCCCAGTTTTCCGAGGAATTTTCATTCTGCTTTTCAGACTGGCTGCATCAATTTGCAGTGCCTCCAGCAATGTATACGTGTACCTTTCCCCCCCACATCCTCGCCAACATTTATTGTTGCTGATATTCTTGATGATTGCCATTCTGATTGAAGTGAGATGAAATCTTAGAGTAGTTTTGATTTGCATTTCTCTCATTACTAGTGAAGTTGAACATTTTTTTCATGTATTTATTGATTGATTGTATTGCTTCTTCTGTGAAGTGTCTGTTCAATACCTTGCCCTTTACATTAAAAAATATATATATTGTGTATTGCTGGCAAAAATAGAGTATCATTGAATAGTTCCAAAGTTTAGAGACTTCTAAAAAAGTGGCTTTTATAGACTTTCATGAGTTGAAAACTGGTTGTGTTTCTAATAGGGTAGAGCTCAGTAATCACTATGTTGCCCTCAAGAATGCCCCGCAGATGTTTGCCCAGTGGAATGAAAAAAACAAACCAGAATTGAGAACATCATCCAGGCAAATCAGTAGGCAACTGATTCTAGTTCAAGGTAGACAATTAATCTGTTGAAGAATTTTCAACTATTGTGATAAAATAAATAAAAAATAAAACAGACTCATATTCTCTTATAAAGGCTGAAAAAAAATCTTCTGTTGAATTATATTTGGAAGCTCTCCTCCCTGCCCAGCAAAAATCCTCTGTGGTCACATCCTCACAATTCAATAAAAAAGGAAAAAATTGAACAACAAACAAGAGAATAAATGTACTTCTAACAGACAACAAACATTGCTTGATCCAAAGTAACAAAGGCTTTCTTAAACTATTTAAAAGGCTTTCTAATTCTCCTTTGGAAAGCCAATTCTCCATGAGCTCTCATTTAACTAGCAGTTCTATTTCAGAAAAAAATACAAGGAACACTCCAAAATAAAATAAATAAGACTTTTTTTTTTTTTGCCTAAAACAATAAAGCCAAGTTTAGTTGGTTTATGTTTACAAATTATGACTATTTTAACTAGCAAAGAATTCAAGACCACATTGTTTTATCTGTCATTATCTTTATAAAAAGTCAACCACAGATTATATCCTAACTTTTACTGGTAGTGATTTCTGAACACTCCATGGTAAGATACACAATGAATCTATGAGAACAAACTCTGTGGAGCAATAAATCACTACAGTTCCTTTTTATGGCTCAACCCTCAGAGGGCTCCCACATTGTTCATTTAATTATGCTGTTGCCCATCATCTTTATCAGGTTTCAAAGTCCTCTGGAATATAATAAAAAGGAATACTAAGGAGAGTGAAAAAAAAGTGTAGTACAACATGTGGCAAAGCAAAAATGTGAAATATATGCCTTAAAAGTTAAAGTAAATAGTACTTGACAGTAGGTTGAGTCATTTTCAAGGTATAAGATAACTCTAAATTTTTTGGGGGGTGGGGGGCATGTACCAGGGATTAAACTCGGGGCACATGACCACTGAGCCACCTCCTCAGCCCTGTTTTGTATTTTATTTAGAGACCGGGTCTCAATGAGATGCTTAGGGCCTCGCTTTTGCTGAAGCTGGATTTGGATTTGCAGTCCTCCTGCCTCAGCTTCCCAAGCTGCTGGGATTACGGGCATGCACCACTGCATCTGGCTTGAAATAGTTCTAAATTTTGACAACTAAGAACAGAGAGCCTCAGGGGAGTTGTTTCTCTTCTCTAGGATTTTCTTTCCCCACCTGAAAATGGGTTAAATGAGCCTTTCAAGAGTAAGAATCAGGGGGCTAGGATTGCAGCTCAGTGGTAGAGTGCTTCCCTAGCATGTGTGAGGCACTGGGTTCAAAGTTCAGCACCACATAACAAAGTAGCAAATATTTACAACTAAGAAGAATATGTGTGTTTATATGTGGGTGTATTCTTCTTTATACATATGTGTGTGTGTATATACACACACACACACACATATAAAGAAGAGGAGTAAGCATCAGCGGCCAATCCCCCCCTCCTAATCTTTCCTGCCCTGTCCACAGTATTTCACCCAGTGAGCAATTTCCTCCTGGCAAACACTGTTTTTTATTTTGTTTTATTTTTTCACCTGGTTTCCACCACCCACACTCATTCTTCACTTGTTGGTCTCCTTCACTGGTTGCCCTTCTCTCCAACCTCAACTCTTTTGGTGGTCCCATCCAGTGTTACAACTTTAATATCCACCAGTAATTTCCTGCTCTCAGGGCCTCTGGGCTGGTTAATAGATCCTTTCAATGAAACACATGAAACACACCAACTATCTAGTCTATCTCTCACCCCAAACCTTAGATGGTTTTAAAAATAAAAACAAAATGAAACAAACAAACAGAAAGACCAGAGAGTTGGAATATGTGATCATGTTCTGGTCATTCTTTTGATATAATGCTGATTTGATCACATTCAATTCTTTGATTTAAAGCTGGACATATGGAAAAAATTGCTGCTTTACCAAATCAGATTTCATTTTTCAAATACAGTGTGGAATCAGTCATAATATTTTCACTCAAATTTTGGATTTAGACAGCAAAAAAATTATTCAGTAACTTAACTTGAGCTGTCCAGTTTGGTTCTTTATTGTTGTATTGTTCTCCTTTCAGCTAGGTAATCAGTCAGTAGGACAGAGTTTTATCAATTAACATTGTTAAATTATCTGTTAGATTATCATTAAGTTATTAGTTCCTTTCCAATATGTATACCGTTTCCATATTGTTAAGTCCTGCTTCAGATTAAGGCTAGTAATAGTTGCTGTCACTGTTAATACAACATAATGTGGGTGATGGTGACTAAAATAAAATTACTGTCACTACTAATCATCACACAAATAAAAAAACAAACTTAAGTTTAACCTGCCAGCAACCCAGGAGGCTGAGCCAGGAGGATCACAAGTATCTGCCATTTCGTAAGACCCTGCCTCATCATAAATAATAATAACAATAATAAAAGGGCTGGGAGTGTAGTTCAAGGACAAGGTGCTGCTGGATTCAATCTCTAGTATGGAGAAAGAATAAAATTAACCTGGTCAATATGTTGCATATAAATTGTTCAACACTGGATAGATCCCCAAAATAGCAGGTGGCAACATATCATTAAGTCACTTTCCATAAAGAACTACAGAACAGGTTACCAATGTGCCCAAATCAATGCTTGCATCAATGCTGAGGCCCTGATTAATTCTTGTTGACTCAGAGCTTTCCAGATCTCTTTAGGAAAGTGTCCTCTGTTCTCCACAGTTAGCTGTGGCAGTGCTTTCCTTCCTGGAAAGCATGTAGCTTAGAGGCTCTTACAGTCAAATTAGAATCCACTACTGCAGGGGATGAGGGTACACAGCTGGGGTCCCAGCTATTCCTTGTCCTTTCAGACTTACTGGTAAGGTCTGTTTCCTCTTCAAGTCATTGATGCTTCTCTCTTATGACTTCTGTTATTTTGCTAGGAATGAAAGTTTACATTAAAGAGCAGTTCGGATGAACAGTATGCCCAGCAAACTTCTCATTCTTGTGCTTTTCACTGTCAAACATTAAACTATAAGGAGTTAACTCATGATATAAAATAATACATGTGAGTGTAACAATGTTCATTGGACTCAATTTGCAAACTATTAAAGGGTGAGTAACTTTCTTACCTGGTCCAACAGCTCATCTGTGTTTCTATGACCCAAAGCCTCTGTCTGGACCTGAACAAATAGAAGTTACTCTCTACTCATTGCAATAAAGCACCCAGAGTTGCTATAGCCACATCTTTTCTCTCTTTAGCAATTGTTTTGAATTCCAAAACTCTTTTGCCTCAAGAAGTCAAAAGACACCAGGTGCAGTGGCACACTCTTATACTTCCAGTTACTCTGGAAGCTGAGGCAGGAGGATGGCAAGTTCAAGGTCAGCCTGAGCAATTGTGCAAGATCCTGTCTTAACATAAAATTTTTGAAAAAGGGCTTGGGGTAGCTCAGTGGTAAAGCAGTAGCCTGGCATGCAAGGTTCTGGGTTCAATCTCCAATACCACAAAAATATGGAAAATAAAGTCAAAGGTTGAATGTTTAAGAATCTCTCTATAAATCTCCGTTGCCTTTTTTATTTTTTTTCAACATGCTAATGACTATGTGACATCTAGATAGCGTGTGCTCTGTGTGTTTGTGTTTTTAAAAGCATTCTTCTATGATGAGTGTGTATTACTTTGAAAATGAGAAAAAAATACTTTATAAAACTTATACATAAAAATGAGACTTCTTCACCACCATCATAACATCTACCAAGTATTAAATAGTTATCAGGTGTCATTCGACTTGCCTCTATCATCAGGAATCTTTCTATTTATATCCATTTATTTGTTTGCAGTGCTGGGGATGGAATTCAGGGCATCACACATGCTAGGCAGTTGTTCTACCGCTAAGCTATTGCACCAACCCCACCATGCACCTTAAAACAAACATTGCCAGGGAAGCATCCTCTCCACTTTAGAGAAAATAAACTGAGATCCTGAGAGATTAAATAAATTTTCAAAAGAACACAGGAAAAAAAAAGTGGTCAAAGTGAGATTCAAATACAAATTTCCTTCTCCAAAGATTGTTCTCTTTCTATCAGGTTTCTGAGGGCAGGCTGAGTTTTAGAATATCCACATACTTTCCACTCCCATGACACATTTTAAAGAAAACCGAGGAAGGAAAATAATAATTAGTCATATGAAGGATGAAAAAAATAGCATGGAACACATCTAAAGGTTCTTGGGACTGACATGTGATGAGAAACTTGACTGGAGAAAACGAAGTCCTATAGGATTTAACTCAGGCAAACCATCGGCTCTATTATTAAATTACTTGGTGTTTCACAGCAAAAGAATGAAGATGAAGCTTATTTTTAAAAATACATTTTCCTACATGAACCAGGTTAGCTTATTATTACAGATGGATGTGGTAATTTCCAAAGAAGTTTCCTCTGACAGCTCCAGAATCAGATCATTTCTGGAAAAGTTCAAGTGTATCCCTCCAACGGAGGAAAAATACTTTGTAGGGGACTGAGTGGAGAAACTTATTTGTCATTGATTTGTGAAGTACTGAGTAAATTTCAGCTTCAAGCTATTATTCTTTCTAAGCTAGTCTGCTCTACATCAGAAGTTTGAAACTTCCCAGATACAAAGCAGAGTAGTTTTGCAACTGTGTTTTCTTATTCTGTATTATTTTAATATAACTAAGGAACTGTATCTAAGACAATAATTTTTAAAAGATGTAAATTTATATTTCTTTGTATATTAATTTGGGTCCTTCAGGGTTTAAATTCATTGCAGCCAAAGTAATTGGAAGACAGAAGTCAAGCCAGTTGCAATAGTGCACTCCTGTAATCCCAGATACTTCAGAGGCTGAGGAAAGAGCAAGGCCACCCTCAGCAATTAAGCAAGACCCCGTCTCAAAATAAAAACTAAAACGACTGGGGATGTAGCTCAGTTATAAATTACCCCTGAATTAGAGGAAGGAGGAGGAGGAGGAGGAGGAGGAGGAGGGAAAAAGGAGGAGGAGGAGGAGGAGGAGAAGAAGGAGGATGTATATTAATCTGGGTCTTTCAAGGTTTAAATTCAATGCAGCCAAAGTAATTGGAAACAGTAGCCAAGCCAGTTGCAAACCATCGGCTCTATTATTAAATATTATTACTAAAGGTAGGAAGATTTGACAGTGGTTATTGAAAAAATATAGTAGTATAGATATGGTAGTATAGCTCTAATATCATCAGTAGTATACAATTTTTAGTCTTCAGAACAAAAGATGTATTCATTCAGAATACTAAGTCACTCAGTGAATAGATTCTTATTGAGTGCTTATTACACACCAGCAGCACCAGAGTCACAGGCATGTACCCTGTTGTCTTGAAATTCTTAGTTATTTTTGAGGAAGGGTACCATATTTTAATTTTGTTGGGAATATAGCACTGAACAATAGCATCATAGCTCCCTCCCTCAGATGATTTATAGAGAGAAAAAAGAATAAAATATTAATTATATGATTAATCAATAAAATGTTATAAACAGTATGATAAAAAAAGTATGGAGTAACTAATGATAGCATTCAGCAGATCTTTTGTGCTGTTCAGAAACGAAGTGAAATAAAATCTACCACTAAAATAATAATGGACATATATTATTTTCGCCCATTCCTTCAAAGTCATGATGAGAGTTGAAATCCAGCAATTTTGTGGTTCCTCTCTTCAATTTTGCTGACCTTTATCTTGCAATAGTTAATATGCTTAAGGGAAATCTAGGACATCACAAGCCAGAACCATATCTGTGCTTTTTTCTGCCCTTGCCTCTGCAGTTCTTATTCATAGTGCTTGAACTTGTGGTAAAATAAGGTTGTAATCTGGGGTTAAATTGTTGGTAATGTTCAAAAGACGAGTCAAGAAAGAGAATTATCATTAGCCCTTGTCATGTGAAGTCAAAAAATACCTTATCCTGCCATAGCTCAGGGGAAATTCTGAGCCTATCTACATTCAGCACTTTAAGTAGTCAGATGTGTGATGGCATGTTCAGTCTTTTCAAGTTGTTAAGAAAAAAGAGAGAGTCTCAACTTGACATAGGCTATGAATGTTTGCTGTAGGAATAAACAAGGAAGGGAGCACTGGAAATCTCAAAACCCTTTGCCTCCTGGGGTGCTGGAGCAGCACCAGTACCCCATGTATAGGATGATGTTCTCATGATTCAACTTCTCTTTGCCTCCTTTTTAGAGGAACTTAACTGATTATGATTGTGATGGCAACTCAAAATAAAAAATAAAAAGGAGCCCGGTGCGTTGGTGCATGCCTGTAATCCCAGGGGCTCCAGAGCCTGAGGCAGGAGGATGGTAAATTCAAAGTCAGCCTCAGCAATTTAGCAAGGTCCTAAGCTACTTAATGAAACCTTTCTCAAAGTAAAATATAAAAATGGCTGGGGATGTGGCTCAGTGGTTAAGCACCCCTGGGTTTTATCCCTTGTACCAAGAACAGGGCAGGGCACTGAGGTTATAAATCAATGGCACAGTGCCCATGTTCAAGCCCCCATACCACCAAAAAAGCAAACAAAAAAGCAAACGTGGCAAGCCATTGAGTAAGTAGATACAAAATGTAGGATTTAAACTAAAGGCTTAAATTTCACAGTGACATAATTACTTAGCCCAAGTTTTCTTTTCTTCATTTATAAAATGTTTTAAAGGAGGTTTAAAAGTTCCTTTCAGCTCAATGAGTCTTTACCTTATTATATACAGAACATAGCAGCCTTAATTCTAGTACAAGATTTGCTTCCAAACAGAATCCATTGACAAAGTGTCTAGCAGTCAACTTCAGTCCCCTAATTATCTTTGTGAACTTTTGTCATTTCCGGGTGGGATCTCCAAATGTATTCCCAGAAGTAGAATCAGTAAATGCCTCATATTCTAGACAAGAAGATGTCAGAAGGGTATGGAAAACAAATACTGGGAATTGGGCACCTGAACTCCACAAGGCTATTTGCAGACCTAACCACAGATTTGCATGTCCTCTCACACCACACTGACATCACTTCCTCATCTGGTTACCACACTGGGAAGCATGATTAGTGTGGGATTAAGCCAACTCTGTGTTTGATAAAGAACTACTCCATTGTCTCCAGAGGTAGAATTTTCACCAGAGAGAAGACCCCAAAAGGTGAAATCTTTTCTCCTAATAGCCTTCATAAAATCTGAAGTATGTAAGTAAATGAAGCACATGTTATTTCAGTGGAAATAAAATGAAATATCACTTATATACTTCTGAGCAAAAACTAAAGATATGTTGAGAGTTTTTTCTTTTTAATTTTTTTTGGTGGGGCGGGAGCTGTTTTTTCCTCCTCCCAACTTTTGTATCAGGTATTGAACTCAGGGGCACTTAACCACTGAGCCACAACCATAGCCTCAGCCCTTTTTATTTTTCAATTTGAGACAGAATTTTGCTAAGTTGCTCAGTGCCTAGCTGAGTTGTTGAGGCTGGCTTTGAACTTGCCATCCTCCTGCCTCAGCCTCCAGAGTTGCTGGGATTATAGGTGTGTGCTACCACCCCTGGTGGCTTCTCTCTCATTTTTAAAGGCAATATTATATAAGTAGATCTATACATAATAAGATTGTTGAGGCAATATGAGTCACTGGATTTGCCTAATATCATTTTTTTTTCCTCAAAGCACATTGTTTCAAAAAAAAACAAGGAGATTTTGTTGTTTTTGGAGTGTCCGGAGCCTGCGTTCCTTCCCCACCTCACTTGGTGTGTGAATCTTCACTCTCCTCTCAGGGCCTGTTTTATTTCTTCCAAACAAGATCATCATCAAAGTTTAGAAGACAAACTTCCTGGGAAACAGCCTGCAGTTTCAACTACACGAAGGCATTTCCACCCTGACCATAACTTTATCAGTTAAATTAAAATATGGTGACACTTCTATTTAGATAAAAGTTCCAGGGTTTTGTCTCAAATGTCAACAAATCCAGCATCAAGTTACAATGATATCCTGTCCTCAGATTTTTGTCTCTCTTAGATAAACTATGACTCTTTAGCTTGTCCCTGGAGCATCAGATTTAAACAGAGTTGACACACAAAAAAAATGCGGAGTAAGTGGAAGAACATACTTTTCATTCATTCAGATCCTCCACCTTTAAGGAAAACGGTGCACCACCCATTCCTTTTCTCTGCTGCCTGCTTCTCTACCACTACCATATTCGCTCCATGATATTATCTCCTCAGTTTCTCTCCAACTCCTGCATGCAGCCCTGCTATGTGGAGGTGGGGCACGTATTATTGTGTGAATGTGGAACGTTGGTCTCCTACGTAAGTACAGGGTCATGATAGGAGCCAGTAAAATGTCTGACTCCTGCTACACATATCCAGACACCTTCTGTGTGTCCTCAGGTAACAGGGTCCTGGGTAGAAATGAATGCACTTGGGAACCATCATGAGCTCCTAATGATGGAGCCTGCTGATTGAGAATCGCATGTTATCCCCTTGAGATGGGTACAATCTTGGCAAGACCCAAAATCTGGAAATGATTTGAAATATAAATATATACCTTTACAGTTACACAAATTTCATCGTTTTGAATTATTAACTCCTAAAGGAAAATCAGGTGAGACACTCTAAAGTCAAACATACAGGATGAGAAGTTCTCTTCAAGAGCCTTAGGAAATGTCAAAGTCCAAGATTTATGTATTAATGGTTCTATCTCATGCTATAAAATTAAGTTTTAAGGTCTGCGTTTTAGAAGATAATTTGCGTCTTAAGTTTTAAGTACACACTAATGGTTTAATTTATGGCTAATAAAGGTGACTTTATTTCTAATGTTTTGCATGCTTGTTTTTCAAAAGTTAAAACATTCCCATGATTCAAAACTCAACAAAGAAGATAAAAGTGAGATCTTTCCCACAACTTATACCCATCCACCTAATTCTCAGCATCAACCAGTGTTGTCACAGTCCTACCTACCATCTCCTGGTCTTTAATGCAAATCAATTCATATATTGTTTCCTTCCTCCTATTGGAACAAAGGTATACCTTATCAAAACTGTTCTGTCTCTGGCTTTTTCCCTTAAGAAAACTGAAAGAAGCTGAGTGCAAGGATGCACACTTGTAATTCCAGCTACTCCAGAGGCTAAGGTAAAATAACTGAAAATCAAGCCACCCGAGACAACTTAGTGAGACCCTGTCTCAAAATAAAAGTTTAAAAAAACTTGGAATACAGCTCAGAAGAATAACCACTTCTGGGTTCAATACCCAATACCGAAACCAAACAAACAAACAAAAAACACAATGGACCCTAGAGCCAATAATAGACAAAATAAAGCATTCCATATTTATTCCTAATGCTTACTGAACTTATTTCCAAAACATTTCCATGTATGTTAAGTAAGTTATTAGACATGATGTTAACAAAATAAATCACTCTAATGGAAACAGCCTATAAATCATAATCTACTAAATTTAACCATCTTTTGTGTTTTATTTGGTCCTAGCTGATATATTCTATAGACCTCTATTGTATTATGTATCTGTAAGAACATAACGAAAAATGTGCTTGAAAATGTTGATAAGAATTCTAACCAGGCCCGATGATGGACATTTCTAATCCCAACAAGTCTGAAGGCTGAGGCAGGAGAATTCAAAGTTTGAGCCCCCCACAGAAACTCAATGAGAACCTATCTTTTTCTCTCTTTTTTTGTTGTTGTTGTTATCTTCCAGGAATTGAATAGAGGATCTCTTAACCACTGAGTAACTTCCCCAACCATTTAAAAAAAAAAAAAAAAAAAAATTTTTTTTTTTTTTTTTTTTTGAGAAAGGGCCTCCCTAAATTGCTGAAGCTGGCTTTGAACTTTCAATCCTCCTGCCTCAGCCTCCCAAGCCACTGGGATTACAGGCATGCACTAGCTCACCCAGCCCCTTGAGATGCTATCTTAATGTAAAATTGCAAAAATAGGACTGAGAGCCTATGTTCACTCATAGAGTACTTGCCCAGCGTGCACAAGGCAATGGATATGATCCTCAATTCCCCAGATGGGGTGGGGGTGTGGAGAGGGCTTTGGACTGAAAATAGGCCAAATAATCTGCCAAAACATGCTTCTATTAACTCCAACAGGGGGAACAGGGGGTCAAATTGGAGTAATAGGGAAAAATAAATATAAAATAGAAACTTCAAAAAGTACAAAAATAAAATTTAAATAATTATGAGGACCGAGAAAAAAGGGGGGGAAAGCTTAGAAAAACCTTCAAGGGCATGGATTTGGCAATGCTTTAATTGTAAAATATCATTATGACAGAATTTGGAGAACTTAAAAGTACAAATTGTTTACAGTCTTAGTCCAGGCAAAACTGCTGGCTAAATCTGTAACTGTTGAAAATTTCTCCACTGTTTTCTTACTTAATCTTCAGCCAAGAATCCATTTCCTTTTGCTCTTAAAGCCAGATTGATGACATTTTAATTTTTACATTATCTCTTTTTTCTCTTACGTACAGTTTTAGGAACAGATGCATTTAGCCAATAAATTTAAATTGAAAGCATTCCAGGGGCAAAAAGCAATAAACCAAGAAGAAAGAGACTCCATGTTACTTCAATCTGTACAGTTTAAGTATTTGAAATATTGTTGCTCGCCTATACATCTACTTATTCATTCTGCTTCTCTAACACTACAGTGGATGCTCCATGAGAATAGACTTCTTGTTTACTTTGCCCATCATCTTAGCCCCCTATACCTTTCAGAGCACTGAACATAAAGTAAGTATTCCTTACATATTAGTTTGAAGTGGTGCACACCTGTAATTCCACATACTAAGGCAGGAAGACAGTAAATTCAAGGTCAGCCTTATCAATTTAGCAGTGTTGGGGATATAGCTCAGTGGTAGAGTGCCTCTAGGTTCAATCCTCAGTACTGAGGGGAAAAATTTGTGTGTATGAATACACATGTAAATAGGATAGTGTATATATAAATATGAATATGTATATATTCAATGAACAAATCCAGAAATGAAATATCATCTCATTGAAGAACCTAAATTCTAACTTAAAATTCTTCTCTGCTGTGGTTTACCATTATTTTCTCTTATCTAACTTCCATTTGAGGAAAAAACATAAGTTATCATAAAAAAATATCAATAATTTCGTAAAATTTTGATAACTGACAATCTACTTTGAAGAATGGGCCAGGCACAGTAGCACACGCTGAGGCAGGAAGGTTGCAATTTATCAAGACTGTACAAATATTTAAAATAAAAAATAAAAGGGGGCCAGGCACAGTGCTTCACACCTGTAATCCCAGTGGCTCTGGAGGCTGAGACAGGAGGTTCCTAAGTTCAAAGCCAGCCTCAGCAACCACAAGGTGCTTAGCAACTCAGTGAGACCTTGTCTCTAAATAAATACAAAATAGTGCTGCGGATGTGGCTCAGTGGTCAAGTGCCCCTGAGTTCAATCCCCAGTACCATAAATAAATAAATAGGCGAGAGGTTGTAGCTCAGTGGTAGAGCAACCCTGGTAGAGTTCCACAGTACGGGGGACAATAAAAAGAAATGGGTAGGTGAATGTTCAGTTTTAGTTTAGTGCTAGTAACTCAACCTAGAAATCTTTCATGATCATCTTTTGGGAAGACAATATAGGTTTCTATGGGTGGGAGTCCTTTGTTTTATATAGGTAAACAGACACACACACACACACATACACACTCATTTGTGGCAGCACTTAAGATCAAACCCAAGACCTTGCATTTCTTTTTTTTTTTTAATAATGTTATTTTATTTTTTATACCTTTATTTTATTTGTTTGTATTTATGTGGTGCTGGGGATCAAACCTAGTGCCTCATGTATGCTAGGCAAGCACTCTACCACTCAGCTACAGTCCCAACCCAGGACCTCGCATTTCTTGACAAACACTCTACCACTTAGCTACATCCCCAGCCCTTTTCTTTATTTCCATCCCCATATGTTTAAAAAGGATTTAAGTCAGTATTCACTGGTACATTTGTTTTAATTATAGCTATTAAATTCTCACAATACCTAACTATTGTCTGGGCACTTAACAAATATTTAATACATCAGTGACATCAAAGTGCTTATTTGCTTATCTGAAAAAAATGTGTAACTTATTTAATGAGGCATGGAAAAAATAATGAAATCAGCTTCTAGGTTTTAGCTTTTTCCTCTAGTGCTCATAGTAGCTTTATATTTTTCAAACTTTCATATACATAAGTCACTCATCAATCACCATCAGCTTTTCATGGGGTTCTCTTCTGCCCACTTAGTCCTTCCATCAGGTACTGTAAAAGGTAAGATTGTCCTTCCAAAATGTTGCATTATTTCAGCAACAGGTATTACCTGTCTCTCTCAAGAGAATGTGCTCACACTTATGTGTTTATGGTGCTATGGTTTCTGTTTTGTTTTGTTTTTTTAATTTATTTTGTTTTGTTTTTTTGTTTTGTTTTGGTTTGCTTTGGTTTTTTTCCCTTGCTCCCTTCATATTTTGTATTCTTTGAAAGCAGTGCTTGGGAAGCTAAAAGTAAAGATTCCATGAGTCGACTTTTACTTTTCATTGCTTCATTCCACCTGTTCCTACTTCAATACTTTATTTGAAACAGTTTAACTATTAAAAAAAAATAAGTTCAAAGAAATGGGTAGGCTGTGACGGGTAACTAAGCACTAGAAGAAAATTAAGAGAAAACAAATTGACATAGTGTTGTAGAGAACAACTCACTTCAAAATAAAATTAGAGGAGGAGAAAATCAACCACAGAGCCAAGGCCTTCAAAGCAGGGCAGAGCATTCTGCTTCTGGGAGGTGTTAAGAGCTTAGCTTCCCCTTCAAATGTCTGTACTCTCAAGATCCCTTTCTGTTTCTTGGGCAATTCTAAACACATTACCATGGCCTTTTCAATGCAAGGATCTGTTTCCTGTAACTCTGAGCCTCCTTTCAATTAAGATCAAATGGAATTCAACATGAAGCAGAGCCACTGACTCTTTCTCCAGTTCATGTTAATTATAACTCTTGTGCATGCCTTGCAGCTTGTTCTCAGCCTATCTGATTTTGTGAACAGACAGAGCAAAGCTTCAAGGAGGCTGAACATTCTGCCTCTATTATTATAATGTTTGCCTGGAATAATACATTGGCATTTTTTCTCCCCAGAAAATCTTCTCATATACGTTTATTACATTAAAAACATTAATCTTCACTAGAAGCTAACCATAAAATTATCTCTATTCAATTCCTGCTATATTCTTTAGGGAATTAAAGGAAACTCAGATATTTTGTTCTTACATACTAATGTGAATTTGCTACCTCTAAATAAAACATTCAAATAATCTACTGCTTTGTGAAAAGAGGGCAACCATTTCAGGACTAAAATCTTTAAACAATATGTGGTACCCTAAGTGAAGCCTTGGAGGTGGGAACAGTCCACAACAGTCAACATACCAACTATTTCCTTAGAGTTTGCAAAGAGGTGGTCGATTTGTAGTTAGCTTTGCCAAATAAAATAGAGGAAAACAAATTTGTCTTATATTTTTATTCTCTAGGCCTGCTTACACACTGATTTAATTTAGAACACATACAGCTAAAGAAGAATCCATCTATCAAATTTTTGAAAAATAAAAATGTCTGACAACATTGAGCTCACATTCTTGCATTCTATCAGCTGAAGCTTAGTGTATATGGCCCTTCTTTATTTTTTATTTATTTTAGGGCAAAGACTTTTTATTTCAATTTGAGTATTTACAGCAATATATAGAACAAGAAAAAAAATAAGACTTCAGAGAAAAACAGATCATCATTATGAGGGTAATACCCATGTTCTGATTTGTTTTAAGAAAAAAAAATGCTGTGGAGCTCAGTGGCGCACACCTGTAATCCCAGCAGTTTAAGAGGCTGAGGCAGGAGGATTGAAAGTTCAAAGCCAGTGTCAGCAATTTAGCAAGGCCCTGAGCAACTCAGTGAGACCCCGTCTCTAAATAAAATACAAAAAAAGGGCTGGGGATGTGGGATGTGGGATGTGGCTCAGTGGTACCCCTAGGTTCAATCCCGAGGGGGAGTGCCCTTTTTAAATGCCACTGTGTAGACTGTGCTATTTCTGTCTTGTATCCAGACCTCACCTATGATACAACAAATTGTAACCCTGTGTAAGAAACCTGAATTTAAGACCTAAATCTTAATCCCAATTCCCAACCAAAATGGTTTTTTCTTTATACAGTTTAAGACAGCAAACACTGGAATGTCCACAGAACTACTGTGTGGGAGCTACTGTCCTGTAGCAAGACCATTTTGTCTTGTCCCGTGCCCCTTTTTAAAATCACCATTTGTTCTTCAGTTTATCTACTACCTGTCCTCTTCATTCCTGGGTCCTATAGGCCTGAGTGTTCCTCCCTGGCCTAATCCAAACTCTATTTACACACTGCGTGATCACATACACCCACCAACTGTAGCAGTCTCACCTTAAATATGCCCACATTCCAGTTGAAAAGTAGGTAACTTCATTAGAAGAATACATTTGTACTGACTATACGTTATCAGACCCCATTATATATGCCTTAAAAATACAGCTTACTTTTCAAACATCCTATGATTCTTGGGGACTTTTTATTTTGCTTTCTTTTCAATGGCATAGTATTTGCACAGCTTCCCACATACGTTATTTAACTGATTAATTAATTAATGTTTCGGTGCTAGGGATCCAACCTAGGGCCACGCTCACCAGGTAAGCACTCTACCAATGAGTTACTCTTCCAGCCCACTATCTGATTTAGCTTCAGCCCTCAGTCTATCAGGTTAGAGAACATGCCATAGTGGAAAAAGCATAGTGGATTTTAACTAACAAGGATGAATATTTTAGTCCCTGCTCTATAACTAAGATAACTGCATGACTTTGAAAAGCCATTTAATCTCTGAGCATCTCAGTTTTCCAGTATGAAAAATACAAAGTTTGGACAAAACAGCTTGACTCTCAGTCTCTATTGCTGTTAACAATGGATGATACTATGAAGTTAGCTCATAATCAAGATCTTCTCAAACTTGAGAATCAGAACATCAACTCCTGAGGTAAACAGTTAAGTAACTTTCCTGTATTACTGTAAAGTTTTATGACATTGGAAAACATTTATCTATTGTCAGACTTGCATAGCATCACTGCAGGTTGCTAGGAGACAGTAAATATTTTTACAAGCAAAAAGCCTTCACTTTTTCCTACTGCTATCTACTTAAAAAAAAAAAAAAAAGAAGAAGAAGAAGAAAAAGGTTTACACAACTACTGGTCTAAAACATCCCTTTTGTTTACTCAGAGCAATTGATAGACTTTTTATTCTAATTTTATTTTGGTACTAGGATTAAACCCAGGGTGCTTTACCACTGGGTTACATCCCCAGCTCTTTCTATTTTTTATTTTGAGACAGGGTATTGATAAGTATCTTAGAACCTTGATAAATTGCTGAGTCTGGCCTCCAACTGGCAATTCTCCTGCCTATACCTCCCAAGTCCCTGGGATTACAGGTGTGTGCTGCTGCTGCATCGTGTATTTTTATTTTTCTGGTACTGGACATTGAACCCATAGGCACTTTACCATTGAGCTACATCCTCAGTTCTTTTTATTTTTAAATTTTCAGCCAGGCTTGATAAATTGCTGGGGCTAGCCTCAAATTTAAGATCATCCTGCCTCAGCCTCTTATGTCCCTGAAATTACAGGCAAACCTATCCCACTTGACTTCTTAAAGATGTAAACTCAAGAAAAAGAGAGGCTGCTTTGGGGCTGGAGATGTGGCTCAGTGGTTGAGTGCCCCTGGTTTCAATCCCCAGTACCAAAAAAAAAAAAAAAAAAAGAATCGATGAGGTGAAATTTCCAGATTGTGGAGACAAGACCATGCTTGAATACACCCAGTCTCTATCACAAGATTAAGCACCTACCTCATAAAAACTTCCCTTTATGCAAACTAATGAGATTGCCTTAATGTTAATTAACATAGTAAACACTTTCTCTATATACACACTTATCTCCCCCAACTGCTTTTTTTTCTTGGGGGGGGGGGGGTCCTGTAATCACAGATCATTGATTCTCAGAAAGACCAACATCAATCCTATCTTCATTCCGACAATTAACTTCCAAACCGAAATTGTTTCAGTTTGGAAACTGAAGAATGAGCCAGACACAATTATCCTAGACAGAGAACTTGTTAGTCATGAAAACAGGGAAGTAATTCTGAAGTTTGTTAAATTGCTATCATTAAAACAGTTATTAGTCCATTGTTATATTTGGTAATCATGTAAAATTAAAATGAAACAAAGCAATAGAAGTGAGAAAGCAGAAGATAAAAATTTACCAAAATATTCAAGAATTTGCAATAACTCTACTTATTCTGTTATTTATTTTTTTAAAAAGTAATAAAAAACATAAGCTATCCCAATTATTAGTTTTTTAAAGTGGATCCCATATGCAACCGTATATATTATCCATATCTTTAGAAAGTTGGGTAGATAAGTGAGAAAATGCATGAATTATCATATACTACTACCAGCAATATAAAATTATTAAAAAATAAAGGAACGTTTTAAATTTAACTTCCCTCTATCCCACCTCCCTCGATAAGTGTTAAGCATGCCAAGAAGAATTATAGCAAGGAAAATATTTAATTTGTCAATAGATAAAGATGCTGTCAATATACGCATTTCATGACCAACATATAAATCCATCAATAAATGGTAAAATTTTATATATTTCATACACACACATCATATATTTTATTATATATATATACATATATATATATATAAAATATAGAGGATGCATTCTGAAGTAGCATGTTCGGGCTTCATTCTAACCTTATAATTCTTGTTCAATGGTGCAATGGGGTGAAATCATCCTGGAAATTTGCACTGGTGGAGTTAGAAGAATCGACATCTTTCCCAGATGAGTAACAAATACCATGTGTGTAAATATAGTTACTAATTGGTTATATAGAAATATATATATCTCCATCCCAGATACTAAATAATAAAGGCTAGAAATAATGTTGGAGCAGGTTAGGGCAACTCAATTAAAAGGACAATTTATCAAGAATGCTGGAAGTTCTACATACCAGCCTGGCACTTGCAGTTCCACCTACGAAGGAGGCTGAGGTAGAGGATAACTTGAGTCCAGGTGTTAGAGCCCACCCAGGGAAACATGTAATGCCGTGTGACCCCATCTCCAAAAAGTAAAAAATAAATGGAAAAGGAAGTGGGGGGGGGGAGAAGGAGAAAAAGTAAAAGTTCTACGTTCTGTATGTTCCATATACAAAGTATAGTCTAGCAGGCCGTGCTGAAGAAAATGTCTTTGTGTAATGCTCAGCAAAGGAATTTTCTAACTTTTTGTTTCTCTAGGACTGAGAAACAGAATACGAATTGTGGTTGTATTAACGTTAAATATATAGGTACATATATTATGTAATATAATATATATTTAAGTGATAGGTATATAGGTATACACACACACACACACACACACACACACACACACACACACAGTGTACAGCACCTGGCACATAAGAAAAAAATCAAGAAAATATTTCCAGTAGCTATAGTAACAAAAACGGCAGGGTACTAGCACCAAAACAGATGCGTAGACCAATGGTAGAGAAAAAAAGACACAGAGACAAACCCACATAAATAGATATCTCATACTAGACAAAGGAATCAAAAATATTCATTGGAGAAAAGAGAGCCTCTTCAACAAATGGTGCTGGGAAAACTGGAAATTCACATGTAACAAAATGAATTTAAACCCCTATCTCTCACCCTGCATAAAACTCAAAGTGGGTCAAAGACTTAGGCATTAGAAAAAAGACCTTGTGCCTAAAAGAAGAAAAGTAGGCCCAAATCTTCACCACGTTAGCTTAGGAACCGACTTCCTTAACAAGACTTCTAAAAGGCAAGAAATAAAATCAAGAATCGATAAATGGGATGGATTCAAACTATAAAGCTTCTTCACAACAAAGAAAACAACCAAGAATGTGAAGAGACAGCCTACAGAATAGAAGAAAATCTTTACCACATACACCTCAGATACTGCATTAATATCCAGAATATATTAAAAACTCAAAAAACTTAACACCAACAAAACAACTCAATCAATAAATGGGCCAAGGAACTGAACAGACACTTCAAAGAAGAAATACAATCCCAATCAACAAATATAGGAAAAACTGTTGCACATCTCTGGCAATTAGAGAAACGCAAATCAAAACCACTCTAATACTAGTCAGAATGGTAATTATCAAGAATATAAGCAATAATAAAGCGTTGGCAAGGAAAAGTGCTGGTGGCAAAGTAAAGTGGTACAATCAGTGTAGAAAGGATTATGGAGATTCCTCAGAAAACCTGGAATGGAACCACCACTTGACCCAACTATCCCACTCTTCAGTCTATACCCAAAGGACTTAAAATCAGCATACTATATTGACACAGCCTCATCATGTTTTACAGCAGCTCAATTCACAATAGCTAAACTATGGAACCAGGCAAATGGATGGAACTACAGAACATCATGCTAAGTAAAATAAGCCAATCCCCAAAAAACCAAAGAATAAACGTTTTCTCCGATAAGCAGATGCTGATCCATAGTGGGCACAGACAGGTAAGAAAGAATTAAGAAATGTTGGATTGTGCAGAGGGGAATGAGGGGAGAGGTGGGGCAGTGAGGATGGGAAGGAGGGTAGAATGAGACAGACATTATTACCCTGTGTACATGTATAATCACACTAATGGTGTGACTGCACCGTGTAGTCAGAGGAATGAGAAGTTGTGCTCCTTTTGTGTACAATGTGTCAAAATGCATTCTACTGTCATGCATAACTAATTAGAACAAATTTTAAAAAAGGGAGAACAGTAGACTAGAAGAAGGGGATGGGGGAGGGAGACAGTAGAAAATGAAATTGATTAAATTATACTGTTTTATTGTGTGCACATATGAATACATTATAATAAATCCACTGTTATGTATAATACACTAATAGAAAAGGGGAAAAAAATAAAACACACCAGCTTTCAGGCAGATTTTTTTTTTTTAGTTCCTATCTTTTACTTAAAATGATTTCAAGATCACATTATGCAAAATAGAAAACTGGTGTTTGACAGGAAACATTTTCCTCATACTACGTAATATAATTAGAGGCAAAAGGAATTGCCAGTTCTCAGAACAGATCATAAAATTATGAAGTCAGAAAAAGCTGGTTCTATGAAGATTATTGTTGAGACCCATCTATGAAACCTCCCTGCTCACAATCAAGATATGCTGATTTAATCTTTGACATGTGATTAAATTTATAGGAAAAACTTAAAACACATCAAAACATGAAGAAGCTTTCAAATTTTTTAGCACTGTTTCTTAAAGTGTGATCCACAGCCCAGCAGCATTGGCATGGGAACAGGTTAGGCATGTAAATGATCAGCCCCATTACAGAACTGATGAATCTGAAATTCTGAGGAAGGAGCCCAGTAATACTTATGTTTAGTAAGCTTTCCAAGTGATACTGCTGCATGAGAAAGAGTGACTCAGGGTATGCCTTGAAATTACATTATCAACTTTCTACCTAAAGGTGGTAAAAAATTAAGGATCATAAACTCAACTATAAAAAGCAGTGTATCAAAGAGAGGCTAGGAATCAAGGCCAAAAATGTTGAAAAACTATTTAATTCTGCAGAAGACTCACTTACAAGCTTTATGAAAAGAGTAAATAATTAAAATAGAATATTATAAATTAAAAATACCTAAGCTATAGCTTTAAAACTGCACATCACCCTCCAAAAAAAATGGCTACAAAGTAGAATGCTTTACAATCAATATCAACTTTTCAATGAACAAATATTAAAACATTTTAACTGAAGAGTTAAGACAGCATTAGAGTCTATGACAAAGACACTAAATTGTTTATTTAAAAAAAAATGCTAACAGCCAGTGAAAATGCAACATTGAAGGTTAAAGATATCTATGGAACAATTCAACTTCAATTTTTTGAATTCATAAAATAAATATTATCACAGGTTTCTAAAAACATCAGTGACTGAATTTCAGAAAAAACAAATCACTAGCCAGGCATGGTGGTGGCATGCCTATAACCTAGTGTCTCAGGAGGCTGAGGCAGAAGGATCCCAAGTTCAAAGCTAGTCTCAGCAACTTAAAAAGACCCTGTCTCAAAATTAAAAATAAGAAGGGCTGGTGATATGGCTCAGTGGTTGAGCACCTCTTGGGTTTAATCTCTGGTATCAAAAAATAAATAAATAAATAAATAAAAATCACTGCCCAAAATTCTTTCCTCAGTTCTCTTGACACTGGCATCATGTTATATAGTGCTTTTTCTCTGAAGCAGATAGGCACCAGACTTTAAAAAACAAAAAAACAGTACTATGGATTGAGTTATGTTCTCAGCCCTTTATTTTCAATTTTGAGACAGGTCTCCCTAAGTTGCCCAGGTTGGCTGCAAACTTTTTTGCCTCAACCTCCCGAGTAGCTGAATTACAGGCATCCACCACTTTGCCCAGCAACATTTAACATTTTTATCATTTAACTTCTGTACTTGACAACTCCTATAACTGGTACCTCAATATACTTATATACTTAGTATATACTCATATATACTAAGTTAATCAAAAGCCAACATTAAATAGCAAACTTAGGAGCCAATTCCAGGGGCACATTAAAAATCAGTGTTTGTCATCATGAATTATGCAAATCCACTCACCAATACACATATATTTAAATATAAATTTGATGAAAAAATATTAGTGTTCATGAAAAACTGAAATGCAATGTAACTATTATACTAATAATTCTTGTTTAAAAAAAAACCCTACAGATGAAGGTGTATTTTTAGTTAACATTTAATCAAAATTGTGTTTTCTGAAAAATATTTAAGTACATATTAAAATACATGTCTTCTTTTAAATCAGATATTCTTAACAGGGGTATGCATTAGAGACCCCGATATAAATGTTTAAAACACATATTTAAACTAAACACTTAGATTTGAATTCTCCTATATTCAACCTTAATTTGCACATTGATTAAAAAAAAAGAAGAAGAAGAATCTATTTTGACTACAGGCCAAAGGCTGCAATTACTATTTATTTCTGCTCTAAGTTTGCTCCACTAGACCCAGATCCCGTCAGTCACAGACCTATTTTTAGTTCAAGGGCCTTCCAAGTAGGAACAAGCTAAAGCTCTCCCCCATCTTCCCATTTAAAATCCTGCAGCTTAGAGTCCATTCATTTACTCATAAGAAAAAAAATAGCTGCCTTAATTATTTTTATATTTCATCTCTTATTAACAAATGAAAGTTGATATGCAAACATTAAATAAGAAGAACACATTTTAGGTTCAATATAAAATCTAAGATTCATTTTACAGCATTATATTAATGATTTTATTTTATTATGGTAATCATTATATTATGATTTTATGCAGAAACTAATTATCGCATCCACTGAAAAATCCTTTTGAATTCCTAATTGGGTCAAATTATTTAAAAATTAACTATGCCTATTATAGTAAAAAGTAAGGGGAAATCTTCCACAAAACACAGTAAGACTGTTTTATAATAATAATAATAATAAGTGCTAAGAAATTGGCTAGTGTATTAATTAAGCTCCCAAGAATAAACTATCTCAAAATTGTTATGCCAGGTAAAAGCTACTGAGATATTATATGAGAGTATAGAATAATCATCATTAGCTATGAGAAAGGTTTCTGCTGTTGTTAAAAAGGATATATAACACTTGGCTTAATTTGTTTGTCTTCAAAATTTTACTTTTGTGTATTTAATACATAAAAAACAAAGATCAATTACTAACCACTCAACAGAGGTTTTTTTGTGTTACACACATAATTCATTGAACAAATGTAAATGATAGTCACAAGGAAAAGAGCTTCTTACCTTTCAAATAACTTGTTGCTGCTGTGCATGCTTTGCTCTTAATTCAGACACCTCCTTCCAAAGGGACTCATTCTCACTATTATAATTAAAAAATAAATAAAATAAACAAAAAAGATTTAGTCAGAAAACCAAACCCCAGTATCTTAATTAAGAATACTAGAGAATTAAAAAACACAAACCTAGAGAACTTAACTATGTTTGTTTTCACTATGATATGTATTTTTATGAGACCAGAAACCTGGTTCAATAATACAGGAATGACAACTATCTCAACACAACTCCAGAATCATTCCTTCTTAAATGTATTATCTGCTATTCATGGCAAAATAAAAAAAAATAAAAAATAAAAAAAACCCACTTAAAACACACTTCTATATTCATATAGTAGCAAGCAATTTACTCCTTTTGATAATGTGGTTCATTACTTTTTTTAATGTTCATCACTTAAGTGAGGTTAGACTTTGTGAATCATCTTAGGAAACAAAAGTGACATTTACTGAACAATTGATGTGCTTCAGGCACTATGCTAAACGTTTCAATTAAGCATTTAAATTTCTCTAAAATCAGCCAAGTAAGGAAGAATTGTCTTGAAAGATTAAGACACTGAGGTACAGAGAATTTGTGGGAACCTGCCCAGTGTCACACAGATAATTCTATAACTGTTAAAGCCAAACTAAAGTGAGACTCTCAAACTACCTTGATAACTGTCTCAAACAAGCATATGCAAACCACCGTTTTACTTTTTTAAAAGATGGAATATTCAACAATGTCAAACCAATAACTTGCCCAATACTAAGATTCTTTTCCTTTGCTGTTTCTTAATTGAAATTGCATTGTCATTAGCAGAGTGAAAATGGTGAGAAGATATAAAAGATAATCTACCAATTAAATAATTTTCAACTTTTGTTAATCTCCACAAAAGCTATTTTCTCAGTCTGAATTATTACAAAAAGAAATGTGGATTTAAATACAGAGGTATATGAAAAGGAGATTTTCTTTAATACTTACTTACTGAATAACTGCTATATTTTTTCAGACGCACCTTTAAAGATGCTATTATCTACCTACTAAAGGAGGAGATCATTGCCTCTAACACTTAAAGGATGATCTGGGGATCTATTTCCTTAAGAGCTAAACTGAGATTCAAAGAATCAGGTCAAAGTATAGCCAACAGACACATCCTCAGTGATTAAATAAAATATGCAAAATTTTATATTTATTCAAAAAAGGAACCAAAGCCCAAGGTTACTTTAAAATATAGTTAGGAATATGCAAATCAGTACATATCTGAAATGGGTGAAGAATACATCAAGGAACTACTCTCAAGCCCTTGGAAACTATTAAAGGGAAAAATCTCAGCTGCTTACTAAGAGTAGGAAAATACCCCTCCCTCCCCCCCCCCTCTCTCTCTCTATATATAAACTTATTACTTTGGTAAGTTAGGAAAACCTATCAAGTAATGTCATAAAACAAAACAAAGCATCTTTTTGAAGAAAAAGGTTTAAATAACATTCTCCCACACCTATGCAGAGCAAATATCAAGTAGGGCAAATCTCTTGGGTTCTTTTATTCCCAACTTTTTGTGTCCTACTTTTTCCTAATAGAACTCATGGAAGAATTTTAAAGGAGGAGAAGGAAAAAAAAAAAAAAAGGATGAGTAATATATAAGATTTTTTGTGTGTGCGCTCTTTTGTTTGTGAACACCTAAGTAGAAATGTATTTCCTACACTAAAGACTTATTGTTTCTTCAGTAATATTTGTTTATCAAATTGTTTTGATGTTCTTAGGTTCATATGTGATCCTGGCCATCACAATTAAAACATATTATTAAAGTTAAGTCTATGACTACAAATCAAAAGTAATAAGAACCAATGCACCAGACAACTCCAACACCCAACACATTAGTATTATATTTGGAAGAATGGCTTACCTTTTTAATTCTGAAAGTCTGGACTCAATTGTTTCCTGTTTTATTTGAACCTTCTGAGGACTGCTTATAATTTTTGTTAAATCTTCCTGGCGAATTTTATTTTCTTCTGGTTTTGAAAACAAAACCTTCCAAAAAGCAAATTTAGAAAATCAAAAATACACGGCATACCCATGATTATAATTCAAAGCTTCCCTATTATAAGAATTTTTTGTGATCTACTCAAAGGGAGATTTTGTTCTAAAAGCCCAGGGTGGAATTCTAGGAAAAGAATACACTTCACAGTTCATCCAGAGAGAAAGCAAGAAATAATCAGAAAACAAAACAAAACAAAAATTTCTCTAAGTTTCCATGAGCAGTAACATCTTAGGGTTTTTTTCTTTTTCTTCTGCCAAATTCCCTGTAATTTTCAAGCCTTTTTATTACCACATTCCACTTTTAATTAAATTTATACAGTAATGGCTACATGGTAGGTCATTTTCTTTCATCGTTTACAGCCCTTTTATGGATTTAGTAAAAATATCTTATTTCACCAAAAGATATTCATTCAAAAATGTAATAATTAATGCCTATCATGTACAAAGGACTTATTCTGTACAATGGATATATATCAGTAAACAACAAAAAAAGTCCTACAGTGAGGACTTTTTTTCAGTCAACACAGGAATGAACCTTCCTATTGTAATAATGACTCTTCATCCTCAATCAGAATGTTGTAAGCATTTTCCTTTCATCAAGAAAATGAAGAATGAGCTCTCACTACAGATGAACACAGGGAAAGGTGGAGGATAGAATATTTAATTAAAGTTTTATTGCTCTGATTCATTCTAACAAAGAACACCTGTGTATTTTCTGTACATTCTGCATTACAATACCTAAAACTGCTCATTGGTCAATCATACATGTCAAAATCTTAGCTAAATAATGTTAACAACAATTCACCTTCCTTTTAATGTTCTCCAACAAGTCATCCTGGCCTTGTTTGAAGTAAGGATGCTGAAATTCAACAGGACCATCTCTTTCCTGCTTTACTATTCCAGAGTCAGTATGTACTACTTTACGGAAACCATCTGAAAAAGATTGAAAATTTACTCAGACTGGAATTAGACAACAGTCAAAAAGTCACACTGCTTGTGTGGAATTTTCCTTTATCATCTTAATGAGAAAAAAATGGTTTAATCAGTAATTGGTTAGCAGAACAAATAAACTGCTGTCCATACTTACACATATTTAGTTGCCATACAAAGCTTGCCATGTTATTGTGCTTGAAGTATTTTGGAAGAATTTCTTTTGCAAATCTTTGTTCATCCAAGACCAGAAAACTTTGGCCATTCTAAAGAAAACCAGAAAAGGTCAATTAGTTAAGGTTCTCTGGCACACTCATATATATGAATCCCAAACCTGTCCTGACCAGTCCTTCCATGATACCTTCAAATCAAAATTCTATTCCTGATAATGGCAACAACAACAAATTGCAAGTAAGTGCCAAACTGCAATTAAATTTTTTGATATCTACCTGACACCAAATACTGCATTATATCATTAGCAATTCCATTAAATAAGAAAAATAGACCATTTCTGCTATCTTGTATAACAATAAAATAAATAAGATAAATTAAAAGGAAACACATTTTATCAGTATCTGTAGTAGACACTATACTAAGATGCACTGATTACAAATCAACTGCAAAACTCTAAGCTATATGTTTACTACATTAACACTGAAAGTTAACAGTGGCCAGGTGAGGGGGCCCAAGCCTGTAATCCCAGAGGGTAGGAAGGCTGAGGGAGGAGGATCTAATAAATATCCACAATACATACAAAACTCCTACAATTCAACAACAAAAATCAAACAACCTAATTAAAACAAAACAAAACAAAGGACTGTAGTAGACCTTTCTCCAAAGAACATTTACAAATATAGTCAATAAGCACATGAAAAGGCACTCAATATCACTAATCATTAGAAACAAAATCAAAACCACAATGAGATACCTACTACTTCGTAGCCATTAAGATGGTCATGAGCAAAAAACAAAAAATAAGTATTGATGAAGATGTGGAGAAATTTGAACTCGTGTGAATTGCCAATGGAATATAAAAGTGTGGCTGCTATGGAAAGAGTATAGTAGTTCCTCAAAAAATGAAAACAATCACTATAATATCCAGCAATTCCTGTTATAGATATGTACCTAAAAGAAGAAAAAGAAGCATAAACTTTGAAGCTCACAATAGCATTATTTATAATAGCCAAAAGGCAGAAACAACCAAAATGTCCAACAGTTGAATAGATAAACAAAATGTAGTATACGCAATGAAATATTCAGTCTTAATAAGTTAGTCATGACACATGCTGCAACATGGATGAACCTTAACGACATTATGATAAATGAAATAATATACTCACAAAAGTATAAATACTATGCAATTCCACTTACATGAAATATCAAGAAAAGTCAATTTCATAAAAACAAAGTGGAATGGTGGTGGTTAGGAGCCGCAAAAAGAGTTGGGCATTACTATTTTGTGGGCATGGAGTTTAGTGTGGAAAGAAGAAAAACATTCTGAAGGTAGAAGGCAATAAATGTTACCTAACAATGTGAATGCATTTAATGCCACCAAACTATATGTTCAAAATGGCAAAAACAGTTAGTTTTACGCCATTTACATTTTGCTACAATTAAAAAAAACAAGTGGGAACATCGATGATTTGGAAATCAAATACTGAGCTTTTCAATAAAGGTGCTAGACAACTGAATATGTAGGAAATAGTGAAACCAGATCCCTCAAACCACACACAGAAATCAATCCCACCTGAATTCAAGACATGAAATGCAAACCTTTAAAACTTTTGTATTTCATGTGAAATGCAAAACCTTTAAAACAACCTGCAACTGCAACAAAACAAAAATATACCAGTAACAATAGAACAATGTTAAGAATCTAAAAAAAGTTCTAAAAATATACAGGACCTAAAATACACACAAGTGTATACATACACAGAATCTTGAATACTAACATAAAGAGGACAAATGTGTTGTAAAGCTATTAATTCTCCCTAAATTAACCAATACGTCAAATTCTCTCTTAATTTAAAAAAAAAAATTTTTAAAGTAAAGATGAAGCAGTGCTATTACAAGATACTTAAAAGTTTATTTGTAAAAAGAAACAAAAAGCCAGGCTCGGTGGTAAACACCTGTAATCCCAGTAGCTCAGGAGGCTAAGATAGGAGGATCACGAGTTCGAAGCCAGCCTCAGCAAAAGTTAGGCCCTAAGCAACTCAGTGAGGCCCTTTCTCTAAATAAAAAATACAAATTAGGGCTGGGGATGTAGTTCAGTACCTGAGTTAGATTTCTGGTACTCACACCCAAAAAAGAAAAAGCATGAACCACAAAAAATTGATAAACTATACTAAAATTAAGGAGCGATACTCATCAGAAAAGGTACATAAGCCACAAACTGGGAGAAAATGAAGGCAACACATATAACCAAAACATGAATATAAAGTATAAGGAATTCCTGCAAAGAATAAAAGTAAAGACAAATAGAAAAATGTACAAAACAAACATGTCACAGAAAACATATGGCTAACTGAACATGAAAAGATTTTAGAACTTACTAGTAATTGGGGAAATATAAAAATCTCACTGAGAAAACATTTTATATCCTACTGCCCGCAGCCAGCTAGGGCAGCTAAACTAGAGGTCGCTCCAGTGAATTTCCTAAGGTATCAAATAAAACACAGACACACAATTTACCTCTAAATTCAAATCCCAGGAATTAAAGCTCCTCTGCCTTCAGCCTCAAGCTCCCCAAAAGGGAGAGCTAGGAATGTCACAAGAGGCTGGCGCGAGAGAGCTAGCAGGTTCCGGCCTGGTCTTTTATTCAGGGGGACTCTGGTTCTTAGAAATTTCCATCCAAAAAAGGTCAAGAGGGCCAGGGTTACAAGGACAGGTAAGGTAACTAGATCCCTGGGGATGTAGGAAGGCATGCCCAAGCATGAAGACACACTTGGCGGCATTTTTACTACTCTCAAGATAGGAGCCACCATCTACAGTCACTTGAAACTGGCAGGATCACTGAAAGTAACTGATAGGGCCTCAACTAATCAGGAGAGGAAAACTCTGGTCACAGGACATGGTGGCCACCCACAATATCCATTAATTGTTAAAAATTAAGACTGATAATATACAGTTTGAGGAAGAAAATTAACTGAGAAATTCAAGCACAGCTAATAATAGGAGAATAAGTAGATTTGCTCTCGGGCTGGGGATGTGGCTCAGGAGGTAGCGCACTCACCTGGCAGGTGTGCGGCCCGAGTTCGATCTTCAGCACCACATACAAACAAAGATGTTGTGTCTGCCAAAAAATAAAAAATAAAAAATTCTCTCTTTCTCTCTCTATTAAAAAAAATACATTTGATCTCTTTGAGAAACAACGTGCACTATCTTAAAATATTCATGTTCTAATTCCAAGCAATTAATTCATATATAGACATACCTTACAGACACCTGATATAAAAATTATATTAGTAACAGCATGTGACACAGTTGATCATTTATCTTCCTAAACCATTTTCTTTCATTAACTTCGATGACCTTACTCCCTGATATTCCTCTTTTTCCACTGTTTGTTCTCAGACTCCTATGCTGGCTTGTTCTTGACTTTACATCCTCTGGGTGCTGAATACCCAATCTTTCAGTTCCAGTTGCTTCATCAGTTTTCCCAGATTTCATTCAGCCCCATGACTTTGCCGCTCACAAGCGCCAAACTCTGCCCTGAAAGCCAAACTCATACCCAATAACTCATACCCAACATTTCCACTGGGATATCTCAGGGTAGGGAAATCCATCAAGCTGTTCAGAAATATTCCTGTTCTTCCTGCATTGCATTTCTCTCACCTTTTTTGGGGGGAGGGGAAAGGGGAGGAGGGAACTACTATGACTAGTGATTGAACTCAGAGAACTCATCTGACCACTAAGCCACATCCCCAGCCCTACTTTATATTTTATTAGCGACAGGGTATTACTGAGTTATTTAGTGCCTTGCTTTTGCTGAGGCTGGCTTTCAACTTGAGAAGGTCCTGCTTCGGCCTCCCAGGTACTGGACAGGTGTGCACATGGCACTCAGCCTCAATGATTCATTTTTAATCTCAAATTTAAATACAGTAACCTCAACCAACATTTCTGTTCAGGCTCAATCTGAATCATTGTTAATTCTTTGTTCCTTCTCTACAGACAATTTACTAGCAAGTCTTGAAGCTCTACCTTCAAAGTGGAAATCCAATTTGACCTCTTCTCAGACCACTATGAATACAACTAGCCTACTTTCAGCCACCATTTTCAATACCACACTGGAAAACTCTCAGTCTTCTAACTAGCTGCCAATATCCCTATTACAACCTTATGGCCCTAGGCCATCTGCTTCTACTTTTCTGATCTCTCTCTCCTAGTCTCTAAAAGATATATCAACAACATGGGCCTTCTTACTTTCTTAAACATTCCATATTCAAGGACTTTACATTTGCTACTCCCCCTTTCTGTGATCCGTCCTTTCTAATCATTTAGGTCTGTGCTCAAATGCCATCTCTTTAATACAGCTTTCCTTCTCACCCTTCCGAGTATCCACAAATTTCACTCAGTTTATGTGCCAATTATCAATTTATTGCTCCAAACACATTATTTTTTGTACCTTCTGCAAACATGGAACAGGGTACCTTAAATTCTAATTGCCACAATTAACTCTTTTGTGGTAGAGGATATTTGAGAGAACCTGCAAGCACCTAGCTCTTGTAATGCATGATGATAGGAAGCAAACAAAGCACAGCAACTTTCCCTGTCACTCCCTCTTACCCTTGGGCAGTGAAATGTCCCTAGCAATACCTCTCCCAACATTCACACTTGGATATGGAAATCCAAAGAACAAATTTACTCTCAAACAGGGGCTGAATTTTTCTTAAAAGGGCCAGATAAATATTTTTTGCTTGTTGATAAGGTCAAGATTTTCTCTGTGTAACAAAAAAAGCAGCTATAGGCAACATATACATAGACTGATCACGGCTATGTTCCGATTAAATTCATGAAACAGATGACTGGCATTTGGGCTGTAGTTGATCAATCCTTGCTCAGAGTTCTACATGTCAGATTTCCAGTAAGTTCCACCAGTCCAACACAAATGACTTCTCTTCCATTCAGTGAAATATGGCTACACTTTCTCCAACAAGGCCAGGATCCTAGCTTTCAGGGAAGTGTCCCTACTATGGCATTATCATAGCTATACCAACACTGACTGTTCCTACTAACTACTCCTATATTCTTTAGAGTTTTCTTTACTCCAATTCCTATGAAATAGTAATTCTATTAAACTTTCCCTATTGAAAATATTCTGTGGATGTTGTCTTTTGATTGGATCATAACTGACAGACTGTTAACCTGTTTGCTCTCCTTTATGGTACTTATCACTGCTCAGTTATTCATATTGGCTTATTTTATCTATCAGTACCTTCTACTAGAATGTAAACTCCACGAACAAAAGCACTTTGGTTCACTACTGAATAAATTCCTAGTACCTAGCATACTGGGCATTAACAGGTCCACAACAAATATTTATGATTAACTTACTAAATGAATCTTTAGTTCAATAAACTCAATCGTATCTGTCGAATCTCAACTCTTGGATAATATCAAATAAAGATGAAAGTTTCTTATTTGAATTTGCATTGTCTTCCTCACACAAAGCCCTCATTCACTCCTATCATTCTGTGTCTCTACTTTGGTATTCCTTCAGTCTCTACTCTAAAATTAATCAATTACATCTTTGAGTACAAAAATTCAACCTTATTGCCATAAACCCATAAGGCTCAAGCAATTCAACAGTGAATTCTCCCTTCTCCCTAAACATTTTACAAGGGTCAGAAAGCCATTACTGAGTGGGACAAGAGATTGGTACCTTCTCCTCCATCCTTACCCATAAATGTTGGCAAACTTTCCAAAAGTAGTCAGTAGCCATTGCTAATGCCTAAATTAAACTTTTGGCACTCTTAGTGTTGAATGCTCAAAATGTTCTTACAAATAATCTAATACTTTAGGATCACTGAAAACAATTTCCAGAATATAAATGTGCAACTTTAACAAGTCTGTAACTTCTCAATGTTCACCAATTATTTCTTAAGTCTTTAACTCCTCTTTTACATATACAAATAAAAGTAATTTGCAAATGAGTCTTCCAACTTTTTTGCAGGCCCATCTAACTTGGATTTTACCCTTACTTTGCCATGTTTGTGTTTCACTCTAGAACATCAAAATAATGCAATGGTTGCTGGGATATTCAAATTCCTTCAAAACAGCTAGAAAACACTACAGTTTTCTGGTTTGCTCCCTCCACCTCCTATTTCTTTATTCATCTGTGCTGATTTGAGAATACTAGAGAATTTCCAAAAGGCACAAAAAGTGGAACAAATGGGTATGAGGTCTCTAGTGAAATCGTGCATCCTTCTCAAGCAATTTGAGAAACAGAGACAAAGGTAAGAACACTGACCTTATAGTAATTTCCTTCTTTTATGCTACTTTATAATAATTATCAACATTCAATAGCAGTAAAAGCTGTTCTTCACTATCAATGACAAGAACTTTCATTTAACCTCTATAACCTCTTGTCTCTGAATATCAAGTTTCCCCAGTTTCTTCCTAGCTAAACATGTGCCCTTCTCTTTAGGATATATTACATTTAAAAACATGCTTTAGGTTGTCTGAAAATACTACCTCTTTTCTTGACTGTGGAAATAAATTGTTTACCTGAACAAAGAACTATTATATGAAATTTTGAAGTTATGGGAAATGTTTAAAAAAAAAAGACAACTTTTTGTTTGGGGAGAGAATAAAGGAAAAACTGAAATATGTATAGTGTGTTTTTCTTAAAGACCTTGGATCTAAAGACTTATTAAAAATTTTGAGGGCTGGGGATGTGGCTCAAGCGGTAGCGCGCTCGCCTGGCATGCGTGTGGCCCGGGTTCGATCCTCAGCACCACATACCAACAAAGATGTTGTGTCCACCGAGAACTAAAAAATAAATATTAAAAAAAATTCTCTCTCTCTCTCTCCTCTCTCTCACTCTATCTTAAAAAAAAAAAAAAAAAAATTTTGAGTCAGTAACAAATTTAGTATAATTTTGATCATTCACAATATTATTTCTGTTTAATGAAGAGAGGATTATTTCACTTAATTTTGTCAAATTTCAAGAAAAACTAAAGTTACGTAAGTCTTTAGAACTGTTAAGCCAAACTTTCCAAACTGCAGCTGGTGAGTTTTCTGTCCTTGCCTTACACTCAAGTTAGAGATTATTTTCCGCCACTGGGGGAAAAATGCCTAAAAGATTCCTTGGTTCCCAAAACATCTGCTTCTTCTAAAAGGCCTTAATACGATTTTCAATCAGATACTATAAATGCTAAATTACCTCAACAGAAGTGCAGCACAAGTATGGGAAAATAAATAAATAAAACAGAAACAACTATAAATAGCAACTTTTAAAAGATGCGGGTAATTTATTTTGGTTTTTCATCTAACATCACTGTTTAAAAGTTTTACCTTTCAGTGTCAGCACTGCTTTTAGAAAATATGTGTGACAGCATGATTGAAGATAGGCAGGTGCACTAAGCTACTAGGTTAGTACTAGATAACATTTATCCAGATTTATCCACTAACTTGTGAAGGATATCATTTTTTTTTTAAACAGAGAGAGGGGAGAGAGAGAATTTTAATCTTTATTTTTTAGTTATCGGCGGACACAACATCTTTGTATGTGGTGCTAAGGATCGAACCCGGGCCGCACACATGCCAGGTGAGCGCGCTACCACTTGAGCCACATCCCCAGCCCCATGGACATCATTTTCGTATAAAATTAAACATGGAACCAGGCATGGTGGAGCACACCTGTAATCCCAGCGGCTCAGGAGGCTGAGGCAGGAGGATCTTGAGTTCAAAGCCAGCCTCAGCAACAGTGAGCCACTAGGCAACTCAGTGAGACCTTGTCTCTAAATAAAATACAAAATAGGTTCAGCAGTTGAGTGCTTCTGGGTTCAATACTCGGTACCAAAGAAATAAAATCAAAATTAAATATGGTGCTAATCTCTATATTAACTTTACTACAGTTGGTGGAGCTCAGAAATCTATTGTTAGAAAATTGACCTTGGGGATCAGAAATCTAAGTTAAGAGGCTGATCTCCAATCTTGACTAGCTGTGTAACTATAGCTAAGTAATCCAACCTGTCTAAGCCTAGAATCCTCAATTATGGTGGGTGAGATGGAGTTAAACTAGATGATCTCTAAAATTCTTTTCAAATGTTCTTTATCATTTCTACCACTAGCACAGGGATTTCACTCATTCATCAAACACTAAACACTTATTGTAACTCTGGCACAGATACAGACCTGAGTTCATTTTCATTTTCCTACTGGTATATTAGAAAAATGAGTAGTTAAAATATACACTAAGCTGGGCACAGTGTCCCACGCCTGTAATCCCAGTGACTCAGGAGGCTGAGGGAGGAGGGCTGCAAATTCAAAGCCAGCTTCAGCAACTTTTGAGACCCAGTCTCAAAATAAAAAATAAAAAGAACTGGGGATATGGCTTAGTAATTAAATGCCTGTGAATTCAATCCCCTGTGCAGAAAGAAAAAAAAAAAAAAGCTGACTTAATAATTTAATAATGGAATAAAAAATGACGGTCTTATTTCTTTGCCTTAAAATTCATGAAATTAAGTATTTGTGGATGAGTATGAAACTCTGCATTTGATACTGCAGAGAAAATAAGAATGTTATTAATATACTAGGCGTATGAGAAATTATTGGACTTGCCACTAACATAATAATAACCTTTTATTAAAACCAATTACCAATATATGTAGGTACCATTTCTAAGTAGTATAAATAAGGCCTTTCCAAGTCAAAAAGGTATGATAAAGTCAGCTCAGGCAGAAAGAGTACCTCATCCAATTTCTAACATGAATACATAGATGAGTAACAGTCTGTGCTGATCCATCCTTGTCAACTTTTAATCCTTCTGACTGATGAAAAGCATGAGACATCTGTTTATTTTAAGTACATCCTAGTGGCTGGCTTTCTGATTTTCACCTTTCCTTGCACAACTGTACAGAATTCATCAAATGCTTAATATGCACAGCTTCACCCAGAGGGTTTAAAAAAAAAAATCCAGTTGACAACACAAGAAAATTAAACACTAGAAAGTTTAAAAATGAATAAATGACACTAAGAATAGTCAAAATCTCATATGCTTGATATGGTACACTATTAAAAATAAAATTGAAAACTATTAATAAAAAGGAAACAAGCAGAAAGAAAAGGGGAAAGGAGACAACATTTATTTAGCACGTAACAGGTGTCAGGCATTATGCTGGTAGTTTTGACTTGTTCTCAAAAACTCCATACATGAAAATATTCCCAACTAAGTGATCATCTACAGTTAAGAAAAACCCAAAATACCTCATAAACTGATTCCAATAATCCAAGTGTCTACTAAAGTAAATGTAGTGTCGATGTTAATAATCATTCTGTCTAGAATCTTTGTGTTTGGAACTAGAAAGGGTCTCGGGTCATGGAGGCAACCCATTCATCCATCCATCTTATGCACAGAGAAACTTAGACCAGACTGGATAAAAGGCTTGAGTGGGGTTATCCTTGTTTGGAAGCAGAGTCATGATCAAATAATCTAGGCACCCATATACCATTCTGCGGGCAACTGGGGAAATTTAGTAATTCATCCTTAGCTCCTCATCAAGTTACTGAACACGGTCTATTAGCACTTTCATTATCATAATTATAAAATACCCGATTACACAAATGGCCCGTCTCCAAAGAATACTTTGCCATTTTCTATTTAATGTTTAAAAAAGCCATTGATAAGCAATAGCCTGCGTCTGAACATCTGCCTACTCCCCCGACAGCTCTCCTCATAAAAGATCCCAGATGCAAAGCGAGGGGTGTGTGCGTGTGGTCAGGTCGCTAGGGTACAGATTTCCCCAGCTAACCCCGCGCCGAAGAGCCCGGCCTGGATCTCCGGGTTCCGAGCCGGATGGAGGATGAGTGTGCAATAACGTGGCTCCCGCGCCCTAGGTACCTCGTCTGCCTAGGCTGCGCGGGGCCGCTTCGGAACGCTACCCGGACGACCGTTACGGGCTGCCCCTCCCCCACCGCGGCCTACGGCGAGCGGTGCGGCCGGGCCCCAGCTCCCCTCGTGAACAACACCAGGGGTCCTCTAGAGGCTGCGCGCAAAGGCCGCGCGCGGTGCCGCACAGCCGCCGCGCGCCTGGCAGGGAGCGTGGAGCCGCAGGCCCCGAGGGACAACCCCGCAGGAGGGAGCGGGAGGAGGCGGTTCGGAGACCGCGGTGCCCCGACCATACCTGGCTCCAGGTGGTGAACTCGTTGGTGTGGGTTTCCTCCACAAACGTCCACAGCTTGCTGAGGAAAGCCGGCACGTTCCAACTCTGCTTCATTGTTAACCAGACGCAGGGATTCCGAATTTTACACCCGAACCCAGCAGCGGCGGTGGTGGTGCTGGCGGAGGCAACAGCGACGGCAGCTGGCTGAGGCATTCACTGCAGGAGCAACTGCTCCCGGAGAACGCCCACCACGCAGGCGCAGCAGCTCTCGGGCCCCGCCCCCAGACAGCTCCGCCCCCAGACAGCCCCGCCCCCCAGACAGCCCCGCCCCCAGCCAGCCCCGCCCCCCAGACAACCCCGCCCCCAGCCAGCCCCGCCCCCAGCCAGCCCCGCCCCCCCAGCCAGCCCCGCCCCCCAGCCAGCCCCGCCCCCCAGCCAGCCCCGCCCCCCAGCCAGCCCCGCCCCCCAGCCAGCCCCGCCCCCCAGCCAGCCCCGCCCCCCAGCCAGCCCCGCCGGGCGCTCAGCTAGGCTGGGAGGCCTGGGGACCGCACGTGACAGACAAATCTCTGTGCTCCGCCCATGCGCGCTGGTCTCGCGCCCGTCCTCCGGGGAGCCAGTCCTAGGCCCCGGCCACGCCACAGAGAAAAGTGATTGGATGCTGCCGGCGTGATGGGCGGGAGTTAAAGGGGACCCTGCCTTCTCATTCGCCTTTTCTAAGGGAGGTTTCGCTGTAGTGGACCTCCAGCTTAGGAGAAGGCCCTTAGTTGTTTCTATTGGGAAGGGCATTGAATTCTCTGGCTGTGTCAGAAAGGGCTACAAAAAGCCATCAGGGGCTTTTGAGTCATAAGTTTAGCAAGCAAAGTGTAATTTGCATCTGGCTAGTGGAAGGGATAAATCACGTGAGGCAGAGGGCAGCTTTCCAATGTGATGTGTTAGGCCCAAATAGAAACTGTTAAAATAATGAACCTTATCCTTAAATTTTAATTAGGGGAAAGCGACTCCTTTAAAATATTTATCGAAAAGAGGAATTTAAACAATAACTATTTTGTAAATACGGATTACTGTAAACCAGGCACTGTAATAGGCATGCTGTTACATGTTGTTTATAATTATGCAAACATCAGTGCCTACTCTGGCCCAGCCTAAAATGAATTAGCCTAATTCTTTTCTGGGGAGGGGGTAAGGAGAGTGAGGGGGAGTTTAGGAGGTGGAACAGAATTAAACCCAGGAGCACTTAACCACTGAGTCACATCCCCAGTCCATCATCATCATCATCATCATCATCATCATTATTATTATTATTATTATTTTGATGTAGAGTCTTCCTAAATTGCTAAGGGCCTCGCTAAATTGCAGAATTTTAATTCTCCTGCCTCAGCCTCTGGAGCTGCTAGGTTTACAGGCCTGTGCCATCAGGCCCAGCTCATTGTCTAATACTTTATATTATTTTAGTGAAATTAATTGTTCCTTCAAGTACACTGTAGGTACATTTTTTATTTACCCGAAATAGTTTGGCATATGGAAAAAATTATTGTGCAAGGAAAAAGTAAGTCTGAGCTTGGGTTCAGCTTCAGGGACACTTTAATGTATGTTAAATTACACTGGTTCTGTGTCATTTGGAAGAATTCTTTAATGTATCTGCAAAGGTTTTTTCCCATTTCTTCCTTGGAGATAAGAATATATTTTCCTATAGTTTCCCTAATAATATAGCTGAAAAATTCTTTGAAAGTATGAAGAATTGTGCAAAATTAAACTTTTAGCTTTTACAATAGTCAGCAAAAAATAAGATTTGCAAATAAAGATAATTCACTGTAGAATTAGTTTCCTACCTAGGTATATGTAAAATAGTCTATTTTTTTAAATGTACATAATTTCCAATGCGCACATATTGATTGAATACTGACTTTGTGTTCAGCACTGGCTTATTCGCTGAAACAAAATCAGATGTATGAAGGGATACAAGTAATAAAGGTTTTTGATTAGCTTTTAAATATGACAAGGGCTTTACAGCTCTTATTCAATCCCCACAACCATCCAATCATTGAAGCTTCAAAGTACCTGATTCAGATTCCGATCCAATCAATTATGCAAAAATCTGATATCAACAGTGTAACCAGACTTAGTGATTAATAATTATTTTCAAGGATAAGAAGACTGAAGCCAAAGATGAACTACACAGAGGTTTCTACCTACATTCCTTTCTGGACCATGTGTTGATTTTTCTCCATTTTGGAATGGTATTTACCAGATCTAGTGCCTCTTACATCAAATGTGAGTGAAACTCAACGAACTGACATTTTTCTCCACAATCCTACAGATACCTTTCTAAAACACAAATCTGAAAACCTTATCTTCTCTTTGAAGTCATTCAGTGGCTTCCCATAATTTCCAGAACTAAGTCTAAAATTCCCCTATTTGAGCCAAGAGAAAGCTATTGTATATGCATCCAAGGCTATGATGCTTCTAGCAACCAGAAATGTCAACATCATGCTTCTATGGCAATAGCAAATATTTAAGCTTGACAAAATAATCTAATATTTGGTGCTCAGGGGAGATTTCACCATTGGATAAAAATGAAAGAAAATACCTTTATTCTTTGGTATTTTCATAACCGTTAATGCAACATCAGGAAACTAAATCTTACTTGTAACTTTTTGGGAATTGGTAGCTGAAGATATATTCTATATCTGTTTTGGACTAATTTCTTTATGCTTTATTTTTCACTAGTTCAATTAATAATTTATGGTAACTATCTCCTGTAGACTTACTCAACTGCAAGAGGAGAAAAGCAGCTACTATTTATGGAGATATTTACGGGCATTGAGATCCAGAGAATTTTGGTCATATTCCCACAGGCTCACAAATCAGCATGTTTCCGTATGGAAATATGTATGTACATATGAGAGGGTACTGGGAGCGTGCAAAATATTTCCACTTTGAAGCCTATGTCTTTCCACTATGTTGTTTAGGATTTATCTTATGATGGGCCTATTCTATGATGGATGAAACCTGGTGTCTCAAGTCTCCTGTATCTGATGTGTCTGGAATAAGTGCTTGCCATCCCCAGTCCAAAGTGGTAGCCTTCCCTTTGCTTCTCTTTCTCTTCTCAAGCCTATAACTGGGCTGCAGTTTTCTGTTTTGGTGCAGATTTGGGCCTCCAGTGTATTCCCACTTGACTTGGCTGCTCTCTTAGCTCTTACACATGGTTTGTCACAGGAAGACTGACTTTAAAAATTAAGACTATTATAATAAATACAAGAAAGTACAACAAAATGCTGCTTTTTCCAGGATAACTGTTTTGACATTTTTTAAATTATCAAAATCTGTAATAACAAATATGCTACTCCCACAAACAAACAAAAACATATTTTGGGTCTCCTGTTTTACCTAGAGCTTAATTAGGTAACTGAGTACTCCAGACCTGAGTCTTGTTTCAACCAGATAGATCATTTGGATCTTGATGCAAGGTGTTATAGGGTGATTCATGCTCCATAAAAATTCATATGTTGAAATCTTCACCCTGGTGCTTCAAAATTCTCCAGACATCCCCAAAGCCCAACTATTATGCATATTAGAACAAGTTTGACCATACTTGGAGATGAGGTCCTTCAAGGTCATATCCACCCTTCCTACTTCATTTTTATTTTTCTTGTTTTCATTTTATTTGTTCACTCTATAATTACATGCCATCATAATCTAAAAAATGAAAATTATTTTTCTCCAATTTATTTATATCAGTAGGACATGTGGATGGATTGAATCCAATATGACTGGAAGAGCATACAATACAGACAACACACAGAGCAAGGGGTGACTATGTGAGAACATAAGGAAAAGACAGCTAGTTGGAAGCCAACAAAACGTGCCTTAGAGGAAACCAGACTTGCCAACACCTTGATCTTGGATTTTAATCTCCAGAATTGTGAGAACAGATTTGTGTTGTTTAATCCACCTAGTAACTCTAGCACACTAATATAGTAGGTGAACAATGTAGCAGCCTATTTGGCTTCCCTGCCTTGGGTTATCTGTCAGTGCTGTCCTCAGTAGAGAAGTTCGCCATACACAGCGAACACCGGATCTGCCAGTGTTCACTCCCATCTGGTCTGTAGCCAGTTTTAGCCCTGGTTCTTCCTGTTCTCTCTCTCTCCCTTGCACACTGTTATTACTAGAAACTTCTGTAGTTAAGACTGCTCATGTATTCTCTGCAGGAGGTTCATGATTTCAAGCTACACCAAATTCTCCAGACGTTCCCAAAGCCCAACTATTATGCATATTAGAACAAGTTTAACCAGAATATTTTATTATGACAGTTGATTTATAATGACTGGATAAATTAATACACATTTTAAATTATTATTAATATTTGTATTTAATAACAAAAAATTAGTGATTAGATATTAAAGTATTATTCTTGCCCTAGGTGAACCAAGAATTATTTACCTTTATTAAAATTAGAATTATCTGTGTGATATTTGTCATTAATTTATTTTTATTTTTTTTGGAGTAAATACATTTATTGATACCCATTTTATATATAGTTCAATGAAATAATCTATAAATATAAAAGCATTTTCTTTTGGATATCACCATGGTCCATGTAAATACTCAACAGTCAAAATCACCTGAAGGAAGCACTCCAAGTCACACTGTTAGGTTTACAGACCTGAATATATATATTCCATTAAACAGTGGCACTTAAGTACTCAAGTGGTCCAGTGGCTTTGGGACATATGACTACCAGGCATGTGGAGTAAAAATAATGTGTAAATTTAAATCAACAGAAAGGGTATCAAACACTGACAAAAAGAAACAATTACAAATTAATATCCCAGGTGAAGTAAGTACCACAGTTGACACTTGGTGTCAGAATACTGGAGACAAGGTATGTTAAACAACACATGTGGCACGGCATGCTCTCTCCAACACCCAGTGGAGTTCACCAGTGCTTTAGAGTCATTCGTGGTCAACAAACATCAATTCTTAAAGAATCTAGATAGCTTAGAATAGAAGGTATGGGGAGGCTGATATCAAGATTAAAGAAAAGTGGACTAAATATTTCAGTGACATAATCCCCCTAGAAGGGGATTGTGGGGAAAAAATTAAACTCCTTTGTTACATTTAGCATGATCATTTATCAAACGCAGGAGGAAAAAACTCATACATCTGGTGTTCAAAACACATGTGTAAAAATTTTCTTCCGCTTCAAAGTTTTTTCCTCAATACTTCCAAGGGAATGGGTGCAGCCACTGTTGAGCCTTGCTCTCCACCTGATGCAGCACAAAATTTTCTCTCATTTCTTCAATAACAATCACAGGAATGTCTTTTGCTGCGATCAGACGATGCGTCCTCTGAGTTAGCAAGCGAGTGCATTTCAAAGCTCTTAGAGGTGCAATGTCCAAAACTGAGATCAGAGAGGCAGTGTTAGAACTTAAGCAAAGCAGGGTTTAGAGACTACTCAAACAAAAACCTAAAGGAAGCATATAAAAATTCAGTTTTTTCTATTATTTTCAGCTGGAATTGATGGCAACATTCCCTGGTATGATGAATAAATGGTGTGATCTCCAGGTCCAAAATATCCCAACTATCTAAGTAGGACCCAAAAGAGGAGAAAGACACACTTGAGTTCTGTGGTGTCTAGAATTCCTTTTTTTTTTTTTTTGCCATTTTTAAAAAAAGAAATAGTAGCTTCAGTTATATACCGCTGGTTGAAGGGGTTTTCATCCAAATGAGAAACTCTACCCCTCGTCTCTAGTGGAACAGGCACCAGATTCCCACAAGCAGCAGCTCCCATGTCCTGCAGCACGTGGCATCTGACCCTCGAGTGAAGAGTAAGCTGGCATCGAGCCCTGATGCTGTAATTCAGACTAGATGGCATTTCGTGGCGTGCCATTGTGTGCCAATGCTTTCAGGCTAGGGGCACTGGTCTGGTGACTACAGCTCCTATGAGAAGTCACACCCACCTCAAAAACTTCATGAATAGCTTTTCGGAAACAATGGAAGTTGTAGTCTATTAAACCTTTTCGTTCAAAGCTCTCTTCCCTAAGAATGCAGACTAGTGCCAAAAATTTAGTCACCTCCTTTAAATAAAGGACAGTTGTATTATTCTGCTTGATAATTGCCATAGATTCTTTGTCATAAGCACTTCCACTTCCATCTTCCTTTAACCCATATATACAAGACACATCAATTACAACATCAATCATGTCACAGCAAAGTTCATAAGACTGCATATCCACGGGGGAACTGTCTGTTGCAATGTAGATTTTGCTGACAACATCAAAGAGAAAAGCTTTTTCAATACCTGAATTTGATATAAAGATATTTAATAGGTTTTCCAAGGTTGGCAGTTGTGGAATGAGTTTCTGCACCACCTTACTAAAGGCTTCAAATATTGAGTGGTCATAGATACTAGTCAAATAAAAGCTAAGATGGAGTTTTTCTAGCCCAGCATCTGCAAGGTCATCATTGGCCCTCTGATGAATGTCCCTCTGTGTTTCTATTTTGTGATCATCAGACAGACCATCAACTTTGTGAATAAAAACCTCAAAATTCATGTCTAGGTTAACTTTGTAGGCTTTAGAAACAGTAATGTGAAGTCTTGTTAAAGCCTCCATGTAGTCATCCTGTGCATCAATGACATATATCAATGCTCCTGTTCCCCTGAAGATCATCTCGTAGTCAAAGGTTGGGTCAAAAAAGTCCATCTGCCCAGGAAAATCCCAAATCTGGAAATTCACAAAGGAGCTATTGGAAATGTCGTCTTTATAAATCTTGTTGGTACTTTCCAAAAAGAGGGTCTCATTGGGTGACATCTTATGGAACACCACCTTCTGGATGGAGGACTTGCCGCTGCGCCGCAGCCCCATGAGCAGAATCCTCAGCTTGGAGCTGTCAGCGCCCCCGGGGCCACAGCCGCCGCGGCCCCGCCCCAATCCCGCCGCCCGCCGCCCGCCGCCGCCGCCTCCTCTTCTTCCTCCTCCACGCCGCAGCCGAAGTCCTTTGGGAACGAATCCGCCGCGCCTTAACTACCTGCGAGGGGCCTCTCCTCCGCCCCGTACTGCAGGGACGTGATGCTGGACCGCCGCCGCCCGCGCCCAGACAGGCCAGGCCAGGCGGCCGCCTCCCCAGGCCGCCGCCGCTGCCGCCGCCCTGTCATTAATCTAAAAAGAGTTTAATGAATATGCAATAAAAAGTCCTTGATGACCTAAGGGAAAAAAGTTTACCTGGATGTTTTAGAGGTGAAACCAATTTTTCCTCTTTGCTAGCTTCCTGCTTTTGAATTAAATAAATAATTCTATGACTTTATGTTATTTACTTTAAACTGAAACTGTACATCAGAAGATGTCACTCCTATGCTCACTCTGCAAAAGGTCCTCATTTGACTCCAAGAAACAACTTTGAATGCCCATAAGAGCATACCTGATTTGTCTCCCCATGACCTGTACCCTCACCCCTCCAGCTTCTCTCTTACTACTCTCATTTCTGCCCAGATAGAGTGGACTCTTTATTGTTCTTAAACATGTCAGGAGCATATTTCCCTAGAAATTTTTTAATGACAGCTTCCTCCGTCTGGAATACTATTTGCCTATATTTCCTAGAGATAAAAATCCCCTTAGTCTTCGCTCAAATGTAATATTTTCCATAAGGCCTATCTTGATCAACCTATTCAATACTACAACTATCTCAATGTCCCATCCCACATACTCGTAATTTCTTTCAAGGATAGGGATCTTTGTTTTTTCACAGATGTAAATCCCAAATTCTAGAAGTGTGCTTGGAACAGTGTAAGTGCTTAATAAACATTTGTTGGAAAATGATAAACAAAAAGAGTAGATTTTTATGTAATACTCACATTATTTGTAAACATTATTTATAAACTCACATTAATTGTATAAATGGAGGGTTTCACTGTGACGTTTTCATAAACTCTTATACATGTTTTGATCATATCCATCCTTCCTACTTCATTTTTATTTTTCTTGTTTTCATTTTATTTGTTCACTCTATAATTATATGCCATCTTAATCTAAAAAATGAAAATTATTTTTCTCCAATTTATTTATATCAGTAGAAGGTGTAATAGGCAAAACAGTACATACTTGAAGTTTGGTAAACATAGATTTAAATCTTAACTTTATCACTATTAGCAAAAATGTACAAAACCCTCTAAGATTGTTGTAAAATTCTAAATAAATTTATTTTCAAATTTATTGTGAGTAAATGTATAGGAAATTGTAGATGTCAAATAAATGTTCTCTGATACTACTGAATAATGTTGAAATAGTAAAATGCTGTGTTTATTTGAGCATGTTTGCTCAGATGTCTCCTGAGCTTATTTATAATGTTCACTTTCCATTAGCTAGTGGGTAATTACATCTCATGCTATTCACTTTTTCATTTTTAAGATATGTATGACATTCTTTCACTGTCCATTAGCTGACCTCAATTTTATTGGTTCCATGGACACATCAAATGAGTATCCAGTATTTGATGGTCCCTTCCAAGAAAAATATGAGCTAGTGAAGGCACAACATGAAGACATACAAAATAATTGGAGAAATATTAAATATTATCTAGGTAAAATTGAATTTGAGTACAGTGAAATGAAAGATCAGAGTGGATTGGAGAGATTAGAAAACTTTTCATGGAAAGAACAGAGTATTTGAATGGATACCAAATAACCAACAATGGCATCAACAAGAAGAAGCATCTTTATAGTATTTAATATGCTCCAGGAACAGTTACAAATCCTCTGTCTTTATTAACTTGCTTAATTTCATTATACCCCTATGAATTAGTACAATTTCAATTTTTTATAAATGATAAAAGAAGCAGAGTGAAGATTGGTAATTGCAGTTTTCAATCTTCCTCTTCAAGTCTACAGAAGGGTAAAAGAGGTTTACCAAGAGACAGAGTCTGTTATGAATATTGTAGGGAAGGAATCTATTGTAGGGAAGGAATCTTTATTGTCTGACAAGGTACACAATTTCCAGATACTCTTTCATATTTATCTCTCGCTTCAGCACAATTATTTCTTCCTGCCTCAGTGTTATTCATCTTGACCTCTGCGTTTATATTTACTGATCTTTTACCATTCTCCAAGATCCGTCACAAAGCTTATTTCCTTATAAACATTTTTCATGACATATCCCAAGAAAAATTATTGTATTTTTTATGGTACTCATAATACATTTTTATGGATACTTATTTTTATTTCTTTCTTATATTATGAGTGATAGAAAAAATAAATAACGACTTTTTAATTTTGATCTTCCTGATTCATTCCTTTGAGGCTATTCCCCAAACATAGTTGCTGACATTTATCCTCTGGCCTGTGCCTCTGGCTCCTCTAGTGTTCATTATTTGTTACTTCTGTGATCTGTAAATACAAGAAGAAAAAGACCACCTCTAAGAGAAGTGTCTACTAGAAACCTGAACCTGATTTTCAAAGATCCCAAATGGCATTTAATGTAATTAATTTCCTAGTTTCCACTTTCTCTAGGCCCGTAGTGTCATTTAATATGATTAATTTCTTAATTTCCATTAGATTTTCTCATTATTAGGAAAACTATGTTATTGAATGTATTTTAGACTGTTGCATTTCCTAAGATCAGATTTCCTTCCCTTCCTTAATGTTATTTTTTTAAATAAAAAATAATGAAACTGACTAAATACTGTTCACTTCAGGTACGACTATACACAATGGCCTATTATTTCTATTTATAATAAGCTCATAACATTTTTTAAAAGGAAACTGTGATATATACTTACAATGTAATATCATTCTACAATAAAACTGGAATGAAATACTAAAAAAAGATAAAATAGGAACACATAGCAAGTGCTTCTCTTGAAGGTATAATTTTACAAAAAAGTATACAGATGTTAAAGGCATATGATTTCTCCTGTTTATTTAAATGATTCACCAGGATATTGGAAGTTCAGAATATTTCTATATTATGGTTGTTATATCATTAAATACATTTAAAATTATTCTCTTAAATTAAAAACACATGGTCCCTTCTGAGATGTTAGGAAACAAGTACAGCACATTATAATATTTAATGTTTTATTTACATTAATAACAATGTTATAGAAATCAATAAAATGTCTGAAATTCTGTTTTTATAGGCATGGATCCATTGAGTATTTAAAACAGGCAAAATAAACTTCAAAGATGCTTTAGAAATGACAAGACCAGTCCTCCCCAAGCCTGCCAACATCAAGAAAAAATACTAAGGGAAAAAAGAAACTGGCACAAAATGAAGGCGACTCAAGAAACAAAATTACTGTAGGTGGTATGATATTCTGACTTGGATCTTAGAATACAATAAGATATATTGAAGTTAGAAAACATAAAATGTGAATGAAGCTGTAGTTTATTTAATAGTAGTGAACAAATGTTGGTCTTTTGGTATTAACAAATATATCTTGGCACCGTAAAAAATAACATAAGGGGAAACGGATGGAGAATATTTAGGAACACTTTGTGTTATCTTTGGAACTTTAACAAATAAAATTTTATTCCAAAATAAATTTATATTAAAAATTTCAAGTTTAATTAAATTGATCAATTTAATTAAAGAGATTTATGGTAAATTAATTTTTTTAATTTAATAGCACTCATGTAATGCTTTAATTCAATTTTACTTTTTTTTTTTTTTTGAAATTTTGAGTCCTTAATTTAGCATCATGCTGTAATCAACAAACAAGAACAAACAGAACACTAGCACATGGAACAGAGGAATCCAATAAATAATATATATATTTTTGAAAACAGGACACATTATTCAAAATTGGCACATTCAAGTAAATATTTATGTTTACTGAGGCCAATTAGAGATGAAATGAATCCAAAACACTTATTTATGGAAACTCATTTCTTTACATAATTGTTCCTAAAAGGAAGATGAAAGCTAATGAGCTCCAGGGATTTACCCTATAATTAACTTTATACTGTCATGGACACAATGACCATAAAGTGAACACAATTGATATTGTTGGATCTTTTACAATTCTGACATATAAGGACAAAAGAAACGTTTGCTTTCTGTTGACTTAGTGAAGTAGTGTCTTTATAAAACATATCTAGGGATATGATTAACACTGAAAAATCATCTTATAGTAGCATCGTAAATGGAATAATTTTGTTTTATAGAACTGCCATTTAATCATTTTTAATTGTTTTAAATAAAAGAGACTATTAGGATAGTCTGTTTCTCTGTTTTGTAAAAGTGTTTAATGAACCAGAGAGAGATATCTTCACTTTATTTCTACCAGCATCATGGTCAATAATAGAGCTGAAAAAAATGAGTATCCATGATCCAAAGGAATGGGTTTAGTATCAAAAATCAAACATTCTATGGGCCATTTCTTAGAGCCACAAGATATCATTCTCAATTTTAATAGCAAGTAGGAAACTTGAATTCTATTAACTAATTCTTTCATTCAATAAATAGTCCAGTGCGTATTTCATGTAAAGAATGTTCTAGGGAACAAGAGAGATATAGTTTCCATGCCCAAAAAATATATAGTCTTTCAGGGGACAGGCAGTTTTAATAACTAATTTCAAAGTAGTTTTATTTAAATAGTTATAAACTACTAACTGCAAAATATTCTTAAAATATATAACCATGCTATTTGAATTAAAGAAATATGAAAGTCATGAAAACATTCAGTTGAAGAATCTAGGACAATTTTAGAGTTCAAAGTTCCTTAATGTTTATTTTACAACCTTTAAAATAAAATAAGATTTTTATGCATACATAGTTTACCTATTTGCACAGATAAATAGAAGCTCTACTTTTATGAAGTGTGACTATAAAATAATTTAAAGAGCAGAATATACATGAATTAGAAAAAAGAAGTTGGCAAGTTCTATTATATTTTCGACATGGCACATCTATTACAAATCTCATGCACATGTAAGATGGACATATATAGATGGAGAAAATACATTTTTTATAGAAATTTAGTTCACTGTCATTTAAATAAACTAAAAATTGCTTTTTGTGTTAATCTGTACTATGATCCACTGCATGGAAATAAATGAGTGGATTAAGTTTTCCTGAAAATGAATATACTAAAAATTGAGACTATTTCCTAGGAACATGCATGTTGAATTTGGATGAACAAAAATCTGTAGAAAAACAGTTTAGGAAAATATATGACTCTCAGTCCTGTGTTCATGCCTATGAAAATTAGATCAGATTTGTAAAACAAACACTTCATCTCAGAGTATGAGAGAGACAAAAAGCCATTCACACATTATAGATTAAATTCTAGTAATTTTTAAAATAAAGAATTGGTTAACAGTGGTAGAATTTGATTTTAATAATGGAACAGTTTTTTTAAAAAGCTTAACAGTTGGTAGAAGTGTTTGAAAGCACCAAAAAGATAGAAGGCATGCTTGAGAGAATGACTGTTAGCAACAAATTTAGTAAAAAATAAGCACACAGTAAACAGAGAAACACAATAAAATGACAGAAAAACCAAAATGATAAAATTTAATCTTTGAAGATGCAGATAAACAAACTGTCCTTTTGATACCAGAAAGCTTTCTTTCACTCTTGAAATGTATTCAAACATGCTCTAACTATTGTACATTTTTCTGATTTCATCTACTGAGTCCTTGACATACTCCTACATCTTGTCGTCAGAATTAACAGATGTTTACTTTTCTTATCAATTTTATCAAGTCTTCTTTGATGATATGCATTTTTTATTCAAAATTTTTTTGTTTTTGTAAGGTTCAATTCTCTATAACTTGTTCTGTATATATTAGCCTAGGTAAATTAATTTTAAAACCATTCAGTTCTAAGCTGAACATTAATTTAAAAATATCCTATCAATTTGCCTTTCTGCAGAAGTTATTCTACTAGAGTTGGTTCTCCATATGTGTGTTATCTGTGAGTTCCACATCTGCAGACTCAACCACCTTTAGATCAAAACGTTTGAAAAGAAATGTTCTATACAGAAATATTTGCAGATTTTTGGGTCATTATTTCCTCGATAACAAAGAATAACAACTATTACATAGTATTTATATCATATTTAGTATTATAATAATCTAGATATGATTTAGAGTGTATGATAAGTTGTGTGTAATTTATATGCAAATATCCACTTTACATAAGCTACTTGACCATCTGAAAATATTGGTGTCTGCAGGAAGTCCTGGAACCATCTCCATGGGTACTGAGGACAACTATAGAATAATGTACTGTGTATTTTCAAAACCTAGAAGAAAGGATTTTAAATGTTTTCATGTTATTTAACAAATGAAATGGTAAATATGTTCAACCTGATTTAAACATTACACTATGTATACATGTACTGAAACATCACAGGCAGCTCATTAATATGTACACTTTTAAAGTTTTTATATATTAAAATACATTTAGTAAGCAATTTGCACTGATAAAAATTCTGGGAGACACACACTGAAAGGAAATTCTTAATTTTATTTTGTGTTTAGTTCACAGAAAACTTTTCAAAAATAATCTGCAAATAAATTATTTGCTATCTTTCTGTTGTATAATGTATGTTTGCTCAAGATAGCCAAATTTGAGAATATTTTGTGCATATTAATAATGATGGATATGTTTTTCCTTCATATTTAGCTCTTGTTTGTTATATTGAAACATAGTGCTACTGGTCGTGTTTAATGAACTAAACTTATTTGTTGTAATGAAAAAATAATCAAGGAAAGATTTAGTGAATCTTTGAACCCACAAAACATTATTATTAGTATTAAGCAAAGGATAGTGACCATCTGTTTTCTATCTCCACTGAAGCCAGAACATGAGGAAATAAACAGCAATATGAGCTAGTTAGGTTAGAATAATTGAAAGATTTCCTGACAGCATTGTTAAACACTGAAATGAATCAGGAAGAACAGTTGTTAAATCTTCTTATATTCTTTTATTCCCTTAATAAATAGCAAAATAAATCTTTGGCATGTGTTAGTTTCACCTACAAACTGATAGATCAAGTTTAATTGTTTCTACCTGTGATTTTATGAAGATGTTCTTTCAAACATTAATGTAAGAGCAGGCATCATGAAAAACTAACAGTAATCAAATAATAGCCAAGATTTACTGAGTTTTCATTGTGTAGTCAGCTCTGTGCAAAGAAATCTACAAACAGTTTTCCATTTGAATATGGCAATGAATTGGGTAGGTCAGTGTATATGGATTCTGTGGACAGATTCTATGGACAGATGGTGTTTGCTACACACCCATTGCTAGCTGCATATTTATCTGTTTCTTTAAACTTACCAGAAATGTTTCTAGAAGAAGCATCCCTTCAGTAACACTTCTAAGTTTTGCAGCATGGAAAGTGACTTGGACAGGTCTCTTTGGGTATGTAAATAGAAAATGGAAGACCAGACTCCTATGGACCTTGTCATTTCTAATGGTCCATGCTATCCATGATTATGGAAGCTCTGAGATTCAGACCTTGCCTTGAAAAATTCAGTGAGCTGAAGATTACAGCATTTTCTTCCAAAAGGCACAATGCACTTCTGCAAAAGTATGATCCTGAGTGTCTGTCAATAGTATTCTGGAAAAGAAACCTATGGTTTTAATAGTTTAGACCTTATACTTATCTCCTTCCCATGATCATTTCTTCTTTTTCTGAAATGAACCCTTCACTTGAGTTTTTTGTAATAGATAAATCCTAGGCCTTTGTGGCATTTTTTTTAATTGTAAACTTTAGCAGCAGGAATTGGTCTTGATTTCACAACCCTGTAGACTTGCCCAGAGGTTTTACTGATGGGAGATGCAATAAGTTCAAGTGAAAGAAATAATAATGATAAGAACATGTAAGCTGGCAGAAAAGTTTGCTAGAATCCTGAGTTGATGAAAATAAAGGACATTTTCCTCTTTGATAAGCTTTTCTAAATGAACTCCTTTTCCTTAGCTGTGCTTGTATGACTGTTACTGTTTCTGTGAGTTCTAGAAGTCCCCCAAGGACAAGAACACTGAACAAGAAGTCCAGAACTCTGAGTTCTAATTCAGGCTTGCCATTTGGTTACCAAAATTAATTTGACACAGACCTTTAAATTGAAACACATTTTCTTTGTGGTTTTGAAGTTGTTTCAAACAATTCTTTTGATGTTGTTGTTGTTTTGTTTTGTTTTTCTTTTTAAAAGAGCAAGCATCAGGAAAAACATAGAATATTTAAAGTCAGATATTTCCATGGCTTAGGTAGATCATAGTCTGTAAGTTAAGGTGCTTGGAAAAAAAATTAATAAATAACTTTCACTTGTTATTGTCTTCTTGGCTTTGTTTGAACTTTTTTTCCCTTTTTTTAGAAGACTTGCTACTAGAATTTTGTTATTCCTATCTACGTGGACAAGTGGCCTTAAATCCTTTTTGGCTTAATAAGCAGACAGTACAACAGAGCAGATGTTTGGCCTCTGTAGTTAGGTAGTCCTGACTATTAGTAGTGTGAACAGACTTCATTTTATATAATGAAGAGATGGAGCAGATTCTACAGCATGCTTCTTTTACAATAGCAGGATATGATGTAGAATATTCGCTAGGTAAGTGATGAGGTGTCCCTGTAAGTCTGATCATGTTGATGAATTCTCTAAAAGTCAGGTTACCTAGTCACATATGGACAATATTTACTGATTCATCCTTTTGCTTATGAACCAAACTTGAAGTTACTGCTTCTCCAGAGCTGTCAGGAATATGTAGATCCTTCTTCAAAAGTAACAACCAAATTAATAATTCATAATGTAGGTAATATGGCAGAAAAATATACTTTAATAAAATCTTCAATATTTTGACTAAATGAAGATGAAATGAAACTATAATTAGCTGCATTTTATTTTGCTTAATTATAATTATTATTAACAATTTCTTTGTATTTTCAAAATTGATTTTACTAAGCTTTTAACTTTGGAATAAATTTATTTTGCAGAAAAGTAACAAAAATAGTATAGAGAAACATCATATGTTTATTATTTAGTTTCCCCTATTCTTAATATTTTATTTTAATCATGCTGTATTTGTCACAACTAAGAAACCAACATTAATACATTAAAAAACTCCACTAACTAAACTCAAGATTTTTTTTTCACATTTAACTAGTTTTCCTATGAATGCCTTTCTTCTATTCCAGAATTTACTCTTGGATAGAAATTGCATTTCATTATATCTCCTGACTATCTGTAGGTCTGTGAAATATTTCCTTATTTTTCATGAGCTTCATAGTTTTGAGTGACATGATCAGGGATTTTGGAGAATGTCCCACAATTTAGGATTTTCTGTTATTTTCTCATGATTAGACAGGGATTAAAGGCTTTCGGGTGAAAAGACCACAGAGGTGAAATGACAATTTATGTTACATCAGGCAAAACACACTATGAGATCAATATTGTTACAGAACAAAATGTCAACAATTTTAGTTTCAAAGATCTAATTGTTTTTTAGTAGTGATTCATCAATGGAGTAACATCCAGTGTACAAAACACAAAGGAGTTCCAATGAGCGAGAAAGAGTGGGTTAATTTTACATACAGGAGAAAGCAGAAAGGATCATCAGACAAATAGTGAATTGGTTGTTTCAAGATTATTGTCCTTATAGGGATGTCAATGAAATCTTGTCTTAATGGAGTTTGATTATCATCTCTCTTCTGATTCTAAGAAAGTTAAATCTCTCTCATTTCTTGAAAAATCAGATTTCGTAGATTAACAGTCTAGGTTTCAGTTTTGTGGTGTGGAAGATTAGCTTGAGCGACTGCATTTTGAGTCTGCTGTTTCTTTTTTCTTTGTCACTATTGACAATGTCATTGACCGCAAGGCTGAAGTACTATAGTGTCTTTCAGATTTCTCTACTGTAAAGTTACTTTTCATCCCTTTTCATATTTGATGCAAGAAAGTTCATTAAGTCCATCTCAAACTTCAAGTGAGACAAGTCAGGATTGGTAACTTATATGCCTTTAACATGCAGGCATTTTTAACTACCTCTATGTGTATGTATGTATGTGCACATGTGTGCACAGAGACATGATTTTACTTTTTCTAACTATTCTTATAAGCAATAAGCACATATTCATAATAAGAATAAATATATAGTAGTATATACATAAATATTCACAGATATTTGGATATGTTTTTCTCTAGGAAGAGCACATAACTGACTTCAAAATACTCTTGATTTTTGCATTTTATTTTCTCTTAAAAATGGGACATTGAGACTTTCGAATTCAATAAAATTTGAGTCTGTCTGAGAACACTAACAAGTGAGTAGGCACTCAAGTTGGGATTTGGCAAGATTTTTTTTTTTAGCAGAAATCAAAGAGTTCTATCACCTTCATTTATTCCTTCAAAGGCTATTATATTCTTTATGTGCTAAGCATTGGGAAAACATGCTGCTCAGCATAGTGTAAGTACAGTCCCTCATGTCACAAATTTACAGAATAGCAAGAAATAAAGATAATAAATCATTTCAACTGTTAAGAATATTATGAAAGGTGAGGTGCAAGGTACAATGAGAATGGATCACAAGGATTTGATGAGGACAGTGGTCATGGAAAGACTCTGGGGAGGCAGAGTTAAAGCTGACTTTGTGGGATGAGTGGAAGTGAGTCAATAGGTGTTGCAGGGATTCTGGAAATGGGGTGAAAGTGTTGATAGTAGTTTAGGTCAGTATTTCAAAGTCCTATAGGAAAAAGAACACATTCTTTAGAGAAGTCAGAAACTAGTCAGAAGAACAAGTACATAAATACAAACAACATATACATATATACACTGAATTAAAAAGGAAGTATAGCTTAATTTAAAACATAAAATAATGCATCCATATAAAACATTAACTGTACCTTAATAAGACTATCATGCATATAACATTAAAATTGATAAACTGATAAATTTGAAGTAATTATAGAAGCAGTAAATAGAAGAAAAAAATTAAAAAGCAGTAAACAGAAGAAAAAAATTAAAAAGGAATTCTAGAAATAGAGGGTAGAGTGAAAAGGTTTACTCAATAATTTATTCACATATTCATACAGAAATGTGACTGTCAATATACATAATACTTATTTATAGTTGCTATAGAACATCTTAGAAGGGCTAGTGTTGTAGCTCAGTGGTAGAGTGCTTGCCTAGCATATGTGAGGAACTGGGTCCATCTCTCAACACTACATATAAATTAAAAAAAGTCATATCAACAATTAAAAAACAAAATTAAAATAAATACTTAGAAATAGAGTAAGTACTATTGTCCTTAAATATGAACAAAACCATGAGAGGAAAAAATAATGTTATATTTTAGAGATTTTTTCAATTAGTTAAAGGTAAACTAAAACTGTTAGATACCTTGAAAGAGTACTATGGTAAATTTTATTTTGTTTTGCATCCAAAGACATTAAATTAATAAGATATAATAGCTTTTGTTTTGTTTTGTTTTGGGTGTGTGTCTCTGTGTGTGTGTATGTATGTCTGTGTGTCTATGTGTGTGTGACAGTCATGGGTTTTGGGCTGTTATGAGCATAGAAGGGCACATGATTAGAAATGGCAAGAAATCATTGACCATCAAGTTGAATGGTCAAGAGACGATAGAGCTGGGATGCCTATAGCATGTTTACAGTGGTGAGTTTTGACAGATGACATAGAGCGATGTGGAAAAGCAAGACAGCAAAGAGGTTTGAGACTGAGGGTGATCTGCAATCACTGTCTCAAGGCAGCATTCCCATATGGAACCTTCTAACTTGCAAGCATATTGATGAATATTGGCATCCAGCAGGCTGCATTTTGTTCAGAGAATGTACAGTATTGTACTATTTTACGTAAGAACAAAAAGACCTAACAATTTTAAAGAAAGAAGTTTATTAGTAACTGTTGACTCCTTGCTATTTAATAGGTGGCATTGAATAAAATATTTAATTTTTAACGTACCTTTTTGTTAACCAAAAAAAATGGAGTGAAATACAAATACAAAGGAATGAATGCAAGACCTGGCAACGAAAAACAGCTACAAATATGTATGTGTCTCAGAGAATAAGCATGAATCATTTTAATGTGAGGGAGAATATATAAATATACATGTTGCTATTAGGTGGTTTATATTAAGAAATACAGCTTGAGACTTTGAGACTACTCTATTATTTTCATCATATTAAGTGTCAAAATATATGACTACACTAAGAAACGTGTTTTATTTGCTGTTTGGAAACGTGTATTAATGACCCTACAGATTTTTGTTCATTAATGGAAAACAGCATGTGTTCTTCAATTTTTATAAACCTGAAGCAATGTATTTACATTTGATTTCCTGTTTTATGTGCTCCTGCTAATCTAGTCATCCTCTAATAGGTCTATGCCATAACTGCATCCTTCCTTTCATGCTTATAGTAGTTAGAGTAGTAAGTCATGAAAACATCTACTTCCAGCAGAATATTAAAGTTGATTGGGCCTTAAGGAACATATATTTCAATAGTAGGACTTTACATATGAAAGAACTGGATGTCTGAGAGTTCTAGTGATTTTCCCAAGGTCATCTATCTAGTTACAAGCTGATTTGGTTACCTTCAAAAAATCACTGGAGTTGAAACAGAGTTCTATATGCACAGCCTCAAGGAAATGTAATATTTATACCAGTTAGGATAAAATTAGAATATTCTCATCCCACCATATGCTTTAAATTTTTCATCCACTTCTGCTTTTAAAAAAAATCTTTAAAATATATTTTAAATTGTGTCACAAACTGACATTGAATGAAAAGGAACATTTAACACAGTTTCTGTTAATTCCCAATGAAAAGAACATCACTATTCTATAGTATTGCTAAAATAGAGACCCTTTAAGACAAATGGGAACTGGAGACTCATGAACTATTTCTTCTCAACATGAAGGATAAACCTTAAGTCTGTAATTATCTTTTTATCAATTTATTTTAGTGTTTATTATAAAGGAATGCCCATGTTTACTCTTTTAAATTAAAATCTAATATAACTTAAATATGTTTTAAAACATTCTTAATAGCACAAGTGAGATTGTGATTGTGAAATAGTCCATTACATTGAATTTAGTTTGTACTCAGATTTATTTTTTTTCTCTGTGTGTAAAAAGCACACCTAAGATCATAAATTGATTATAAATTTTACAAAAGTTACAAATATGATATCAAATATCCAGATAAAATGTAAATACAATAGAAAGTGTTTACATGTATGATTGCAAAACTAGCTTGAGAAAAAGACTGGTTGGCTCTGAAATAATCCCCAAAGTTATTCTATCACAAGATCCAAAACATTGCCCTCTTCTCTCCTTTTCATTAAGATAGATTATTGTGGAGAAATAGATTATTTTAGAGAAATAGGTTTGATATGATTCAAATTTAGCTATAGTGATGTAAACTCATCCCCTTAATGAAAATCTTGTTATTTATGTCAAATAATTTCTGTAGGGGTTAAATGACAGTGTTTGTAAAGTCCATAACCACGTTTCACTTCTGGTAGTCTATTATCCCTTTAATTGTTGACTTTCTCTGCCAACCTTGACTTATGAAATACTTCTCTTAATTGGCATATCTTCCCAGAAGTTCTTAATCCTTCTTGTAGAGTGAATCATATTTCCTTTTAACTACTTTCATACCTCACTTGTGCCTCTTTGTAATATTTCTTTTTTCTTCAGTATTGAAGTTAGTGAAGTCTGGATTCTTCTGAAAGTAATTTCTCCTGGAATGTTGTATCTTATGAAGCACTCGGTCTTGTATACTAAAGATACACTTATTTGTTTACTGAGTAAAAATAAATATTACAAATAAATTTAACCTGAAAATGTTGCTGTACCAGGTCGAGGTACACAATGCTATATAGCAAATTAGCTAGAGGTAGTTGTTTTTGTTCACTTTTTGCCTGAATATATAGCTAGATTATGTTTTTTTAAAATAATCAAAGTACTGTCATACTTGCAGGTAAAGTGTATTAAATGCTACGTTTTAAGTGTCTCCCCAAAATCGTAGTTGGAAAGTTAGTATTCAACTTTTCAATGAACAGAGTTCAGAAGGCTCTGCTCTCATGAATAGATAATGCTGTTAATTTGGACATGGACTCATTTAACAACAATAGGTTCTTAACCAAAGGAGAACCTTAGCCATGCACCACATTCTGTTTGTGTATGTATGTGTGTGAGCATGTGCATCTATGTGTGTGTATACACACATGTACATATATATGTGAGTATATATACATATACATATGTTTATGTATATATACTGTGTGTGTGTGTGTGTGTGTGTGTGTGTATATATATATATATATGTATTTCTCTCTTTGCCCTTCTACTATGGGAAGACATAGCAAGAAGGGTGTTTCCAGATACAAACTTGGACTTTCTAGCTTCCAGAACCATGAACCAACACATTTTTGCTTACTATAAATTACCCAGTTTCAGATTTTCTGCTGCTCAGCACAAAATGAACTAAGAGAATAATAATTCAGGTGTGGGACAGTTGTGCACTCCTGCAATCCCAGCTACTTGAGATACAGGTGCAGGGGAATCACAAGTTTCAGTCCAGCCTGGGTAATTTAGATCATTTTCAAAAATAAAAAATAGAATGGACTGGGGACATGGTTCAGTTGTAGAGTATCTCTGTGTTCAATCCTCATTACTGTATAAAGAAAATAAAATAAGCAAAACAAATAAACAAAAAAGGACAAATATGTTTACATTGCATTCATCCTTTAAGTTTTCATCTGTATCAAAATATAACTCGATTTGTCTTCTTGGCATAAAAACTTTATTTTGCCTGTTTTAATTTTTTTCAAAGTATAAAATATCGCTTCAGTAGGTTAGCTAGTATGTGGGTAATGAGTTAAAATCCAATTACAGGCTAAGTATGGGCATGAATATAACATGACTTATACATACTTTAAGAGGTTAAGGAGAAAATTATCTTTTGGATTACATACAAATAATGTCTAGAACTATGTGTTTTGATACAGTGAGAAAATTCATAAATATAGTTTACATTAAAAAGTAAATTCTTAGTTTCACTTGTTATATCTGAATTTTTTACTTGAATGTTGTTACATATGAAACAACAGGAGGAAAAAAAGCCATATTTGGTTTTATTTTAATCTTAAGTCTTTGATATTTTAATCTTAAATCTTTGATATTTTAAAATGTAATTAGTATCCAAAACTTAAAAAGAAAGGAATAGAAGCCCTTGATTTAAATTTTTAATGACAATATATTTGGTTTACAATATAGGAAAATATGAGGAAGCATTAGTTCTGGTTTCAGTATGTATTTGCTCTAATGTGTAATCTAATATTTGTTTACAGAGATGGAATATAACTCTTCAATTATACCTGGTTCTGTATTTCTCTGTGAATTCATAACTACTTGACAGTATGATTATATACTTTAATAATACTTGAGAAATCTGAAATAAAGTAAATAAAAAATTGATATTTGCGATGAATTTACTCTAGATTTGCAACCTTGTCTCCACAGTAGGTTAAATGTCGGTACTTTAAAATTAAATATCAGTAAGCTGGAAGGGTAGCTCAATGGTAGAGTTCTTGCCTCACATATACTAAGTCCTCTCCAGGTCTATCCCTAGCACTGCAAACACATGAATAAACATCAAGATGGGTGCAGATACTAAATTGTCAATCTGCACTGTAACATTAGTCTTTAAGCAAAAATTTAAAAAATGTATTTGTTTATATTCAGGAATAATCAAATTATTTTCAGGGGAATATTAGATATGAACAAATACAAGTATTCCTGAAAAAACAATTAGTTCTTTTTATGGTGTAGTTACACAACACCTTCTATGGTTTGCATATCTGTGACCTCTCCAAAATTCATATGGAAACTTAGTCCCTAAGGCAAAAACATTAGGAGGTAATACCTTTAAGATCCAAGCCTTATAAATTGAATTAGTGCCTTAGATAAAGTCTTGAGGAGGCAAGTTTGCTTCCTCCAACTCATTTGCCATGTGTGAACATGACTATCCTCCCTTAGAGAGGATGCAGCAGGAAAGGGCTATCGTGCAATTACACACTAGATCTTCACCAGACACTGGTCCTGCTGGCATCTCAGTCTTGGTCTTGAACTTTCCAGATCTCAGAATTGAATCATGAGCTTTTAATATCTATAAATTATTCAGTCTGTGGGATTTTTGTTGTAGAGTATAAAGAGATCAAGACAATATCTAAGATGGATTAGTCTGATAAATTTTCAGAGCAGTGAGAAAAAAGAGTATATGTTTTCTTTATATTTTATTTCTTACTTGTATCACAATCCCATCACCTAATAGATTGCCTTTCAAAGAACATAAAAAGTACCTAGCACATGTAACAAAATTCATCTTTATTTTCTGAACTTTGTGACCTTACAAAACTGATTGTGTTATCCTGCTACACTACAGAAAAGTTAGAAGTATAATATTGATCAGAATTATATACAAAGGGAATCTTTTTACAGTAATAAAAGAACATTGTATGGATATTAATGATGAGTTATGCTCAGAATCATCACCAAAAGTCCTAATTTAGAACACTGAAATTATCACAATACAAGGATAGAGAAATATATTCATTGTTGTCTTAATTCTTTCAACTTTATTCTTTAGGTATTTTTTGAAAATTGTCACTTTAAAAAAAATTCTTCTTTTGCCTTTGATAACAGATATTTCATTCTAATATTTCCCCTTTTTTTCTAAATGATGATTCCATTTTAATGTATCTGATGTTTTAACTAAGCTTTTGAATTAGTAAACATGTACTTGTGTGTGTGTGTGTGTGTGCGTATATCACTTCCAATATTAAATGTGTATGTTCATATATAAAAATAATAATTTATGTTGATTTTTCATGTGTACATTTATGCAAAGAATGTATAATAGGAAGGCATAAATTATTGAAATACTTTTACAATATGAAAAGATGACCAACATAATAAATGCTTTTATTTATAGGCATTTGATATTAAAAATAAAGAAAAGAAAATTGCATTTAAACACAGTCATTCTTGGAAATAAAATCTTAATCATGCTTAGATAAGTAAAAATGCCACACAAAATATACAAAAAGAAACTACAGATTTTCTGATTAAGTCAAAAAGTATTATAAAACAGATTTTTAATTTCATGTACAGTATATAAACATTTATTGCAAATTAACAAGAATTTTAAATGGACTGTTATTTTCTTATGATTCTGCAGTAAATATTCAATTCAGATTTTGATTTATCATAAACCCACAATTTCAGGCACTTGATTTTGGTACAATAGATATAAAAACCATAAGTACTTTATTTTTTACTTTTGTATAAAAAATATAAAATATTACATTAAAATTATCATTTCCATTATGTGGTTATATTATCAGTTATTTTACTTGCATTTTTCTGCATTTTACAAAATTTTAAATAATAAGTATATACTTTTATAAACAGAATAGTGTTCTATTAAACAGAAAAAAATAAATAACATCTTTTAAAAAGTTGTACTCTATTCAGTGGCTCAGGGAAAAGGACTGAATGACCATACAGGAATTTTGTACACTTTCCTATATATTTTATCCCTCCAACCTATAGCTTTTGGTTAGAATATAGAACCCAATGATTTTTTTTTTAGTTGATTTTTGCAGCAATATACAACCACCACTTCAGTCCATTGAATAGGAAGTTTAAAGTAAGGATTTTCTGGACAGAATGAAGAAATATGCACATGTCCAAACTACACCATCATTAACAGTGCACTATTTTATTTTTCTTTGAAGTGCTATCACTTTATAAATATGCATGACATCATTGGCCACATTTGTTAGTATTAGAATTAAATATCATTATTTTTTATTAGTAAGAAAATAATAATATTGATTTTACTTTAACTTATCTTAGGTACAAAATCTTCTAAAATATTTTAATTGATGGAACTTATCTTTTAAAAACTGCAACATAAAAAGTGGAAATTGAATTTGGCCACTCATCATAAAATTTAGATGTAAAATTTAGATGCAAACTAAAGAAAATCGCAATTCACTTCTCCAAAACAGGAAAATTTCCTGATGTGTGAATCACATTGTTTGACTAAAAATCATTTTAATGTTCTTTTAGCTATTTTGAAAAGTTTGTACCATGAAACAATATTTTTTTAATCCCTGTTGTTTGTATTCTTATCCTTAGTGTTGAAGTGCATTTATTCATAGTTAGTGGGGTATACTTTCTGTTTTAGTTTGTTACCACCCACCTACAACCACCCTTGCAAAAACATGGAATCTGGCAAATTAACAAGAACAAACTGACAAACCAGATATACATAGCTGTAGGTGGGATGAGGTCTAACCATCTGTGGAGCATGCCACTTATGGTCATTTGATAAAGGTTATGTAGGTTGAAATAATAGATACAAAGAAAACTGTTCAATAAAAAAACTTAATTCTAACTTCATGAAATTAGCATCTCCATCCCTTCATCCTATGATTACATTGCTAAAGAAAGATAAGATACACTTTGGTAGTGAGCCACAAAATTGTTTGGCATAATTTCACTAAATCAATAACATTGCTTCAATTTAGCACCAAAATATGATTATTTTACTTTTTTTCAAATAAAATATTCTGTAGAGGGTTAACATTCTCCAGTATCTTTTTACAACATTTTTTAGAAACTTTTCTATCAATGTGATACAATATAAAGTGAGTTTTTGAAATTTTATCATAACATAGTTAAATTATATAATCCCCTATTATATAGTTCTGGTTCAGAAATCCCAGATTGCTATTAGGATGGTTTCATCTTGTGAGTTTAAAGTTTACCAATTAATTATACTATTTTTCTGAATACAAGATGTTTATAGTTTTAAAGAAATTCTCAGAGTATAATAATGCATTAATTTTGTCATGGACACATAAATAAGCCTTTCTAAAACATGATACATAGCTTAAGTTCAAATATTTATTTCCAGTCTATTCATTTCCAATAAAATGTTCAAGCAAATGGTAATAATTTTCATATTTTATTATAAATAAATGTAAAAAATTAAAAATAGGACCAACTTATTTTAACACATTAACAAAATATACACATTCTTTATAATTTAATAAATATTTTATAACAAAAAATGTAATCTTCAAACACATGAAGATGCATGTACATACTTTTGTACATAGTAAATAATGAATGTACATACTATTTTTCCGTAAGAAATCATGAAATAATTTTCTTCGGCAATCTATAGTAGCATGAACATCACAGTTCACATTCCATCTATTTCATTTGCAGTATCATTTGCAGTAAATAAAATTCATATATTTAAATATACAATTTGATGATTTTTAACAAGTACATATTCACATGTAATCACTATCACAATGATTAAAGAATGGAATATTTCTACACCATAAAATATTGCTTCATATCACTTTATTTTTACTCATTTTCTCAAAAGAAGGAGAATGAGATAAATTCTTTCACTCTTTATGTTATATAAATAAGAATTCAAATTGACATATAGGGCCAAGAGGAGTCTTCACCAAGAATTGAATCTGCTGGTACATGGATCACAAACTTCAGTTTCCTGTACTGTCAGCAATGACACTTGTTTGAGTTCCTCAACCTATGGCACATTGTTATAGCAAACCATTTCTAGACTATAAATCTTCATCTTTACATATCCTGTCCGGATCATAGTCCTGTGAACTGTGCATATTTTTGCCCAGTCCATGATTTCCATTGTTTTTTATAGCGAAATTCTATGAAGATAATTTTTTGTTTTAAATTTATTAAAATACAATTGCTTTTTAATTTATTCTAATCAGTTATACATGACAGCAGAATGCTCTTTGATTCATTGTACACAAATGGATCATAATTTTTGACTTCTCTGTTTGTACCCAAAGTGGGATAACACCATTCGTGCAATCATACATGTACCTAAGGTAATGGTGTCCTTCTCATTATATATCCTGTCCGGATCATAGTCCTGTGAACTGTGCATATTTTTGCCCAGTCCATGATTTCCATTGTTTTTTATAGCGAAATTCTATGAAGATAATTTTTTGTTTTAAATTTATTAAAATACAATTGCTTTTTAATTTATTCTAATCAGTTATACATGACAGCAGAATGTTCTTTGATTCATTGTACACAAATGGATCATAATTTTTGACTTCTCTGTTTGTACCCAAAGTGGGATAACACCATTCGTGCAATCATACATGTACCTAAGGTAATGGTGTCCTTCTCATTATACCATCTTTCCTAACCCCACGCCCCCTCACTCCCTCCCCTTTGTTCCATCCAAATTTCCTACACTCATCCCATGCCTCTTGCTCCATTATGAATTACTATCCACTTATCAGAGAAAACATTTGGCATTGTTTTTTTTGGCATTGGCTTACTTCGCTTAGAATGATATTCCCTAACTCCATCCAAATGCCATACCAGTTTGTTTTTATTTCTTAGTTAATGAACTTTTGTGGCTTACCAAAAAAAAAATTTACCCAACCCAAGTTTACAAAGCTCTCTATTTTTCTTTCTTCTACATACTTCAAAGTTCAAGCTTGTGGATTTGGGTATGTATTCTTTTTAATATTATTATAAATGATATTAATTTTAAATTTCATTTTTCAATTATTTATTGATAATACATTGTACATAATTGGTTTCTATATTTACATAATGTCTGGCAATTTTGCTACATTGATTCATTAGTTAAAATTATTTATAGCTTCCTTCAATTCTACCTGTAAGTAAAAGGCTTTTCTTATATAAATAAAAACCTTAATTGTTTTTTCTTTCCAGTCTGAAGATTTTATTTTATTTATATATGTGTATGTTTTATTCACTGAATAGACAGTAAAATATTGAATGAAAATGGTGAAATGGATATTCATGTTTTGATCTTAGGTGGCATGATTTAAGTCTTTCAATGTTAAGAATGCTGAATTTTTTTAGTGTGTTTTGTGTTGAATTTTTTTTTCTTTTTTTGGTTCATGAAAAGATTTTATAATAAGTATTAAATTTGACCAAATGCAATTTTTACATTTTTAATCTTATCTTTCTTTACTCAGCTGTTTTATTTTATTTTATTTTTTTTTCAGCTGTTTTATTAAGTTAGTGAATTTCACTGGATGACAGTCACGTGTTAAAGTGACTTTCTCTTTGTGAAATAAAAATGATTATTTCATAATCATATCATTACTTTTATATATTTTGATATATATAAAATATATATATTGATTTAGTAATATTTTGTTAATTTTTTCTGCATTCATAAGGTACATTGTTTAATTTTTTGTTTGGTGTTCACCTTAATTATTATGTCATTTTCTAGATTTTTTTAATTAAAAAACGAATTGAAAAATTGTTTTTCCTCTTATATATTCTAAAGAAAACATTAATGTAAAGTTGATGTTATCTTTTTTCTTAAAATTTTGACAAAATTCAACATTCAAGCCATGGGAGTCTTGACTCTACTTACGGAAAGAAGTTTTATAATAATTTTCTATTTGTAATAGGTTTAGCATTATTCATATTATCTCAGTAAAATTGTTTATTTTATATTGAATATTTCTTAAAATCGCTTATTTTACAGAATCTTCTGTCTCAATGTTTTATATTAGTGTCTATATTCAAAATATTTTATTTTAAAAATTTTTAAAATTTTTAATCTATTGTTTTAAAATAAATGACAGTGGAATTCATTACAGTTCTTATTACACATATAGACCATAATTTTTCATATCTCTGGTTGAATATAAACTATGTTCACACCAATTTGTGTCTTCATACATGTACTATAGATAATGATGTCCATCACATTTCATCATCCTTGCTAACCCCCTGCACCCTCTCTTCCCCCTCACCCCTTTGCCCTATCTAGAGTTTGTCTGTTCCTCCATGCTCCCTCTCCCTACCCCACTATGAATCAGTCTCCTTACATAAAAGAAAACATTCAGCATTTGTTTTTTTTTTGGATTGGCTAACTCTACTTAGCATTATCTTCTCCAATACAATCCATTTACCTGCAAATGCCATGATTTTATTCTCTTTTATTGCTGAATAATATTCCATTGTGTCTATATGCCACATTTTTTAATCTATTCATCTACTGAAGGGTAGCTAGGTTTCAAAAATGCCATGATTTTATTCTCTTTTATTGCTGAATAATATTCCATTGTGTCTATATGCCACGTTTTTTAATCCATTCATCTACTGAAGGGTAGCTAGGTTTCACATTTTTTAATCCATTCATCTACTGAAGGGTAGCTAGGTTTCATCTATAAAATGCAATTGAGCAAATTATGATATCATCTCACTCCAGTCAGAATGGCAGCTATTATGAAGACAAACAACAATAAGTGCTGGTGAGGATGTGGGGAAAAAAGTACACTCGTACATTGCTGGTGGGACTGCAAATTAGTGCAGTCAATATGGAAAGCAGTATGGAGATTCTTTGAAAACTGGGAATGGAACCACCATTTGACCTCTCCTTGGTCTATATGCAAAGAATTTAAAATGAGCATACTACAGGTACACAGCCACATCGATGTTTATAGAAGCATAATTCACAATAGCTAAACTGTGGAACCAACCTAGATGCCCTATTCAAAATAATTTATAATTGACATTGTAATTTTTATTTTCCATTTACTTTAAAGTTATTTTTTTCAAATGAATTGGTGATTTTCTAGAAAATGTTAATTTCTAATATAATATTTCTGTGGATAGAGTATATATTCAATGTGTATCAATACTTTTAAATTTAAAGTTTTACTTTTATGAGCCTGCAGGGCATGATGTAACACGTGGGGTATGTTGCATCAGAAAACAGGAAACTTAACTTGCTGGCTGCTACCTGCTTCCCATTCTTTGGGCCTAACATGTGGCTAAGACTGTGTCTGGCGATCAGCCAGAAGGCATTGCCGAGGGTTATGACGAAAAATCGGACCACCTCTAGGATAGGCTCAGAACCCTTCCACCCATTTTTGTTTTTGTGAAGAGTCTCCCATACATATGATTTTAGAGGTCATGTTTCTAAATAAATTTTTATTTTACTTGGATAAATACATGAGTGCTATTGTCAACTACTTCAGTGCATGTGTCTTTTTATGAAACTGTCAAGTAATTTTTACAGATGGGGTATATATTTTTATACTTTTAGCTGATAAGATAGGGGAATTTTGTGTGCTATAAATCCTTGTCAACCTTTAGGGTTTTAGTGGTATTACTTACAGATTTTCTTATGGGTATGTAAATTTCCATTTTTTATGGATATTGTCATTGAGTGCTTCTCCATATGCTTATTGTCCATGTGTATTTGTTCCTTTTAAATGTGTTTGTTAGTCACTATATTGGGCTCTTTGTACTTTTATTAATAACTTAAACTAACTATATTTATACACAATTTAATAAGGTGGGTTATGTATTTGGTAATTTATAATATGTCTACATTATAATCTAATTTTTATAGTAATTATTTTAACACTGTAGCTCACTACAATCTCATTCAATAATGTATTGAAATAAGGGTAAAATAAATACATGATATAAAAATGCAATGAAAGTAAAACTCTATGTATTGGCACTATTTTATTGCATTAATGATGTTGCTGGGCACAAGATTAATATGCAATTGTCATTTGTAATTGAATATACTACAATGGACTAGTTGCAATACAATCAAAATTAAATATTAAATAAAATGTTTACAGAAAGGATAGATAGACCTTTAGCGCACTGGACACTCGGCAGTTTCTCCTCTCATCAGTATCAGAACATCTAAAACTAAACTTCTCTTCAAGCTACTGCTGAAGAGGTTGTCTCCACTTCCCAGCAAGTACAAGCAGTGGTATAATAAGGAGTCATTTTGAGAAAATCATGCCCTATCTTTTCACTTCACAGAAACAAAAGCCCTATGTTTTTCCATCCCTGGGAACCCACATCAAATAATATTACATTGCCTTAGTGGGCATCTCTCTTGAGACTTGACCCTGAAGGAGTGTTACTGAAACAAACCCACTGAAATTTTAGTAGTGTGTAAACATTTGGTGACACCAATCAGAGCATAATTCACTTTCCTTTTATGCATGGCAGATCAGGAACACAGCTAAAAAAAATTAAGGTAGTAGGCAGGCATGAACACATGAGGTGAATCTTGGAAAGCCAGAGTCATGGCTATTGTATTGCACAGAGTCTGTTGGTCCATCCCCATGCTGATAGTTCCACACTCTTCAAGTGGGTTCATAAACCATGCTTGTGACCCAGATACACTGCAGAGATCTTTGTCAGCCCACACATGGAAAAGCATTGAAATAATCTCTCCAGATAAGATTTCTGCCCAAGAATATCATATTATATATGAGCTCATATTGATAAGCAGGTACAGCTGAGAGCTATTCCAATTGGATCCAATCCCAATTCATTCTATTCGTCATATTGTAAGAAACACAAAAGTGAGAAGTAAGGTGTGATAACCTCCCACTCTTTGCTCTCTCAAAGGGGCACAGAGCAGAAAAAAAATGAAGAAAGAAATATATATAAGCATAGATTTTAAACATATAATTTTATCTATATGTCAGCAGAGACAAATTTTTACTGACTTCTTTTTTTTATTTGCTGTTTTTTTTTCTGATTTTGAGTTTTCTAATTTCATTTTACTTTTATTTTCCCTCTTAATATTATTTTTATAATTTCTCAACATTTTACCCTCACCATTCTTTGGTGATGTTGTTGATGTTCTAGTTTTTCTTGATTTTTACTTTGTTTCTGTATCCAGTATGCTTTTATTTGTTGTTTCTACTTTTACTTATTTTCTTCTTTCTACAAAGTTAGGAAGATAAAACCCAACACTTGAAGTGCATTGATGCTATGCTGTTAAGCTATGTTCCCAGTTTAGTTTAAAGAGATTGCATGATACTCCATTCATGATCCATCCCTGCTCAAAATTAAGTTAACCCTTTAACTTAAGGTATATGTGAGATAAAAGCCCCCAATTACCTGGTCTGGAGTATGTACAGCAGGACTGGGAGGTCCTGAACTAATCTCTTGGACATTAAACTCCACAGCAACACCACAAAGAAACAACATAATTGTTGAGGCCATTACATCTACAAGAGACCTTAGTAAAGGTTGCTCCCATGCCCTTGTACATACTATACAATTCTGAAGTATTTAACAATAGTGGGTGCACCAAATAATGCTCTGTCCACAATACACTACCTTAAACTTCTAGGGAGACCCATCTCTTTTGAGAATTACAAAGGAATTGGGACTCTCATTCTCTGGCATGGAACACAGTGGGTTGAAACTGAACAATCAAAGTCTTAGAAGCCACAGGGAAACTACACCAAATTTATATGAAATTAAATTCAATACTATACAACAAGTCAATATTGCAGGGAACGTCAGTAAAAGAAAACTATTACCTAAGAAGACACTTGCATAAAAAATGCAAGAGATATCAATCAAATACCAGTAGATGCACAAATCTCAACCTAGAATACAAGAAAAAATAAACAAAAAACCCAATATGACTCCAGCAGAAGTTCCTAATTCTCTAGTAACTGAGTGGATAAAATGCTGGACAAAGAATTTAAAAAAATGATATAAAAATATTAAGAACTCAAGAAAGAAATAAAGAGCCAAATAATTTAAAATAATACAAAACTTGAAAGAACAATTCAATAAAGAGATACCTATTATGAAGAAAAAGGAAATGGAAATATCAGAAATGAAAAGCTCAATATATTAAAACAACAACAACAACAACAAAGCCTTAGTTGAAAACCTTACGTATAGAACTATGTGATTCATAAATGTGAATGAAGGAACAAAATTATAGGCTTAATGCATCAAAATTCATTCAATGAAATAAGAACAGAAAAAATTCAAATCTAGGGAAAGAAATGAATATCCAGGTAAAATATACAATAAAATGCTGAACAATATACCCTTAATGTACTTCTCTATATCATATTACAGTTAATTTGTCAAAAGACATAAAATGGAAAGATTACTGAAAGTTGCAAGGGAGAGGCACTAAGTTACTTATACAAGCAAATCATCAGAATAGCGTAAACTCAGCAGAAACTCTACAGGCCATAGGGTCACAGAATGTTGTATTTGAGGCCTTGAAAAAAAAAATAACAAACTAGATCACTAAATCCTACAAAGTTATCTTTCAGAATCAAAGTAAAAAGGAATACTTTTCAAGGTAAGCATAAACTGAAGAAATTCATAAATGCTGAGGGCCATTGCCAAGTGGGAATGACTCATCGAAATTTCCTTGCCAGCGTACCCCATGTTAAATGGACTTGCCTTGGAAATTTGCTGAGACATTGCATGTGTGTTTGAGAAAGGTGACCCTGCTCAAGGACGAGGGTGGATCCAGGTTTAGGGTGTATCCTGCAGGTTTTAGGAAGTATCCCGGTTTAGGATAATTTGGGTTTAAGGCATTCCCGGTTTAAGACAATCTGGGTTTAGGGAAGTTCCAGGTTTAAGGTTATTGCTGCTGGAAATAGGGCATTCCTGCTGCCTGAGTTCCCGTTGAGTTCTCGTGGAATTCAGAAAGTAATTGGGACATGAATTGTGCGGGAGAACTTGGATTTCCCCAGAATGTGTTTGTACAGGGCCGGTGTGAGTTCGGGAATAAAGAATTGCTGTTTGAATCTACAAAGCTGTGAGTGGCTTGTGATCTTGTGCCCAGCCAAGACTGCGGCACATAAACACTGAATCAGCATTTCTGAAAACACTGAGAGCAATCCTGAACCCAAATAGGCAAAATAGAAGCAATCACCAAATATGAAGTAGAAAAATCTCTGCAAGAAAAGTACACAGGGCCCAGGTTGTGACTCAGATGCAGAGCTCTTGCCTAGCATGCTTGAGGCACTGGGTTTATTCACTAGCACCACATAAAAAAAATAAAACAAAGTTATTGTGTCCATCTACAACTAAAGCAAATTTTAAAAAAGAAAAGAAAATTACCCATATGAGAACTAGGAAAGAATGAAACATTACTATTTCAGTAAGACATCAAACCTCTTAGATAAATAAGGGAGATAAAAGAGAACAGAGATCATTCAAGATCAGAAAATTGACAGGATTCAGTATATAACATTCAATAGTAACATTGAATGTAACTAAATTTAAATATCTAATTAAAAAGCAGACTGACAGGTTGTACTTCAAAACAAGACACAACAATCTGTTGCTTGCAAGAAATTCTCATCTTACCAGCCTAGTGATACATGGAATGAAAGAGAAAGGGTGGAAAATGATGTTCTAAGTAAAAGGAATTCACAAGCAAAAAGTACCTTTTCTTATATTCAACAACATAGACTTCAAGACAAAATCAATCTAAAGAGAAAAAAGAAAAAGTTATCATATATGGATAAAAAACCCCAATTTATCAAAAAGGCATTACAAAAAATTTTAAATATGTGTGTACTGAACATTAGAGCACCAATTTTTTAAAATAAAACACACTACTGGGAATAAAAAGAGAGACACATGCCAATACAATAATAGTGAGTAATGGCAATACCCAACTCTCACCAGCAGATAGATCACCCAAGCAAAAAGTCAACAAACATTAACCTAAATAAACTTAACAGATATATTCAGAATATTTTTCTCAGCATCTGCAGTACACACATTCTTTACAGAAGTTTGTGGGACTATTTCCAAAATATATATCAGTTAAATCCATAAACAAGTCTCAATTGGTAAAATAAAAATTTAAATTATTTTTCACATCTTATCCTATCATGATGAAATGCAATTAAAAATCAACACCAAGAGAAACAACAGAGACTATTGAAAGATGGAGACTGAACAATACATTTTTTACTGAACATTGGGTCCTTGAAGAAATTAGGGGATATTAAAAATTTCCAAGAATCAAATGAAAACAAAAACATGACATATTAGAATCTTGGGATGTAGTGAAATCATTACTGAGCAGGAAAGTTTATAGCTTATGCTGGCCTATAATACAAAAACTTGGAGATCTCAAATAACCCACTAACACTTATTGAGTTCTTATAAAAACAAACAAAAACCAATGCTAGAACCAGTAGACGGAAAGAAATAATAAAGACCCAAGCTTAATTAAATAAAATAGAAACTAAAAGAACAATACAAAGTATAAACAAAAAAAGAGTTAGTTTTTTGAAAAGATAAATAAATATTAAAGGCTTAGCCAAAAAAGAGAGAAGACCCAAATAAACAAAATTATACATGACAAAGCATATTAAAACAGATAAAATGAAATCTAAATAATCATTTTGAACTTTTTTGAGAGGCCAAATTTCTTTCAAATGAAACATACAGAAGAAATGGACAATTTTATAGACACATTTGATCTTCCAAAATTGAAGCAAGAGGATATATTAAAAAAATCTAAATGGAGCAATAACAAGCAATAAAATTGAAGCAAGAGGATATATTAAAAAAATCTAAATGGAGCAATAACAAGCAATAAAATTGAAGCAGTAATAAAAACTCTCCTGAGAAAGAAAAGCCCAGGGCCACACATATTTACCAGACTTTTATAGAACTAATACCAATGCTTTTCCAACTGTTCCATAAGATACAAAGGAAGCAATCCTTCCATACATGTTCTACAAAGGCAGTACCACTCTGCTACCAAAACCAGATAAGCACACAGCAACAAAGGAAAATTATAGGCAGATATTTCTAGTGAGCTTAGATGCAAAATTCCTAAATAAAATACTTGCAAGGAAAACTCAACAACATATTAAAAATAATCATATACTATAACCAAGCTGTTTTCATTCCAGGAATGTAAGAATGGTTCAACACATGTAAATCAAAAAATGTAACACAAGGCATAAGTGGTACAAATGACATGCTTATCTCAATAGATTCACAAAAGACATTCAGGTTCCCTCATAATAAAAGACAAGATAAAGCTAAGGATAGAACGTTATAAATTCTATATGTGACAGAGAGCCAACATCATACTATCTAAAGAAAAACAAAAAGCATTTCCTTCAAAATCAGGAATTATACAGGCTTTCACTCTTGCCACCCATATTCAATACTGCACTTGAAATTTTAACCAGAGGAATAACAAAAGATAACCATAAAAAGGAATACATATAGGAAAAGAGGAACATAATTTATCCCTGTTTGTAGATGATTCTTAGCTTAGCAGAACCTAAACAATCTATCAATCAAAAACATCCTAAAACTGATTTTAAAATTTATCAAAGGGGCAGGATACAAAATCAACATGCAAAAATCAGTAGCTTTTTCTATATATGAATAATGAAGTCTTTAATAAAACAATTCCACTCATAGTACTCTTTTTAAAAAATGACCTAGGAATAAACCTAAAAAAAAAATGAGGTGAAAGCTTCTACAATGAAAATTATAAAGTACTGATTAAATAGATTAAGGAAGAACTAGGACATGGAAAGACCTCCCATGTTTATTCATTGTGAGATTTAATACGGTTAAAATGGTCATTCTACCAAAAGCAATCTGCAGATTCAATGCAATCCCATCAAAATTCCAATGACTTTCTACATAGCAATATGAAAAAATAATCTTAAATTTCATATGAAAGTGGAAAAGTCCCTAAATAGCCAACACTACCTTAACAAAGCAAAAGAAACAATTTCACAAATGTCAAAAAAACCCTGATTTCAAAATATACTAAAGAACCAGTTACAAAAACCACAAGATAATGATATAAAAACAGAAATGTAAGCCAGTAGAAGACAATAGAGGATCCAGAAGTCACATATCTACAACTGCCTGATTTTCAACAAAAGGAGCCAACACCTTGCCTAGGAGAAAAGTCAGCCTCTTCAACACATGGTGCTAGAAAAACTGAACAAGCATGGATGTGCAACATTGAAACTAGATTATTTTCTTTCACAATGTAAAAAGTCAACTCAAAATGTAGCAATGACCAAACATAAGAACTGAAACTTTGAATTTACAGGGTGAAAATTTGGGGGGAACACTGATATATTGGCACTTGCAATCCTAAAATGAAATCCAATAGATCAGAAAATAATATTAAGATTCAATAAATAGAAGGACAGTAAATTAAAAAACTTTAAAACTAGAAATAGATCTACAATATGAAACAGTTATATCACTTTAGGGTATAAACCATATATATATGAAATATAGTCAGTATACAAAAGTCAGACCCACGTAGCCATGTTTATTGTGTCAAAATTCACAGTAGTAAAATATGGAATTAGCATGTCAATAGATGACTTTATTAGGCTAAAAATAACTGATACATGAAACAATAAAGTGTTATTCAGCCATAAAGAATTAAATCATGTCATTTAAGGGAAAATGGACTTAGAAGACATTGTATGAAGCAAAATTAGCCAGACACAGAAAGAAAACTATTTTATTTCTTCTCTCATACATAGAAACTAAAAACATTTTTATTTAAAAATAAGATGATCTGTATAAAATGAACTATTAAGAGAAGGGGAGAAGAATTGTGGGGGAGAGGCTTGAGAAAAAGGTAAGAAGGTAGTAGGGAGGGTGAATATGATCAAAACACAATAAATGAATTTATGGAAAAGTCACAGTGAAACCCATTACTATGTACAATTAATATGATTGAATAATTACAGTAAAACAGATAAGTATTTATTAAGTCAAAAATAATGAGAAAGAGAAAGGAGAGAGAAAATTTTGGTATGACAATAACATGTGCCAAGTCCAGAGGCAGAAAGAAGGTTGTTGGGAGAACAAAGAATAGAGAAGCATTTCTGCAGCTGAATGCAGGAGACAGAGAGAGTGGGCTGGAGTTCAGAAGCACAAAAAGAACTACAAGAACTTGCAATCCACTTGCACTTTTATCTGAATATCACTAGAGGCCACTAAGCAATCTTACTAGTGTCCAAACTAAGTAATCTTTCTCTCAATTCAGTCTTGAGATTTCAAAGGGAAAAGAGGAAAGTGGAGGAGGGAAGTAGAGAGAACTGGAAAAAAAAAAAAAAAAGACAACTTCAGATGTTCTTTCTTCTCAGAAATCTACCTTATGTACAATTCAATTTGCAATAGCATATTTGTCTCAAGATCTCTGAAAATGAATAGTTTATTACTCAATACAAAGGTATAGCATTTTAGAGTATAAAATGGTAACATGGTAAAGATTGAAAATAAGAAAAAAAATGACGATGGGCAGAAGACTACAGACAATTGTAAAGGAAATTAAAGAAAACATAAAGGGAGAAGTGCTATTAATTAATTTAAGCCTTGGTATTTTTAAAGAGGCAGCTCTTCCCAAATTGATGTGTTCACAATTCATATTTTATTTCTGCAATTAATCAACAAGCTGATTTTAAAACATTTTTGTAAAGGTTAATAATTTGAAACAGTCAAAACAACTCTGAAGAACAAAGTGGACAATGTGGTGTGTTAATTCAATGATGATAAGAAAGCTCCCATGAACAAATTGTGTTGAATAACCACGGATATCCAGCATGGATAATGAGTTGTGTCTTAGGTCTATTTGCTTATTTTTTTTTTCTTCCAGCTGACACTGTCAGTGTAGTTTCTTGATCAGTATTAATGTAAATGTTAATGTTGTTGGGATTAGTTATATCATTTTATATGTTGTGTAATGTTCTCCTGTTTTTTGAAGTTTATCTCTTTCTGCTTTATATATATATATATATATATATATATATATGTATATATATATATATATACATACTTTCTTTCTTAGTTAATATATATATATATACTTTCTTTCTTAGTTAAGAAGAATTTCTTAAAGAGGCATTTTTAGCATATGGTTTATTTGACCTTTAAGTATTTTTTTAAGTGACATCTTTTCCATAGTGAATTTTACAAATCCCAATTTACCTCTTCTTTTTAGAAAAGTATTATGAAAATTAATTATGTGATTTTGCAGCATAGAAATCTAAAACTCTGTTAAATCAAGAATTTATAAATTTTAGAAATAGCAACTAGAATAATGACTGTTGTGCTAACCACACTTTCAGATGTGCTAATTTATAATTTTGTGTTTTCTGTTATTGTGATAATTAATTATAGATGTCAGTATGACTGATAAAGGGAAGATAAAATTATTGGAAAATATTTTTTCTGTGTATGACTGGGTGGGTGGTTTGTAGACATTGTAATTGAATTTAAAAGACTGATAAAGGAAATCATGTTTACCAATGTGGGTGAACATCACCCCATCCATTGACAAATGAACACTGTGATGAAGGAAGGGACATTCATCCTCTCTTTTTGAGCCTGGACATTCATTTTCTCCTACCCTTGAACTTCAGTCTTGTTCTGATCTTTTTTTAAAGTATATACCCTAATTAAATTTATTTTATTTCAGAAGTTGTTCCCATAGCAAGAATTTTTAAAATATGAAAATTGTACTTCTAGAAACAAATAAGAAATTTAGAGACTTGAGTATCTTCAATTAATCAAATTAGTTGGTGAACATATGAGTTTAAAAGTAAAAATTTGTGAATTGAATCCACAATGTAATATACACCAAGAAAATATTTTTTCTTTATTTCCAGTTGTGGAAACAGAGAGAGAGGCTATTAATTTTTTAAGATCACAAAGTACATAAGTGACTGAATTGAAACTCTTGTATAGGCTAAAGTCTGCATTCTTTCCACTTCATGAATCTGCTAGAACAATAGCAAGAACTCCGAAGGGTCTTAGTTTTAAGCCTGCCACAATTTCATTTATATTTGTGGAAGACAAAACTCCTCTATAATAGCTGAGGGCTCTATTATTCAAAGTGCTGCAAGCAGAAGCATATTTGAATCTTGTTCTTTGTGCACCCCAAGTTCCACGGGGGTAATATAGATGGGCCAAGGTGGACAATGAACATACAATGGTTTCTTTCACAGTTCACAAACTCCACACTTAGAAAAACCCTGATCTTATAAAGGGTGATGCTAGCTAACTTGGTCAACTTTTGTTCAAAAGAGAAATATTATTTTTATTTTCCTGGTCAGGAAAAAAATCTGGTATTTATCACAGGGATACAAAATCTTATTTATCAAGGCTATTAAGACTGAACGACAGGTAAACATTCTTACAAAACTATCCAGGAATAAAAGCTGACACAGTCATACGGAAATGTCATGAAGAATTGTTCCACAATTCAACAGTATCAGAGGAAAAATCTGAATGAAGTATATTTCAGTGAAATCTACTGTATAGTCTGACAAAAGCCCAAAAATGTATGATTGAGCTATGCTTAGTGTGTATTTGCTTACCTTGATATTCCCAATCTGATTCAAATTCAAGTCCTTGGAGTCAAAGGTGCATTCATCAGTTACCAAAGAGACACAAAGCAGAGATGATACCACACCTTGGTGAAACAGATTAACAACCCTGGGTAACATGGAAGGGCTCCAGGCAAGTAGAGTATGCTCGGGGTCGAGGTTCATCTGAGACAGGAACGTCTAAGTTAAAAACCAGTGCTAAGAATTGAGCCAATCTCTACATACTGGTCCCATTCAGTTTGCTGAGTACTCAGGAAGTTAGGTTATCACTTCTGAGCAGGGGCTGATTTGTTTCCTAACTAAGATAATAAAGATAATGTCTCCCTCTGGGGAAAAACTGTGCACTTTATTCAAACCACCAAATACTCAAATTATATGAGCAAGAATAATTCCAGACATGGCATATGTGGAACCTGTTAATATGCTTCTTTCACAGATTAGGCTTAGCTTGATAGCTCAGGAGGGCTGTGCTTATTAATGAAAGACCTTAGAAGTTCCAGAGAAATACAGATGGGAGGCAGAAATTAACAGAGAGAAGAGATTAGAAAACAAAGTTGGAAGGTCACTTTTGGAAAGAGATAGGAAAAAGTTAAGTGTATTGTCAAAAGAAAGAAAGAAAAGGAAGGAAGGAGGGAAGGAGAGAGAGAGAGAGAAGGAAAGTAAATTGGTCCACAAAGAAAAAGAAAAGAACTGGTATGTTTCTGCACTAGCTAAAGTGCTACATACTTTGCTCAGCAATTAAGAGTGAAACTATGCCAGCTCTATAGCAGAGCCTACCTGATAGGAGGGCCAGAGTCAGAGAATAAGAATTTACAGAGAAAATGTTCCCTCCGGGTTATTTAAAATAAAATATTATTAAACAGCCCAATTCAATAAAATCTATATTGGTTTAACTTCAAAGTATTATTTTGTTCTTGTTAACTTTCTTATCACTAGATACCTAAATACTTGCAGGGTTTAAGAATACTCTCTTAAGGCACTGTATCATTTGGGAGAATGTAATCTTTCTGCATAATTTTTACTCTGGTGAGCCATCTAAGAGTCAGTTACATGCAGGTCCTACAATCAGTTCTTATAAAAAGCTACTGTCATCTGCCCTATTATACTACAGTCGTTTCCATAATTAGATTTATACTTAAAGCAGATAGCATCACTAATTAAAAAGAGGTATATATGTATATATTTTCAATAAATTTCTAAGAATAACTCTGAAGCTAAGGGATTTTGTTTTTATCTCCTTCTGAGTCATGGTATTGTCTTACTTCAATTCAAAGTTTTGAGTGCATTAAACTTTTACCAAGGCAGAGGGAAAGAGACCAATGATGGCTTATCTTCAACTTTTTTGTGGAACAAAGAGTGACTTTCATTTTAACTTCATAGAATTGAGAAAAGAAATGAGGAGAAATATTCAACAAACTTTAACTTCTTCATATTTAATAATACTACTTACATGGAAAACATCTATAAAAAATATTAAAATAATGTGAAATCTGGTTCATTTTCTTAGCTTAAAAGACCCCCAAAATTATTTCAATTAAATATAATATAATATACAATGGAGAAGAATCTATGAATAATTTATAGTTTGTTTCCACATTGTCAGTAGAATTAAAAATGTTTCCTATCCTAGTCAGCTTTTAAAATCACAAATATAAAAATTTCATTTTAGAATTTATTAGATATGGAAAGTTATTTCTATAAGTTATTTTAAGGACTATCATTAGAATTTCCTCTGTATTTCTGAAATCTTCAAGTTCAGAGAAAAGACTGATTTCAATTACTTATTTAGGACCACTTCAAAGAGTACATAGTCAGTCAGAAAGTATTGAACCAGACTTCACTCATTCATATGTGATCTTTGCCTTTAAGAATGTTTCTTGAAAATCTTGAGAGGTTAAAAAAAAGTATTTTTAAAATCTCAGTATTACATTTTTATTTATTCATAACATACCTGAAGTGAGAAAGTTAATGCAAGGAATAAAGGAGACAAAAGTAAATTGGTCCACTGAAAATATTAATGTCATAGTCTTCAATTTAGCATAGTTTAAGCTATGAATTTATGGTGCCAGGAATGTGATGATATTATTTAGAAAATTAGCTCATGTCAAAGAAAAATATTTTTGACTATGTATAATGGAGGGAATTTCTTTGCAAGTGTGGAAAGATCTTCATGTATAAATCGAATGTCTTAAACCATCAAATCTCTAAGTGTTGGACCTTAACATTGTTTATATATATAAACATGTCAGGGGGAAATTTGTGCTTGTGAGTTTCTGGGTCGGAATGGTGGAAGAGAGCAGCCAGAATTACAGATATGGAATTTCTGGGCTTGACTTTCTCTAGCTGAAAAAGATTAGAAAAGTAGCAAATAAAAAGCAAACCTCACATTCTAGGTTATATTGTTGATAAAACATGGATAAATAGTTAGATTTTAGCTATAAAAGTAATGGACATTTGACCACTACTTCTTTCCACAAACTAGAATTTTACCTTGAGGAGGTCAGAACTAGTGTTTAACATTTTAAAAAACATTATTAAACAATTTCATTCTTCTGCTTAGTAAAGGAGACCTTATTCTCAACATAGAAGGGGAAAATTATGCAACATCTTAAAAAACATTAGAATCTAAAACTTTGTTCTGAAAACAAATTGTCTACTTGAAAATCAAAAATAGGAGGAAATATTATTTTAAAAAGAGTTATGCTAAACAGAAATCCCTTGATTTTGTAGATTTCAAAATCTAATTCCATCTCTAAAGAGACCAAGAACAGTAGACTTTAAGGTAACATTACTTACAACACAACAATACCCTTTTATCCCTGACGTGAGTAAGAAGTGACTATAGCATCAACTCCTCACCATCCACCTCCAACTGGAAATGGGGACACCACTGACTTGAGATGTTTCCCTGCTGATTTGATTAAAACCCACTCTGTTACCTCTGAAGACCCCAGGACAAAATGACTGACCTCAGAATTGAGATTTTTCAGGCCATTCAATTCTATCCATGCATCTTTTCTCTTCAAATTCTTCATCGCTTCCTTTTTCTAGAATTCATCCTGCTTGACACATACCACCCATGCTTTTTTTTACCACTTTAGTACAATGAATGACCTTTCTCTTCACCACTGTCTTCTTGCAGCCCTGACTCATGCCACAGAACCTTATGGAATCTCTCTTCCATTGTGAACACTTTCATCCCCTTCTGAACGTGCTTCTTTACCTTCTTAAACAAAGAACTCCCACAACGCTATTGCACCTAGGACAGGTATCTCTTTTCCGCCCATCAGACACCTCAGAGCCTACAGAGGGCATTGCCTCCGTCCCAACCTTTGGATTCTCTCTCTCCTCTACAGAACAACTCACTGCTCCTTGAGCCTCTTGCCCTCTATGGCTATTTGGTCTGCTGACCTGTAGGGAACTGCTCCAGTTCTTTGGAAACTTGGAACTTGGCTCAAGGTCTTCTTTTTACCTCATGTGCTCTTGTAATTTTGAGAGATTTTAGTATCTGGACAGGTGATCCATCCTGCACAGTAGCATTATAGTTTCTAAATATTCTTTTTTTTTCTTTTTTTTTATTGATTGTTCAAAACATTACAGAGCTCATGATATATCATCTTTCATACATTTGACTCAATTGGGTTTTGAACTCCCATTTTTACCCCAAATGCAGATTGCAGAATCACATCTGTTACATACTCACATTTTTACATAATGGCATATTAGTGACTGTTGTATTCTGCTACCTTTCCTATCCCCTACTATCCCCCCTCCTCTCCCCTCCCCTCCCATCTTCCCTCTCTACCTCCTCTGCTGTTGTTCAATTCTCTCCCTTTTTTTCCCTCCCTCTTACCCCTCATAACCTCTTATAATTTTGTGTATCATTGAAGGTCTCCTACCATTTCCATATGCTTTCCCTTCTCTCTCCCTTTCTCTTCCCCCATTCATCTTTGTTTACTGTTAGTCTTTTCCTCATGCCCTTCCCTCCTGTTCTGTTCTTAGTTGCTCTCTTTATATCAAAGAAGACATTTGGCATTTGTTTTTTAGGGCTTGGTAAGGAGAGAATTTTAAAAGCTACAAGAGAAAGGAAGCAGATTACATTTAGGGGTAAACCAATCTAAATATTCTTAACTTCAGCCCCATTCAAACCTCTTTGCTTCAGTCACCCATTGTCATCCCAGGGAATTGTGTCATTTTTTATTTCTTCCATTCAAACCCGTCCCCATCAACTACCATTTCCTTTCCTTTCCATTTCTCATATGCTTGCTGACATGTCTTTTTCTATCATTGAGAAGAACAGATATCTTTGAGGCCTCTCTTCCCTTCCAACCTATGAAGACCTTTTGAACCATTTTCCATTATCAGAGTTCATGATTTATCACCAAACTACTCTAGCTAGCATCTCCAAGTTCCTAGTATCTTAAATGTTTTACACAACTAATAAGGGAAAACTCTAACCTCAAGCAGTGCTAAAATTCATCTTATCTATTTCTATTCCTGGGTGATCAGATACTGCTAGAGAGAAATCAAAGGACTATCACTTGGATTTACCATGAATTCTCATTTCCAAACTCTGATAGGTCCACAGAACTGCCAATAAACCTGAAAAGGAATCCTCATTAATTATTTATAGGTCATTGATTTCAAAATATTGTTTGTCTCTGTTTATTTCCAGTCCCAACACAATTTGCCAATCAAAGGTCATTTTTTGTCATAAACAACATTGCCCAAAATAGGTTCACTTTTACCAGGCTTCCAGGGGAACAGAGGTAGAAAGTCAACCAAATGTCAGCTTCTCATACAGAAAATGAAAGGTCTTTATTAACTCTTTAGCTACACAACAATCACATTTTTAATTAATAGTTTTTTTACCATTTTTATTTTTTCAAACTAATCAGTGATCTCTCTGAAAAAAAAAAGAATTGGGTATTGTGTGTCTAACTCCATATTACATAGGTATTCAGTAGCTACTGTAGAATCAGAGCATTTGAAGAGGACTTAAAGAGTTTTCCTGAACTCTCTAGAGGTCTAAAATTAATCCAGAAATGAAAGAAAAGTTTAATTTTGAAAATCAGAAAACACTGGTTTCAAAAAATATGAAATTATTGTCTAAATGTCATGCTCTGATTAAGGAAACAGAGGTATGAGATACACCTTAGTAATATTTTCTGCAAATATGATTTAATATTTTGGAAAGTTTTATTATTTAAATGGGTCATTTGAATTTCAACATGTATTTACTTTCTATCATTGATGATAAAGGCTCTAGAAGATATTTCCATGTTCTAATGCCTGGAGCCTGTTATGTAAACAAAAATAAAATGTGATTCAGTTAAGGATCTTGATAAAAGAAGCTTAATCTGGATCATAACTGTAGACTTAAATACAATCATATACACCCTTATAAGAGACAGGTAGATGGGGCTCTGAGACACATCCAGGACAGGGCAATGTGAAGATGGAAGCAGATATCAGACGGATGTGGCTATAAGACAAAGAATACCAGGGGTTGCTGCTAGCCTTTAGAATGAGAAGTGGAATGGAACAGAATCTCTAGAGGAAGCTTGGCCCTGCTGACCACACCTTGTTTTCAGATTTCTGAAATAAATTTCCATTACTTTAATATCTCCAATCCCCCAATTTTTGGCAATTTGTAGAGCAACCACAGAAAACAAAAGCAATTTCAATTTGTGTCAGGCATAAGATGAGTTTCTGCAGAAATCAAGATTTTTTTTAAGTGTGTTTGGTGGCTGGGAAGGGGTTAAGTACATGTTCCCTAACAACCATTCCCTTTCAATTTAGTCAGGAAGGCTAATATAGAAATTTATGTATTATAGTGCATTTTGGATTTCATATTGAAAACAAATATTTGAGCTATGGAAACATTGAGAAGAGATCTAGTGAATTGTATGGAGTCCAATAAGGCATTTGAGAAGGTAACTTTGAGGGCAAGTCACCCTTAAAATTGACTGTATTTGTCAAGCAAATAAAGTGGAATGTGGTATTATGGCATGTGTGACCACATGGAACAGCATCTGGGAATCAAACAATTAAAAGAGCATGATAACCAGGGAAACATGAGCAAATTTAAGTGGATCACGTGTGGTAGGGGAATTGATGGAAGATAAAATTGAAATGATAAATTATTATTTTTTAGACAACAAAGAGTCACTGGGGGTTTCTTAGCAAGAAACAGCATGCCCTGATTTCTGTTTTAAAAGATAACTCTGAAGCATTTATGTGGAAAATTCACTTAAGTGGAATAATTCATTCTCCTGATGATGCCTGAAAAATGAAGTTTTACCTTACTAAATTGGTTCCAATAGCAGGAAATGAATTTTCATTTGTTTTGGCAATAAAGTGGCAAGGTAGTGTGCTTAAATCCAACTATTAGACAAGTCATTAAAACTTCTTTATTTGGCCAGAAAGGAGTTTTCAGAACCTTTCATTCCTGAGGGAATAGGTTGATTCAAGTACGGGGCCTCAATTTATTTTACGAAGGTTTATTTTAAAATATCCAAATTTTTGTATTTTTTTTTTAAGCAGCAAGAATCTGGCAAATTAGCCTCCCAGGAAAGATTTCTTCCATCCTGATTTTTTCCTCTCTAAATACTGAGTAATACACTCCAAAGACAATTGAGAGTCAAAAAAAAAATCATTATGGCATCATGGGTGAAAAATCATTAATCTAATTGAGTCCATGACTTATTTTTCCAGAAAAGAGAAAAAAAATCTAAGAATACTGTTAAGGACTCATAAGGGATAATAAATGTTGATCTTAAAATATACAGGAAGTAATAGAAATAAGCTGCTTCTGCTAATCAGTGGCTAACTTGGACCAACAATGATCTTGCAGTTCTCACTGTGGAAGTGAAAAAGTAAAACTACTTCCTGAAGTAGCCACAAGTAAGTGAACAGAAGTTAAAGATAAAAATCTACATTTTGTGGGTTTAACAAATAATTCAGAAATGCCAGACCAAATGCACATTTTGAAGCTGTTCTGTCCATCCAACTTGAAAATATTTGTTACTCAATGGGCTCGCTTTTTAGGACTGCAGTTTCTAAGCCAAACGTTGATGATTGAACAAGGATTACAAAAGCAACAGTCTTGAATTTTCAGCCTTAGCACTATAGTCCACAAAACTGGACATATACCCAAAGGTATAAAACATATACCCAAAGGTACAAAAATGGCCATCCATAAAAATGTATTTCAGAGACAAACATTTTTATTTTCAATCATTAAATCAAATCATAAATCTCTGCTTTATTTTTATCCTTAATCAATATAGCCCAAGTCAAATAAGAAGCCAGAAATTATCTGAGAATATGAACAATAAACATACCCAAGGAAGTCGTTTATTTTTACCTGTATATTTTAGAGCTACCAGTTAATTGCTAACTCTACATTTCATGTTTTCTTTTCCTGACCCAAATGTCTTCCTTTTTGTTTTCATTTAATAACTGTGAATGTACATATGGCAAGTTCAGTGAATGGACAAAAAGATAAAATAATTGGTGATGAATTTATTGCTATATTTTGTACTAGTGATAAATCTGCTTATGAAACTCCCACTGGATGTGTGAATGGGAAAAGTAATGGTGTTTGAAAAGCAATAAATATCTGCTGCCCCACAGTCTATGGACTTGGCACAGAGCAGAGAAAAAAGTAAACAGTCCTCGCTCTCCCAGTCAATAAATCTAACGTGACTGCTGAATCAAAATTTTACAGCCAAAGGAAACATTTGTAATACAATAGTAATTCTTTAATAAAAGATAATGGCAAAGGTGTTGATAGGTATGCATCAGCAACAGGATGTTGAACTCAAAACCAATCTGACTGAACCACTGCTTCCCAGCAAAAGCCCCCCACACTACAAAGGATGAGTTCATTCTAATCTTGAGCATATTTCTCCTTAATTCATTTAATTGTTCTAACAATTCCTCTGAAGTTCAATTGTTATTATAGTGCTTACTATGTACAAAGCTTTGTAAGAGATGGCAGGTGTGTTCAGAGTAGAAACTGTGTAGTATGGGGGCAAGGTGGGATCTTTGGAAACCCTACCCAAAGATTACAGGTCAATTATAACTCCTGTGTACCTGGCAGGGTGGGGGGATAGTGTGATGGAAGGAAGCAGGGGACAGGGAGGAGAGTGAGGAAGAAGGTGTAAATGATTCTCTGATAGATTGTTTTTGACCCTCTCTCATCCTGAGATCTGTACAGTTAGAGTTATCTTAATTACGAATCCACACTTAGGTGTAAGCATGGAAAATATTTATATCAGTTCTTCATAACTCTACGTCATTCTTCCAGAATCATCAAAAAAGGATTCTGAGGTAAGTATCTGAGGTAATATTGGATTAAAGGATCTCAAAAGAAGAATGTACAATTTGACACTCATTTCCTCAGGAAAAGATTTTAAAAAAAAGAAATAAATTTTGAAATATGTTTTCAAGGTTAACAGGATGTTTTCCAGATAAAAAAGTGAATGAATATTCTAGATCAAAGAAAACATATACCCAAAGGTGCAAAATTGGCCCACCCATAACTAGGGAAGTTGGCAGAGAGCCTGTCCTGGCCTTTAATTTCCTGTAGGGTAGTAGCCTTCACCTCCTTCCACAGGGTGATGTCCCAATCTATTCTTCGTGGGATGCTCCACTTTTTCATTTTCCGATTTTTTTTTCTAGTTATTTTCTGGGCTTGTCCTTGCAGCTCTCCTCCTCTGACTCTCACTGTGAGGTGTGCCTGCTGCAACACTGAGCCCTGCAGACCAGCTCAGCTTTCCCCAGCCTGAAGCCAGCTTGCTCCCCAAATCTTTATCCCCAAGAGCTTACCTCTCACTCTGATTGCCTATAAATCCGAGCAGCACCTTGTTTTTTTTAAAAAAAGTATAAGTTTGGAACTGGAAAGACTTGGATTTCAATCACTGCTGGGAAATTAGTAGCTAACTCTTCATATCTGTTTCTTTCCATATACAGTGGGAAAAGATCATGCCATTTAACTCACATTATTCTGAAAATTAAATGAGAGGATGATTCTTGAGAATGTATGGCATATATTTATGACTTTTAAAAAAGTTAGTGTCCCCTTACAGTATGGAGAGAAAACTCTATAAAAAGGCAGATATTCAAAAGCAGACCATCCTGGTGTGGAATTCCAGCTTCCAAGTATGCTAGCAAGATGATCTTGGGCTCACCCCTCTGATCCTCTGCTTTCTATTAATAAAATAGAGATAATATAGCCAATCTCAGAAAGTTATATAGACGAGATAAATGTACCTCTTCCATTGTCTGGCACTTGTGGTTCTCCTCTCCTGAATATTCTCTCAACACTTAGGAGAATATGCTGACAAGGACACTTAACCTTTCCCACCCTGACTGACCTCTTCACTGTGACTTATTTTGTCCCTATGCTCAACACCCTGCATTTCTGTGCAAACACTAGCTGTTCCTTGCCTTTACCTCAGGGATGTTAACACCTAAACATGTTCTAAAAGTCACATAATAAATAGAAAGAAAACAGATGAATTTTACTTTGTGGCTCTTCTTAACACATAGTAAGTGGCATAATGAATGGATATTGATAATGAATTCAGTTATTAAACATTCATCATTAAAGACATAATATGAATCAAAATATTTAAATCCTTTTAGCAAGACGTCAATCTAGTGGGAAGAAAGAAATTATCCCACGTCCATGCATGATACATAACCACATAACTTATTTATCTTGATAACCTTGAAAATTAAGTAGAAGTCAGTATCCCCATATTTATACCAATGAAACTGGGTCTCAAAATAGTTGATGGGTTCAATATCATCAAGAAATAAAGGTGGTATTATATTCAAATAATTTTTATGTTTACTTTAAAAAACAGTTGCCTATTTCATCAGTGTGCAGCTCTTTCCTGTGTAATAGTATCACACGTTTATATGTGCTATTCTAAAATTGCCTCTACTCTTAAGAAATTTTTATACTTCATTGAGGAAAATAACCCATTATATCCTGAATTTCATGGTTTAGCAACATGACACAGAGGTCAAGCAAATCTATAGTAGGAAATAGTATTCTTGGTTCCTGAAGTCAAATTAGGAGTATATTCAACAAATCTATCTTAAAATGGTCAGAATAGCCCTTGAAGCAATCTTCAGCCCCATAAAATGGAATCAGAACTATTTCCAGACTTGGGTCCATCGTGTCATTAATGTGTCTGAATTTTAGTAAACTTCTATATTTCCAAGACTTTAATAGACCAAGAAACTCTTTTAAAACCTTGTAGCAATTCAAACATCTACATATGTACAAAAAACAAACTTTAATCCTATATTTGAAGAAAAAAATTCAAAACTGTGAATTAACATATAAGCAACAATGTTTTAGGCACTTAACCTCTTGTAAATGATACTACTATTCTTGACTATCAGTCTGAAGGGAAGATTCTATAAGTTATGATCATACTAGAAATGTTGATAAGGGGCATTTTATGAAATTGTTTTTAGACAGAGTAAACTCATAAACTGAGAAATGACTAGTTATAATACCTCTGAGAAGTGAGCAATTAAGAGAAACATGAAATCAGTTAAATTACCCTCTTCCATTTTTAATTTTTACTCCTATGGAAAGTCCAAATATGGTTCCAATCAATGGGAGGAGCTCTATGAACTCTACCTTTGCAAGTCTAATTAGAAAATTTTTCAAAAATCCCACAAAATAGCAACAAAAGTAAAATCTGTTGAATAATATAGTTTTTTTCTTCAAATTATTTTTCCAATTTCTCTGCCAAAGCAAATACATGGTACATGTTAGTTAGCTGGGTCTGCATCAATTCATCAGTTGCATGAACTGCACTGATTTTATTGCCAAAACTATTACACTAAATCCCAATGTTTTTAAAACCTAATTCCAAACATCCTTTTAAAGTTGCTGAACATTCTAAATGTAGCTTAAATGTAAAATATTTTTAAAATTCATTTTTTAGGAACCTTTGTGAATATTCCTCTTGGATAGATGCCACATCATAAGTTATTTTGGTACCTGCTAACAGAAAGATAAAATATAGACCTTTGTGTTTTCGCATACAGTAGAGAAAAGGGGTAAGCCTTATTTTCTTTGTTTTTGTTAAGATTTTATTTAAATATTCCCCAAAGCAATAGGAGCTATTAGAATAATTTGACAAGAAATGTTATCAGATGTTTGGAATTCAGGATTTTAATGCACAAAAGTATACTTCATTCTTTCTTCCACAGAGCTATGTTACTGAAAAAGTCACTCTATCATAAAATATAAATTACTCCTTCATCTTATGATGCTCTTAACCTTTTATGTAAGGAATATAATATATGCTGCTGTCTCTGGTTTTCAAAAATAAGGCTGATTGTGAGGATTAACATCTTGTTTCTGAGGTAAAGAGTCCTAAGGAAAAAAATAGGTTCGATTATCTCATTTAACTCTGGAGCTAAATATCTGAACTGTGGTGTTTCCCTTTCTTAGCATACATACATATGATTCTAACAGACATTTGACCATGTGGAATCTGGTAATTGGAATGGTGTACAGTGTCACTGAACACTGTTTTCTGGCCAACTTATACTTTCAAGTTACTGCTATAGAAAACTTTGAGAAGTATAAGTACACTTCATTTTTAACATTTTAGCTTACTTTTTGAATTGTAATGTAAAAATAACTTGAGCGTCAATAATAATTTTGATTAATAATTCTTACTTATCATGCAGTATCTTATATTTGTCAATTATTGTTCCAGAAAAATAAATCATAACAATTTATGCTGTCTGTACCAGATCTCAGAAACAAAACATGAACTTGAGCAGATGTCTGACTCTGAAGCTCTTTCTGTTAATTGTTTGTGTTAACATTTGACTTTATTGCATATCAGGAAGAGCACTGTCTACCTTCTATATGAAGAAAGCATATTTAAATAATTTTCAATGATTTTAACGAGTCTTGATTCAAACAAATACACCACATGTACTGATTTCCTCCTTTCCATTTTGCCTTAAAATATTCAAATCCTAAAAGCATCTCTAGACAGAATTATTCCAAGATTTTTGGTTGACATTATGGTGGATGATACCATTATTTTTTTAAAAAGGTGTCTTTTTACAAAATGCAATTGTAACTGTTTACTCCTAAAAAAATAACCTTGGTAGTTAATATTTGCTCCCCAAAAACCAGTTTGCTGATAAGCAATGCTGCCAACAAACAACTTTAAACTTCCTCTCTAAGGAACTTCATTTTAATGATAGCACCTTTGTGGATTACAAAGTGACATTCCATCTTTAGTTACACCAGTACTAGTGTGAGAACTGTGCTACTATGCACTAATGTGGTCTTCATTTCAAATGAATTTTATATTGCAACAGTGACTGGAGGGATATTATAAGTATAAATCATTTCTAATTCTGTATCTTATGCAAATAAATAAGATACTATTGCATTTTAATACTGACAGGGTAATCCCTTGAGAGCAGCATTGTAAGTTTTTTAAAGTCTTCATAATTCAGATCTCTGTGGGAAAATCCAATATCCTTTTTGGAATAATAATTCAGAAATATAATTCTTCAGTCACTGAAAAAGACCTTTCAGTGGGCTTGCAGCTATTAGCATTAAAAACATGGAATCACTAAAGCAGTAGTATGTATCTTCTTATGTAATGCAAGAGTTTAGGAAAATGATCAGATGAGAATCTAGCAATGGAAAATAATGTCTTATCAATATTTAATTGATGAAGTCCACTTTCTCCTTGCCTATATCAAAAATGTTTTAAATTCCCTGGGCTCATAGTTTAGGGGTGCATAGTAAGTACAAAGTTTTTAGTTGTTCAGACTATCAGGAGTCATAAAGTGATTTTTGTCTTTAATTCCATTTTACAAACTGTGTAAAATGAGTTTTTTCATCATATTTTAAGAATCTTATGCTTGCTTTGATGATAAGTGAATACCATCCCTATTGTTAAATCATCTTGATTTAGGTATAATATTGTATATACAAAGTCTAAGATTTTATCATTTAATAGAAGTTTAATTGTATGCATACTATGACTAGGTCTTTGAAAATGATGAATATATTTTTCATTAGTACTATGGAAATAAAACTTTTTTATAATAAGTCATACCACTAAAATCAGTGCTACCTATCTGATGAATGAGACTTAGCCCACACAGTATATTTGTAGCCAGAAAGCATTTTGAGAAGAAACTAAATTCATTGAAACTTACAAATGAGGACATTTCCTGAAAGTTTGGAAGTTTTGGTACATACATAACTTTCATGTTTTGACTTATAAGACTATATAATATCAAATATACTATTTTATATCAAAAAATATTTTAGTTTATTTACAATTGCTTGTTTAATAAAGAAAAAAATTAAATAAGAAACATATAATCGTCAGTCATGAGTCAGATGCCTATTATCTCAGTGTTCAAGAGGGTGAGGCAGGAGAATTGCAAAGTCAAGGCCAGCCTCAGCAACTTAGTGAGACCTTGTTACAAAATAACATTTAAAAAAAAAAAAGTCTGAGGATATGACTCAGAGGTAGAGTGCTGTTGGGTTCAATTCCCAGTACTGGGGGAAAAAAATAAATAAATGAATATATATATATATAAAATAGAATTAAAATCTTCCACATCTCAAACCACTACTCACTTTCATAGGAATTTTTTATTCAGAAAGAACATATGTTTATGTTTATTAGGGTATATATAAATACAATAAATATATAAATGTATATATATCAACTATTTAAATATATAAAAGATATATTTAAGTCTACACTAGATTCCAAAGTGATCTTCACTTAAAGAAGACACAGATAAATAAATGATTAAATTACATAAGTATGTAAAAGTCTTCAATAAAAGAGTAAATACATATCTGTGAGTATAAATAACATAACAGATAATATATGAAGGAACTAAAAAAAGTTACCAAAGCCAAATGTTAGGGTATAAAGTAAGGGTTTGCCAATAAGCACAGGATGTAATTAATACAGGACAAGATATTAGTGTTTTAATTTATAATGCACAAGGTAGAACCTGATGTATTTACATAAGATAAAGACATTATAGGTTAAGATCTTAGAAAGAAAAATAATTGAGCCATAGTGTACAGGACAGATTTAAGGGAATAAAACCTGGAAGGCTAATAATTGGACAACTACAGTAAAATAAGCTGGAAGAATAAAGTTTATTGAAAATTAATAGGACATATAGTATGACAAGTTCAACTATATAAAAAGACTTTTTCATCAAAGTATAGAACATAGAGAATCAAATATATGTAGTAGACACTTAAATATATATTTTGCCAACAGACAATGTAAGAGAAATTGAGATTTTAAGTGTTTGTGTGTAAAAAAGGAGCTTAGAAAAAGACTTAAGAGTAATGTCCAGATGAAGTGAACAACAAGTATGTCATAGACACTAAAAAGAACATCTCCAGAAATTCAGTGGTATCAGATACTCCAGGTGCATTTTGTGGAATGACATCTGGATACATGCCACCGAGTTTCACACATCAGAGTGGACCTGAATGAAAGAAATCCCAGTAAAGTGGTGAGACTAGAGACCACACTGTATTAGATTAGAGAATGAAGATTCCTTAGAGATGTAAACTCAGAGAATGGAATGATGCAACACTTTTATGAAATTTCTCAATGAAAAGAAAAATGACAAAAGTGTAACACAGCATGTCAAGGACAGTTTCAAAGGCTGGTTAATGCCTAAACAAGAAAAGCAGCAGCCAGTGGAGGTTAAGTGACTAAAGACTCAGAACAGAGAGAAGAATATATGAACTGTGATCCTGATGAGGAGGGAAGTAAGAAGAAGCCATAGGTGTAGTAAGATATAACAAAGGCGCTTACCATGCACCAGGAAGTATTCTTCAGAGTTTTTCATGTTTTAATTAGTGCAATTTTTTTAGAACTTTGTGAGTCTGCATTACATCTACTTCAGAGATAAAGAAACTGAATACAGAGAGGTTGGCCAACTGGACTAAATGGTAGAGGAAAGATTAGGATGAAGGATTTAGTGGCTAGTGTTCTAACCACTATACTGTAACTATTCTGGGGTCTTCAGAAATAATGTGAAAAAGGTCCTCTAAAATAGGAGAGAAGGGGTAATAGGTAATACCATAGGTATGTCAAGTAGAAGGGAAAGAAGCTGAGGATATGCTCATTTGATAACCTACTTGTATTTTCTCAATAAAGTTGTAGACCATAAAATCTATTAATGATTAAGCATTTGGTGATAGGGTAAAATATTTCAAGTAAATAGTAAACTTTACATACACCAAACCAGGAAGTTTAAGAAAAATTGTGACCATTAACTATTGACCTATTTACCAAATAATCTTCTTGACATTATCTGGGTCCTTAGAGAAAACCTTATAAGTCAGAAATTATGATTCCCATTTTACATACTTAGAAACTGGGTAACAACAGTGTTCATAATTTGCTCAAGATCACCTGGATATTAAAGTGTTAAAGTGGGAATTTTAATCAAGGTCTGCTACCAGTCTCAATACTTTTTAATTCTGCCACACCACCTTGAAAAGGAATGGGGAAGGTGATCACTAAGGGCACGGGTAAAAGCCGAAAGTTGAGTAGCCCCATTTTGTATTAAATAACCTTCCACATAAACACAGGCAATTTTTGAACCAAGAATATAAATAGATAGTGACTATTTCTTTTCATTGTGGTAGGGAACTAACCAGTTGGGTGAGGATGTGGAAACACAAGGGGTAGAGGGGAAGAGTAGAGCCAGGAAGGGATGGTTAACTTACAGAAAGGGGATAGTTTGAGGAGGAGGACAAATGGCAGGTTCAGAAGATACGGAGATATGGAAGGGTCACATCCATTGAAAAAAGAGTTACAGCTTTTAATTTTAGGTTTTTGAAGATGAAGGAGTTCAATAAATTTTGACTAGAAACAGAGATTCCCAAACTCTTAAGCGGCTATTTTATGGCTTTCAGACTTTTGAATGTATCCAGAGATACTATTGCTTTGCTTTTTTTTAGTTAATTCTACTGACACTTCAAAGACTTTATAAAGTTATTTCACCTATCATTTGCCAAAAGCTTCACTGAACAAAATTTTGTTCCTCCTTGAATATTGATGTTTCATGTTACTTGAAGTTTTGTTTTATTGTTTTATTAATTCTGTCTTTTTGATGTCTCAGGATTTTATTAACAGTGCTCAGTTCTTCATCTGTTTTTGAAATTCCACTGAATTGTATGCCAATATTTTCATTCCATTCAGTGACTACATAGTCTAAAGTGAAAGAAGTATAACCACCCTGCTTGGCCAAATCAACCATTATTGTGGAACTTGGGAGTGCAAAGCACAAACACTAACTTCCTGCTTCTAGAACTTGGCTTGACACTTCCACCTTCTGGTAAAAACTATCATTAGAAGATCATAAGCCTCACATTACAAGCCATTTTAACTCCACATTCCAGGATATTGCACCCAAACAGCAAGTACTTTGAGATTACCATTCCAGTATTAACCTCAACTTATCTACAAACTAATACACAAAATTTACTCTCATTAATTGCAAGTACCAAAAACTTTGACTTCTTGAAGTCTCTAAGGTGATAGATCTTGAAATCACTGCTTGAATGATCATCTTGATTTACTGAGCAACTTGTTTTAGTTGGGCTTAAAATTCTGAGTACTGGGTAATGGTAATTTAATGTGGGCTTTAAACTAGGAACAATCATTGATAGGATCTTCCATAGTAAACCAATAGTCTTAAATGACATATCTAGTCCAGCAGATGTTGTGCTACTTAAGCACACATATCAATGTTGATTATCAGAAATGCACCCACATATAACTAAAATGTGGTTCTGCATACCCCAGCACCACAAAAGAGGCAAATGTTTACAAAAATACTTTAAGAGAAATGTTTCTTCTTTATGTATTTTCCTACAAGCATAATCAATATAACTTGGTGACAGCTGACATAGGCATCTTAGGCTTTTACATTCCATCTCCCCAAATATGCCAGATAGTCTTCTTACACTGGTTTTTATAATGTTCTGCCTTGCCTGGGTTTTAAATATTACAAGGAAATATTTTTCTGCTCCTCTCCTTGGAAGATTAATTTTCCTTCCATGCTTAATGCCATATTGAATCCCTTAGATAACTCTGTGTATTTCTTTTTTCTTTTTTTTTCCCCATACTGTGGATTGAACCTAGTGATCAACACTGCGCCATGTTCCACACCTTTTTTTTTTTTTTTTCTATTTTGAGATAAGGTCTCCATAAGTTGCTTAGGGCTAAGTTGCTTAACTCTAAGTTGCTGGGACTGGCTTTGAACTTGCAATTCTCCTGCCTCAGTCTCTTGAGCCACTGGGGATTACAGGCATGTGCCACTATGCTTGGCTTACATATATTCTTTCTCACAGCAAAATTTGTACTTGTACTTCTCCTATAACAATATAATAGAATTTATATCTTGAAATAAAAATATATGCCATCTACAGCAGATATTTTAAATAAGAAATAAAAAGATTTTTAAAAGGAAACTCAGATTTTTTTTCAATAGCAACTGTTTTTCTGGGTTGTATGACATAGAAGGATGTATGACCTACTTGGAAATATTTTTTTAAAAAAACAGATTTTCAACATTGTTTAAGCTATCATTATTTCCTGGTACTGTTCGTTTTTATTTTCATTCATTTCCCAATATTTGGCAGCAGATTCAACCAACATACTTTTTCTGTGATCTATAATTTTCTTAGTACATTGTATAACTGCAAATCTTGGCACTGATATATTTTATATTGGGACAAAACCCAGAAATATATAGGGATGCGTGTGTATATGTGTGTGTGTGTGTGTACTAGTTACTTTAAGTGTTCAGAAAATTATATTTCCAAGGAATAGTGCTTATAATAAATTATTCAAGGTACTTTATCTTGTAAATTAATTTTTTAGGACTAAATCTGATTTACAGAGGAAAGTATCCATTGGTGAATACACATCAGCACTTTCATACCATAACAACGCCTTTATGCATTAGATAATGGAACTGGAATGAATAGTTTCATAATGTTAATGGAACTATCTTTACTCTGAAGCTATCTGACAATATTAACTGTAGGGAAATATTTTTTCCCCTAAACAGCCATTTGCCATTAAACTAAACAGTGTAACTTCACAAACCAGAAGACTAGGGAAAGGGAAAGTTTTTCAAATGGTATAAATTTGGCTGTGAGATTAAGAGAAGCAAGTCAGGAGTGAAAGGCACAACCCAAGCCACATGAGTAAAAGTGGGACATGGTGTTGATTATTCCTTCATACAAGCATGTGCTTTTCACACACACTACAGTCCAGATAGGTTATATCCAACCAGCCTTCTACTTAAAGGTCTGTGACTGTAGCTTCTCCATCTTGAGTTGTTGTTATCTCTCAGGGTTTGCTCAGCTTCTTCAACTTCTCTCCTAGATATTGTACATTTAGACAGCCAGTTAGTAAAAAGAAAAAGTCAAGAGTATGGAGCAGGATGTTTTATGACTGGCTTAGTAGTACTACATATCACTCCCACCTATACTCATCTGGTCAGAATCAAGCAGATGACGTAACCCACTGCAAAGAGGATCGGTAAGCTTTGCCTTCAGAGTGCCCATGAAGAAGTAATGGGATTGAGAAGTGTTGTAGTTTAAACTGTGTCTCCCTAAAAGAGGTTAAATTTCTAACACCTGATATCTTGGCATATCTTTAAGGTCTTTGCAGAGGTAAATCAAGTTAAAATAAAATTTTTCACATAGTTTACTAATCCAGTATTACTGGTGTCCCTAGAGAAAGCGGAAAATTTAGACACAGAGACAGACACAATTTAAAAAAAAAAAAAAAAAAAAAAAACAGAAAAAAAGTGTACAGAGAATGTCTGACACAACCAGAAGCTAGGAGACAGACCCAGAATAGATTATTCCTAGTGTCTTCAGAGAGAATAGAGCCCTGTTCATCACCTTGATTTAGGTTTCTGGCCTCCAGAATAGCAAGACAACAAATATATTATTCTATACCATCCTGTTTGTGACTCTTTGTTATAACCCCTCTAGCAAACTAATACAGTGAGATGTTGCTGCTTTCAGTCACGCTTCCATTTCTAAATCCCAGGATATCTATTAAAAAAAAGAAATTCTCAAAGAAATCAACTAATTAAAATTCTGAATAAAATATTTATTAATCTTCCTTAAGGGCATCAAAGAACTGACAATGTAAGAATATAGGTCAAAATGTAAAGAAAGTCATTAAACCAGAACATCAGAGCAATAAAGCAATTTTACTTTGAAGATGGTTGAGATATAAATAAACTTGACCATTTATTTTAGCAGAGCTTCAGGGTGAGAACAGAAGATAATGCCTAAAATCTAAGCAAGTTTGAGAGTCTAAAACAGATACTTGCAACAGAATTAAAATTCAAACAACATATATACATTCAAATGGTCTAATAAACCCATTTGAAAATGTGAAAGTAAAAAAACAATTTTAATAATATGATAAAGTCAATATTTTCAAAATATTTCAATAATCAATTAGTATAAAATTTATAAATTAAGTTTATTACATTTTTTTGCACTAGAATATCAAGATATGCTCTGTAATTTATGCCACATATATCAAGTCTGACCAGCCACATATCAAGTGTTTGAAAGCCACATGTGACCAGTGATGGTAGTATTTGATAGTACAGGTATAAATGGTCAAATTAAAAGGCAAAAATTATCAAACTGTATAAAAATGCAAGACCCAATTATATCCTCTCAACAATAAATAATCTTTTAATAAGTGGACTAAAATCAATTAATGTAAAATGAAAGGACTTTCACTTAGAGAAAAAGGAATAATATCCCCATAGTGATCATAAAAATGAACAAGTAATTCTCAAGACCTTGGACTCAGTCAATGGAGGACAGCCTCCTTGAGATCCATGGCAGCCACAAACATCCAGCTGCCTGCCTGAAGGTAGTTCCCAGCAGCTGTACAAGGTGGGGCTCCACTTGTGGCCCAACAGTCTCTCAGTTGAGAAGACAGACCTGAGAGTCAAGATGAGTTTAGACAATTAAAATTGACAGGGCCAATAGTGGAGAGGTCAGGGGTACACTTAAAGAGAATTTACAGAAAGAAACCACCTTGACAAGGGCACATGCAGGGGCTTCTTATAAATGTAATTTAAGGCTTTGAAGGAGAGTAGAGTGAGAGTAGACACCCCCACCCAAACAAAAAAGAAGGAAATAAAGAAAAGAAAAAAATGGAAATTTTTACAAACTTAATAAAAACTATTAACCCACATATGCAAGTAACACAATGAAATTCTAGCACAAGAAACATGTAGAAAACTACACCAATCAAATCAAGTCATCAAATTTCTTTATCAATGATAAAGAGAAAAATTTTAAGCACCCAGAGCAAAAAATAAGCTTAACGTAAGGAGAAATAAAGATAAAAAATTACCACAGAAATGTCATTTCCAGCTATAAGACAATAGAGCAATATCAACGAAGTGCTAAGAGAAAAACAAAAGGAAAGAAAAGAAAAGGAAAAAAGGAAGGAGGGGGCAATCTAGAATTTCTCACCCTGCAAAAGTGAAATTGGAAGAGCATCAACAATGAGAATGTTTTGTACTTTTTTGTGGGTGGATGGGAGGTTCTTTGATACAGAATCCTTACTGATTCTTGAAAAATGGTCCTAAGCAAGGGATGGTTATTTTTTTCTTGAAAATTTACAAATCAGATATTTATTAATTTCTGGAGTAGATAATAAGAATTGATAATGTTTGTCATTGGAAAAGGAACCATTCATTACAAGGTGTAATGAATATTAATAAAAGTACTAAAGCCACTTTAATGGGGGTAATAGCATCTCATTGCTTTGTAAATTGGAAGAATTTACTTAATAACTGTCTTGCACGTTCTAAAACAACATCCATTAGAAGAATAAAAGACATACATTCTAACTCACAAAAAAAACTTTAAAAAAATAAGTGAATGATTCAGTTTACTTCAACTATACTCACTTTTAAGTCAATAAACCTTTATTTATTCTTATTCTGCATATTTTAAAGGGATATTATCTATGTGGTCTCCCCTTTTTGATCAGAGGATAATGACTTCAAATATCAGGGCCACCCATTCCGCTGTTTCTTTTTCAGAATAAAGAACTGCTTTTGGCTTGAGACTTTGTACAAATAACAAAAGGATATACTGAATACTGGGCCCATGTTTGAAATGGACAGTTTATTAAAAGTCATTATATGTAGTGTAATAGCCTCAAAAAATATTTGGAAATCTATTTAACAAAAGAGGTAAAAGATTTACAATGAAAACTACAAATCACTAAATTGAAGAAGACCTTAGAAGATACCTCCCATATTCTCGGATAGGCAGAATTAATATTGTCAACTGGACATACTACCAAAAATGCTATATGGATTTAATGAAATTCCCATTAAAATCCCAATGATGTTCTTCATAGAAATAGAAAAGGAAGTCATGAAATTCATTTGGAAAAATAAGAGACCCAGAATAACCAAAGCAATCCTTAGCAAGAAAAGTGAAACAGGAGGCATCATAATACCAGACCTTAAATTATATTACAGAGTTATAGTAACAAAAATGGCATGGTATTGTCACCAAAACAGACATGTAGATCAATGGTATAGAATAGAAGACACAGAAACAAACCCACATAAATTATCTCATACTAGACAAAGATGGAGAAAAGATAGTGTCTTCAACAAATGGTGCTAAGAATACCAGAAACCATATACAGCAAAAGAATATTAAACCCCTGTCATTCACTTTGCACATAACTCAAAGTGGACCAAGGATTTAGGCATTAGAACAAAAACATTATGCTTTATAGAAGGAAAGGTAACGCTGGCTTAGAAACCAACTTCCTTAACAAGACTCCTAAAGCTTAAGAAGTAAAATCAATGGGATGGAATCAAACTAAAAAAGCTTCTTCATAGCAAAAGAAACAATCAAAAGTGTGAAGAAAGAATCAGAAAAGTGGGAGAAAATCTTTCTGCCTGCTCCTCAGATAAAGCATTGATCTCCAGGATACATAAAGAACTCAAAAAAACTTTACACTAAAAAAAAACAAAAAAAAAACCAAGAAACCCAATTAATAAATGGGCCAAAGAACTGAACAGGCACTTCCCAAAAGAAGAAGTAAGAATGGATAACAGGTATATGAAAAATGTTCATCATCTCTAGCAATTAGAGAAATTCAAATTAAAACTACACTGAAATTTTATCTCACTCCAATCAGAATGGTAATTATCAAGAATACAAGTAACAAAGGCTGGGGATTTAGCTCAGTTTGTAGAGTGCTTGCCTTGCATGCACAAGGCCCTGGGTTCAATCTCCAGCACCACCAAAAAAAAAAAAAAAACAAGTAAAAGAATAAATGTTGGTGAGCATGTAGGGGCAAAGGTACACTCATACATTGCTGGTGGGACTGCAAATTTGTACAACCATTTTGGAAAGCAGAAAATTTGGAATGGAACCACCATTTAACCCAGTTATCCCACTCCTCAATAAATATCCAATGGACATTAAATCAGCATACTACAGGAATGCAGCCACATCAATGTTTAAAGCAGCTCAATTCACAATAGCTAAACTATGGAACAAGCCTATGTGCCCTTCAACTGATAAGTGGATATACACAATGGAATACTACTCATCCATAAAGAGAAATGAAATTATGGCATTTGCCAGTAAAGAGATAGAACTGGAGATTTATCTTGCTAAGTGAAATTGGCCAACCCCCCAAAAATCAAAGGCTGAATGCTCTCTCTGATATGTGGATGCTAACTCACAATAAGGGGGTGGGGGATAAGGGGTAGGGAAGAATAGAAATACTTCAGATTAGATAAAGGTGAATAAAGGGGAGCAAGGGGAATAGGAATAGGAAAGATAGTAGAATGAATCAGACATTACTTTCCTTTGTACATATATGAATACATGACCAATGTAATTCCATGTCACATACAACCAGAAGAATGAGTATTTATACTCCATATATGTATAACATGTCAAAATACATTTGCTGTCATGTATAACTAATAAGAACAAATAAAAATGGAAAAAGTAATTGTATATGCTATAAAAATAACATGCAAAATTAATGAAAATGTTGTATATTAAATAATATTTCTTCCAAAAACTTTATCCCCAGAAATACTGAGTAAAATGTCTTATCTTTGTCCATATTCCATGCTTCCATTGTTCCAGAACTAAGTGACCTTTCATCCTGGTATATAATTATCTCACTACTTCTTGATAACAAAGTTAATATTCTAAATACAGTCTATTTTTGAGCATCTCTGTTAAAGATCTCAGATTTAGTGAATAAAATGTACACAAACTCTGTCAAGCATATTTTTATTGCTCTAGTTCTTTTACTAAGTTTTAGTCTATAAACATATGAATGTTGAAAATTCATAAAGTAAACTTATTTAAACTAAAAAATTTACTTATTGAAAGTAAAATCATTTCAATGATTTCTACAAAATACTTTCTTTTATTTTAATGGTAAGGGTCTAGTGGATCTCTATAACTTCATATAGTATAGATGGGGTGCTGGGGGATTATATTGAAGATTATTCTCTTGAAGGCAATTTCTTTACTCTGAAGAATTCATTTCTAAGTTTATTTCCAGTTTTCTTCCACTAAAATATTCTTTCTCATCTTATTGGCAATTTCTTTTGAAAGTACAAACACACAGTTACAACAAAATAATGATATTTAATTTTCCTGGCCACTGAGTACCTCTGATAGGTCTTTCAGTGGCAAACTGAAAGTTACTGCTAAGCAAGATGATACCACATTAAAACATGGTCATAAAACATGAACAATGAAATGAGCTACTAGGGAAGGGTGCAGGTCATGCTTGATGAGAATGGGGATCATGATTTAAGCATGAAGTCAACTTTAGGGAAGAAATCTTGATAGTCTCATTTAAGGTTAGATTCTATCTTCTCTCTGCATCTTTTAAGGTGGGGAGAAGAACTATATCAAATAAGCATGTGAAATATCATAAAATATATTTGTAATGTATTATGTTGTATTATAATGGCAACATCATACAAACATGAAAAAACAAATGTAACCACTTGTAAATTTTTTATCATAGTTTGTAGGTTTAAATTTTGAAATGAGTACTATTGTTCATTACTACTAGCCTTTTCCTGCACTCAATGTTTACTATATTACAAATGAAAAAAACAAACATGTAAGACATACTACAAATGTGTACTTATTAGATATATATAAGACAGTGAAACCCAAATTATAAACAAACTATGTAAAACTTCAAAGATTATGTATTTCTAGTTCTTCCCTATCAGTCAACAACTGAAAGCAAATGTGTGAGACATTTTCAGTAAGTACAGAAAATACAGCATTATTTATTAAAAGTATCCATTGGAGAACATCTTGATAGGAAACATGAATACACTTTTCCGGTGGAAATGTTTGATCTTTTGTGTTAACAGACTGTCTGCATTCGCCAGAGGTGCTCTGTGGCATCAAAGCACAGTTTTTGTTTAACTGCTTGATTGCTTATATATTCATCCAGCTGAAGTCACAGGGTTTCCATCTACGTTACATGGCATGCACATAGCATCATAGACAAAATTTGCCTTTGGGACAGAAAACTATAGGCAGCCATTCATTATCAAATTATTTGGCTCATTAAATAATTAATTGACTAAATGTTTTTTATCTTGTCCTCTGTGGAATATTTTAGAAAGATCAAGATATATACAAGAAGGTTCCTGCCTTCAGGAAGCAAACCAGTTAAGGAGATAGGATAGGAATAATAAGAGGATAATGCAAAACAACAACACAATAAGTAGTATATTAAGTTTAGTTAATAGGATTCTAGTAGAATTGCTATTTAAGACAAAACCAAAAATCATATCATATTTTGGGGGAAACCCCAAACTCTTTAAAAATCATTTTGCAACTTCAAATCAAGGTCCAATTAGCTGTCTAGACAGACATCAAGGCACATCTCTAGAACAGCCACTATTGTCAAATTCCTTCAGATGGTTCTTGTAAATGAAGTCAATGCGAGCCAAAATAAAGAAAAATTCTTAAAAAGATGATTAAAATAAAGATCCAGCTCCTAAACTGATCTTTCCCAAATGCAAAAAATCTTTTGAGAAAAAAACTGAATGTGAGCAACATAATCATTAGGATTTAGTTTACCAAAATATCTTCTGCAATGTGTCAGGAAACTGAGGGTACAATGATTAAAAGATGCCAAGAACTGGTTTAAAAAAAAGAGAGAGAAATAAAGACCTGGTGATTTTATAATAAATTGGTTATGTGAGCCACTGGACATGAATTTGTTGAATGTAAAATGGAAATAGAGCAGAAAGGGATCAGCAAGCAAAGCCAAAACCTACTAAAAAGACATCTGCATTGTCTTTGATTATCTGTTACAAGAAAGAAAAAGAAACCTACTCAGACTTCTTGTGCAATAAAACATAAAAGGTCCATGTGAAATGAGTGAAAAAAGACAGAATCCTGAATAATCCCCACCCAATTATCCTTAAGCATCCTCTGCTATTATAGGAAAAATGAAATCATTAGTGATTAGTCTACATACATAAACATTCAGTTACATCAACCCCCCCACACTGAGTTAACCCCCAATCTAAACACTACTTTCTCATTTTACAGAGAGAAATTCAAAGATTAAGTTTCAATCTCCAATTATCTTAGCAAATTTTCCAAGAAACTAAAACATACTTTCAAAATAAGGTAGGACCTTAGAAACAATGAAGGATTTGCATCATTTCAGTTGCTTATTAAAATATTAAAATATATTTGGGGTTGTTTGGTTATTGTTTGAGGTCACTTTTAATATTTAAATTGTTTTATTACAAAATGTAAGAATAAGGAGTTAATAGTTTAAAACATGATTGGAAAAACTCTGGTACCAGTGATTTTGATAAGTAGAATGTTATATTTTAACTAAGGGAAATATTGGCAATTACATTAAAGGAAATGCTTATTTAGTTCTAGAATAAATCAGCTGTAAAGGCATAACTTTTAACAGTTCAGACCTTAGCATTCCAGTAAGAAAGAGAGAACTGACAGAAGACCTGAACCAACAGCCTTCCCTGGACCCTCTCTCCTTGCCTGCCAAGGAGTTTTTCTGGTCACCTAATATTAACAACCATGTTTAACTTTCCCTACTGTATTTAAATCTTCAACCCACCACCCCCAAAATACCCCACATCACCCATTTTATTATTGGCAAGTGATATGGTCTACTTAGCAAAGGAACTTCAAGCCATGAGACGTGCACTTCAACTCCCCATAGTCTAGAAGCTCGATTGTATCTGGGCCCCTCTCTTTGCCTCACTTACTGATCAAATAGTGTTTCTCCCATACCTAACTCATCTCCTTTTAGGTACTTCCTGTATTCTTCCCATGTCCCTCTTTTCCATCAATATTATAAACAGTCTCAAAGCTCTTCCACCTTTAAAACCTTCCCTCAATTCCCCTTTAGCTATTGTCCTACTTGCTTGACAGCAAAATTTCCAAGAGTTGTGATTTTGCAGCCAATGCTTCCTTTTCCTCTTCTCATTTTTAAATTATTTTATCTTTGGTATTTTGTAGTTATACATGACAGTAGAGTATAATATTATTTATTTATATAAATCTGGAGTACAAGCTACTCTAAGATCCCAATCTTGTGGTTGTCCTTGATGTGGAGATTCACTGTGGTGTATTCATACATATGCAATAGAAAAGTTATGTGGGAATCATCCCACTGTCTTTCCATCCTCCTCTCTTTCATACCATTCTGCAGACTGGGTTCTAGGCCCAACTGACTTCATATCAAACTTCCCCTAATGTCATCAGTGTACTCCACATTGAGAAACCCAGTGAGTTTTCAGTTTTCACCATGCTCCAGTTTTCAGCAGTAAAAATCAAAACAGCGCTCCACTCCTTTGTGAAGCATTTTTTCTTTCGCTTTAGTAACTCTTGGTTTTTCATTCACCTTCCCATACTTTGTATTTTAGAGCCTTCCACTGCCAAATTGTTCTACCCAGGTTTCCAGTGTCAGAGGTCCTCAAAGCAAAGTCTAATGCCTCACTCCTTGAGTTCTTAGAAGGCATAGGGTTGATTTCGACAATGATAATTTTCTAGTATTAAATGGTATGAAGGAATTAATTTTTGACAGATAAAAAAATGACATTTAGAGCAGTACAGTGATTATTTCCAGGCCTTCAGGAAAATCGTGCCTCCCCAACCCTGATGCTTCCTTGTGGGGAGACCTTCATTAGAGTGATATCCTGGCCTCTCCATGTAGCTTTAGGTACTCTGTTTCTTAAAAGGAGAACTCATCTAATTGCTGTAGAAGGAAATGTGCAGCTCAGACCCACCCAATTCTCTTGCCTTCTTTTCAAAGTCTGCCTGTTTGCCAAAATAAAAAATCTGATCTACCTTTCATGCCATACATTTAAAGATACAGGCCCTTATATGGAAAGTTTTTCATTCTTCAGATACCTGTACTATGGGATAGAATTTGAGAAAGTCTCCTGATTTAACAAATTGTCAAGTTTTCCAACAGCTTTGAGTGAGAAAGCTATTGTTTTTTAATGCTCTGATTAGCATTCTGTTTTAATTGATTTAGAATGGATGGGGGAAAAGATTTTCATTTATTAGCCATAAAATGCTTAGGCTAATGCCACACAAATATGATCTCTATGACTGATGAAACAAAAATAAATAAATAGATGCATACAGCTAGTGGGGGGAAATCTCAATATTTCAAACTCTCAAAATATCAAGGTATTTAACAGGTATTTGAGAGTCAGAATATTGAACAAATTAGAGTGGTAGTCTATTGAATCAATTAAGATTCAATAAATGCATAGACAGATGTGTAAATAAGAGAAGGGAAAACTCTTTCTTAGGTAAAGTGTCAAATATTGAAGGAACAATGGTATTAGAAAGTCATCCATTTCCCACCATTAGAATAAGCCCTTGCTCTGGCAAAAAAAAATATCAATGAAGGCTAAATGCAGAAATGATCAATAAATGGATAGATTTGGTGAGGAATAGCATGTTTACATAGGGTATATCACTGACTCTTAGCCTTGTCACTGTGAATAACAGTCAAGGGTAGAATGTACTTTGATACATTGCCTGGTGTTCTCTATCATTTAACTGTATAGTATTCAATGAAATAAAGGGACTTTTCAGAAACACCTTTACTATGTAAGGAGATAAAATTTTGAGTTTAAAATATAATTCTAAAATATTCAGTCAATGCAAACACCTCAAGTTTCAAGGAGTAACATATGCATAAAGCTAGGTCAACCTTGTGTTTGACAAAGATAAATGAAATGTGATACAGAAAAGTGGCCTCGTCCATTACCATGAAATATTCATGGTTTTGTGAATACACAATCATGTAAATTAGAATTACAAACTTACATTATATCTACATACTTTTAAAATATACTATCTCAATTTCTAGAGCTAATATAATGTTTTTAACACCACTGGGTAACAAGGAAACTAAATTGTTAATATACAAATAGCATTCTGTTCTACATGAAATCGTCACCTTAATTCAAATACTTTGTCTACTTAAAGTTTAGCTCTGTATTTAGTCTGATTTAAATAGCTCTTCGGGATGACCTGTTACTCCCTAGGGAAATTCTGTGTTTTAGGGTTTGGACTCTTCACCTTCCTGTCTTCAGATGGCATCAGAATGAATAAGAGAATATACAGCATCTTTGAGATGATATGGGGTGAGCCCTGATGTAGCTGAAATAGGCCTGTGCAACCTGCATAGGTGACTGACATAGCCTTGGGGTTCTCCATGGCATAGTGGTTTTCTGCTAAGAAAGGACTTACTCTCTCTCATCTTCTTAGGGACCACCTATACCTGCCTAGATGTTTCTAATGTCCCTTACTCCATCACTGATTATGGATCTGGAGGGCAAGACATTTGGAGTTGGAAGAGGAACACTGCCATCTGATGCCCTTGCTAGTCCTATAAATCTCCCTTTCTACAACCCACTATGCCCTAAAGAGGTAAACTTTTATGTTTGTATTCATTTGTATGTGTGTGTGTGTGTGGCTTCTGGTTGTGCATGAATTTGGGACTCTGGTAAAATGCATTCTACCAATACAATTCTCAAGAGATTCTCCTTCAACTTAGTTGTATCTGGAGGCAAAAGGAAGAAATTTGTTTGGAGTTTTCTTATGAGCATTTCACTTTTAAAAAATTCTAAAATATAATACATAATCTTTTTAGTTTTTTATATATCACAGCAGAGTTGTTATGGTTTGAATGTGAGGTGTCCTCCAAAAGCTAATGTGTGAGACAATGCAAGAAGGTTCAGAGAAAAAATGATTAGGTTGTGAGAGTCTTGACCAAATCCCCTGATAGGGATTAACTGAGTGGTAACTGAAGTGGTAGGGTGTAGCTGGAGGAGAATTAGGGGGAATTAGGGCAAGGCTTTGGCATATATATATTTGCATCTGCAGAGTGAGATTTATCTCTGTTTCCTGATCACTGTGATATAAGCTGCTTCCCTCAGCCACAATCTTCCACCATGTTCAGCCTCTCCTCCAGCCCCAAGAAATGGAGTCAGCCTTCTATGGACTTAGACCTCTGAAACTGTGATCCCTCAAATACCTCTTCTTCCTCAACATTGTTCTGGTCAGATCCTTTAGTCACAGCCGTGAGAAAGCTGACTAAACAAGAGTATATTTTGAAATACTATACATACATAGAATAAGTATAACTTGTTCCAGTTAGGATCCCATTATTGTGGTTGTATATGAAGTATTTTTATATTGGTCGTATATTTATATATGAGAATAGGAAAGATATGTCTAATCCATTCAACTGCCTTTCCTATTATCATTCCATTTCTCTTCTCTTCCCTCCTTTCCCCTTTGTCTAGTTGAATGAACTTCTAACTTCCCCTCCCTTGTTGTGGGCTAGCATCCACATAGCAGAGAGAAATTTCTGCCTTTGGTGTTTTGGAACTGGCTTATTTCACTTAACTTGATATTCCACAGTTCCATCTATTTACTGGCAAATGCCATAATTTAATTTTTCCTTATGACTGAGCAATATTGCACCATTTATATGTACCACATTTTCTTTATGCATTCATTTGCTGATGGGCATCTAGGTTGGTTCCATAGCTTGGCCATTGTAAATTGAGCTGCCATAAACATTGAAGTGGCTGTGTCACTGTAGTATGATTTTAAGTCTTTTGGGTATAAACTGAGGAGTGGGATAACTGGGTCAAATGGTGGTCCTATTCCAAGTTTTCTGAGAAATCGCCATACTGCTTCCATAATGGATGCACCAATTTGCAGTCCCACCAGAACCTATAAGTGAACTTTTTTCTCCACACCCTTGCCAATACTTATTGTTGGCATATATAACTTAAGGTCTGGTATTGTGAATATAATTTAAGGTCTGGTATTGTGATGCATCCTGCTTCTCTCTTTTTGTCAGGAATTACTTCGGATATTGTGGGTGTCCTATTTTTCCAAATGAATTTCCTGACTGCTCTTTATATATGTTAACCCAGGGACAACATCATTCTAAATAGAGAAAAATTGAAAGCATTCCTTCTAAAAATTGGAACAAGACAGGATGCGCTCTTTCACCTCTCCTATTCATTATAGTCCTTGAAACCCTAGCCAGAGAAATTACACAAAAGAAATAAATTAAAGGGACATGAATAGGAAAAGAAGAGCTCGAACTATCTCTATTTCCTAACAACATTATTCTGTATCTAGAAAACCCAAAAATTACATCAGAAAGCTTCTAGAACTCATAAATTAATTCATCAAAGTAGCAGGATATAAAATTAACACTCATAAATCAGTTCCATTCCTATACACCAATGATGAATCAACTGAAAGAGAACAGGAAAACTATCCCATTCATAATGAGCTAAAAAAATAAAATATTTGGGACTCAATCTAACAAAAGAGTTGAAATACTTCTACAATGAAAACTAATGAACACTAAAGAAAGAAATTGAAGAAGACTTAGAAAATGGAAATATCTCCCATGTTCTTGGATAGGTGGAATTAATATTATCAAAATGACCATACCACCAAAAGTACTATACAGATTTAATGCAATTCCTATTAGAATTACAATGACATTCTTCATAAAAAGAGCACCTTGTTTTTTAACCACCAGGCTCCTCTCAGTAATCAAAAGCATTTGTGTTCAATGAACTCTGAGCAAACATACAAAAAAAGAAAAATACCACCCCTTCTGGTATGTAGATCATGACCATGTACGATAAGAACATGCATGAAAAACATCCCTATCATCACCATTCAGAATAATACAATTATATTGTACCAAATATCTTTGCTTCCAAGTTGACTGTGCTTCAACCTAAGCTTCCATATGACCCTTATACAAGTTCCATGTTGCATAAAATATGCAATATATGTATCATCTTAGATAATTTCATACTTAATAATTAAAAGATAAAAATTATTTTATCATAATGTAAAAGCATTTATAAACATTATTTTATCATAATGTAAAAGCATTTATAAACACAAATTGAGTTAGGGTAATACCTAATGTACTTAAAACAATAACATAATATTTTCTTTTCATGTTCTTGAATTCCATCTCTTCCAATGTTCTTTTCCTGCAAATAAACAAATTCATGGCCAAAGAGTAACTATTATTTCACAGGTAATTTAGTGAAACGTTTCAGAGTGGGAAAAAATGCAAAACATAAATAGAAGGTTAAACTTCTTATCATGAAGTCAAATCATACAAATGAAATGAAGATCAGAGGAACTATTGGAAAGTACTGGAAGCAACGAAAGTCATTCATGGGTGAAAACCAGTCAAAAAAAGAAAAGAAAAGTTCAAGTAGATATGAGTTTTATTTTAACATAATCTTTGACATACTAGACATAACATTGAGCCCTTATCTAATTAATATCTTCAGTAAACAATTTTAAAGAGAGCTGTAACCTTTGAATAGTGGAATATGTTTCCTAAAAAGTTCTGGTCCATGGGAAGAAGGAACACCATGCTATGCTCCTTCTGAACCATAATAGGCAACTGTGGTTTGGAATGATTATGAAAGGTGATTTAACTATGGTATTAATTATCAACATCTCGAGGCTGTTATTGTGTTTCTGCTTTTTAGTTTTCCCTTAAGGGACAAATTTTTAAAGGATCTCAAGAGATACTTATGCTAATACATCTTGTATAAAATTAAGATAATTATATAATAAAAATTTAATATTCCATGCTAGTCTTTGGGCTTCCACACACACACACACACACACACACATACAAAAAAAAAAAGATCAAAGAGTGGGTAACTTAAACAACAGAAATTTATTTTCTCACAGTTCTGAAGTCTGGAAAGAACGAGATCAAGGTCTTGGGGTGGGTTTCAGATGAGGGCTTTCTTCCCAGCTTTTAGATGGTTGCCTTCTCATATGGCAGAGAGAAATAGAGAGCTCTCTTTTCCTTAGAAAGCCATAGTCTTAACAGATTGGAGTGCTATACTATGAACTAATTTAATCTCAGTTACTTCCTAGAGACCATATCTTTAAATCCAGTCAGATTGAGGTTTAGGCTTTGATATAAGAGTTTTTGGAAGAATTTATTCCCAAATGTTTAAGGCCATAATCATTAGTAACATGTCACTGATAATATAGTTATGAGTTCTTCACATTTGAAAGTTGACTGTCAAAATATGTGTTTTCTTTTCCTCCACTGTATTTTTAGTCCAAAGTTGAAGTTTCTGTGTCTTATCTTGACATTTTATCTTAACAACAGAAGTTAATTTTTCCTAACATAAAGTCCATTTGACCTACAGAAATGCCAACAATCATTATAGCCATAGGGTCAAGTAATGAACTGGCAGAAAGTGTATGACATTCTTTTGTCAATTTCACTAATAAAACAAAACCAATAGAAGAAAATTCATGTTTCATTTCTCCTTTATTCTTACTTTGACTTTTATCTACTTCTTTTGGTCTTATATCTAGAACTAAACAATATCTTATTAGACTTTTCTGTCTTATAAATTGTTTCCTAAAAATTTTAAAACTAAATTATAAGCCAATATTTTCCTTAATTTAGCATGCATTTGCTGGAAAAACTAGTCACCAATAGGTGAAGTACCTGGCTTTTCTGCCTTCAGCATGCCAGATTCTGCACAAATTCACATAACAAGTGAAGTTCCCCCTGGGGAAAAAAAAATGATTTCTGTAGCATATTTGAAGATGCAGATGAAAGACTTAAAATACATCATGGGGTATCAAATAAGAAAGTTCAAATATTTTGCCAGTTAAGAATATATTCTTGACTGAGAACCTGACCAGAAAAATTTAAATTTTAAGCAATATTTGGGGAAACACTGTATATTATTTTGACATACTATTATTGATTGTTTGCACAAATGGAAAATTAGTGTGAAATACTTTAATAAAATCCAACAGTTATCCATCCAAATGGCATTCCTTCCATCTGCTTTAACCTATTTTTGGAAAACAATGTTAGAAAACAACATCAGGATTGTGAATTTGGTTTTTAATTTTCCTGCAACTCCACCTCTTCCTAGGGTATACTAACAAACACTGTCACTGTGAAACAGAAAAAGAGGAGAAAAGAAAAGAGCTTGACAAATCAGCCCTATCAAACTAATGTGGCAGTCTCAGTCGTTCTATAAAGGGTGGCCAAAGAGAAAAAAATTTAAAAAGGAATCAAAAATCAAAGCTATTTTCATAGAAAAGAATCCAGCACCAGTCTGTTGTTTCATCATTGATGATGAGTTGAGTATTTCTTCCATGAGATCTCTTCAATTGGTTTTATTTGGTTTCTAGCACAATTTGTTATTAAAGGTGACCCTATGTAATAGTGACTGTGTTGCTTATTTCTTCACAGTGGGTTAAAATCAGTAGCCCAAACCTACCAGCCTCAAACTCAATTGCTTACACATCCAATTGTGTTAAATCTAGCTCCAATAAGTTTCAACAAGTACAGCCTGACAGTTTTGTATGCCTCACAAAACAGCACCAATGTCTGTTGCTCAAAGATAAAACAAACTGTGGTTATAAAAGACTGGAACCTCCAGCTGCCTTTCTGAGTTCTCCAATCCAGAGATACCTGCATTGTACTGCCAAGCACCATTACCTCAACATATTTCCCTCTCCCCCAAACATACTCCCCTCTCTTCCTCTTATGGATGGTGGCCCTGTGCAACATCTCTGGAAGGTCTCCTGCTATAAGTAACTCATCTTACAGTCCGATATTCCTCACCACATTCTTTAAGTAGGTGATGGATAAATGAAAAATTGAGACATGAAATTATGATTGTATCTGGCTCACAAACAAAAAAGGAAAAGACATTTAGTAGCCAGGAGAAAATATATGTGATTATTAAATTATGATTTCACATTGAAGGTATCAGAACTGGAAAAATCATATTGTGGGTTGTACAAAAATATGTAGTATAAAACATTATTACAAGCAGTTTAATTTGACAAATCAATTGAAAGCAAATGCAGGAGGATTGGATGGAAAATATGGTAATTATATGCATTAGGTGTAAATTTTGAAAATTTTAGAGGATCTCTATTTCTCCATAATAGAATAACATATAGAAAGAAAACTATACAAAACAAACAATAAAAGATCCAGGGCTGAGGATGTTCCTAGGTGAAAGAGCACCTGCCTAGCACATGCAGGCCCTGGGTCAATCCTTAGTCACACACACACACACACACACACACACACACACACACACACACACAAAATGCCAAGCCTATCATAGAGAAAAAGAACAGTGGTAGCCAGACACCTGGGAGGGTAAGGAAGAGTGGGGCATAGGAGAAACTGGTTTGCAGGTACAGAGTCAGAACCAAAAGGAAGGAAAAGGAACCTGCACTCGATTACACAGAAGTTGGTGACAATTCACACTAGGATGCCATACAGTTCAAAATGGGCAAAAGAGAGGATTTTGAATATTCTCATCACAAAGAAATAATAAATGTTTGGCATGATGGATAACCTAAATATCCTTGACGCAGAGAAGAAGAATCAAGAACTGGAGAAACCAAAGGAAACCACAGACCACACCAGTTCTTGCAAGCTCACAAAAAGAATTTCAGAAGAGTCACACGTAGTAGCAGGATGGAGTTTGTTAGAAAGGAAAGGGAAATGGAAAAGAACACTCTCAAGGGAGAAAGAGTGTCAGTCCTCTCCTGGAAGAGAGGAAGACTGCACACACCTGCTCCTGCCACACTCCTGTTTTATTGGGAGTCCTATGGAAGTTTCCAGAGAGTCCCAGTCAGGTCTACCTCTCAACTTTTGACTAACAGAAGGATTACATCAGACTTCCAAGTCTCCACTGCACAAAGTCTTACCCACAGTTACCCAAGCAAAGTCCACAGGATTTTACTATTATAATGAAAGGCTAAATATCCAAAGTCAACTCTGGGTCACCTTGGCCTGAAAATTATTCTTACAGTTTGTATGGTCAGTGGGCTTTGTTTCTAATTATCCTGACTTACAGAGCTCTGGAATCTCTGTTCTGTATAAAGGTCACAAAAGTCCCCCTGAGCTCCAGGAGGAGTCTTTGGGCCTGCATTCCTTCCTCTCACAGACAACAGGTTATTTGCCAAGGAATGCAATATATCCCACTGAAGTGGCCCCAGGCGAGCCACTTCTTCAAAGGAAATCAAGTGGGGGTCAGCACAGCAGGCCCAGTCTAAAGAACCATCTCCCTACCCCATGCTTCTTTCCTCTTGTCTGTCTGCTACCTATCATTCTGATTTGATCAATGTGCAATGTATAAACATATCAAAACATCACACTACTCCATTACGAGGTACAAACATCTGTCAATAAAACAAACACGACCAGGGGCTGGCAGATTTTTCCCATGAAGTTTCTGATAGCAAACATTTTAGGCTTTACAAGCCACAATACAGTTTCTTCCTCTTTCTCCTCCTCTTTCTCCTCCTCTTTCTGTCCTCTTCTATCTTGTTTTTATTTCTTAGCAGTTCTTTAAAAACAATTCTTACAAAAGGTTAGATGTGACACCTTACTATAGTTTGCTAACCTCTGATATAGACAAACAAGATGCAACTAGTGTCTTATAATTTTCCAATATACTTTCATCTTGATACACATTTTCTATTTTAAAGTCTTCGAGCAGTTTTCTTCACCTGGACTGCCTATCTCCCTTTGGAGGCTAATTCAAATAACATATAATCTAAAACAAAATATATGCTCTGCTACTTTCAAGCTATTCATCTGCCATGAAGTAAAACTAATCTTTCTATTGTGAATGTAACTATAGAAGTCAATGAAATATCATATAATTTACTATTTGTACACATAATCCAAGTAGCAGTGTACAGTCACCACATGTAAAACTTCTCTACAATTTTTTATGTCTAAATATTGTAAATGGTGAAGTCATATATACTAATATTTAAGTCTCAAGTTAAGTGAATAATATATCCCATGTTTCACAGTTTTCTGTTAATTAAAATTAATTCTAAGTAAATACATTGTTCAGTTAATTGACTGCTTTAAAACAACTATTTATTCAGGGAGGTTCTGCACCTGGTTAGAATAGAGAAAGCCACGATAAAATGTTTCTCTCATCTTAACAACAACAAAAAAAAAACCTCAAATAATCTACAAAATCATACATTTTCTCTAGTCCTTAGAAAATTGAGTTTGTCAAATAAGAAAGTTAACTGAATACCAAAGAGTGACAAGCTCTTTGATGAAAACAATACATTCAATTCCATCATGGCAAGACATAGACAAGAGGAGATCATCACAAAGCACTAAGAATAAATCACAATCAATTTTTACAAATTTATAAAGGCAGAGACTTGACTAGATTGTCAGTTTAGCAAATCTGGAAACCTCAGGAACAATTTTGCACTCATTCTGAGTCATTTCCTGAGTCAATTCCATGGAAAGTAAAGGGAATGGATAGAGTAGAAGAAAAATATTAACAAACTTGAAGATAGGTCAATATGAATTAACCATTCCACTACAAGAAGAGAAAAGAAGGCAGATACAGCAGCTAAGAGGTGAAAATAATATCAATTGCATTAATATGCATTATTTTTGAGTCCCAAAATAAGAAAAAAATTGTATAGAAAAAATATTCAAAAGCACTCAACATTACATAGAGAAACAGAATTATATCCCACGTGTGATTAAAATCTATACATGCTAAAAGATGATCTTTTAAAAGTACTGTCAGGGAAAAATGTCTTTTCAGAATTTTACTCTCAGTAAAAGAAGTATTACAAGAGATAAGATAAAATTAAGATTTTTTAAAAGTAAAATTCACATGAATGATACTATCAATGATGAAATGGAGGGTATGAAATAAGTACATCTGAAGGTAGATTAGGTAAGTTAATTCTTATATGGAATATCTTAGACCAACCACACAAAAAGAGGTAGAGCTAACAAGCATCATAATACAGCAGGTGAAATGAAATCAAAAGATAATTGACTTGTATCAAAGAGAACAGTTGAAGAAACATAAGCAGATAAACTGATGGGACAATGGAAAACAAATAGAAAGATGGTAGAAATATTACAATCCCTTGATGAAACTAATAAGTGCATTGAATCCAAATGGTCCATACATTTCAACTGGATGAGAATGAAATAGCCAGGCTTATATTTCATCTTCAAGAAATGTCTTTGATTATAGCCATAAATGTTTAAAATAAAAGTAAGGAAAAAGATATACCATAGAATAAGGATCAAAACTAAAGTTGGAATGATTGAAACAAGAAAACCTCAAAATAAGAAATATTACTAAGAAAAATAAAGAAATTACATAATAATATAAAGGTAATTTCATCAAGAACATATTAACTTTAAATGTATACGTGCACAATGATAAGAGCTCTACAATATGAAATCAAAATTTAATAAAATTAAAGAGAAATAGACAAATTTATGATTACAGACTTAAACTTTGGATAATTATTGGGAAAAGAAGAGTGAATATTTCACTAGGGCTTAGAAATGAGAGGGTAGAAGTCTGACAGATGATGAAAACCAGGTACCAAAATATAGCTGGAAAGAGGAATGAGTTCTAGTGTTCTGTAGCACAGTATTGTGACTACAGTTTAAAATGATTTTACTAGATATTTTTAAATAACTAATAGAGAGGTTTTCAAAGTTTAGGTTTTCAAAGTAGCTCAGTGGTAGAGCACTTGCCTATCCATAGGTTAAAAACCCAGTAAGTACAAGAAAAAAAAAATCAAAGCTTTCCAACAAGAAGAAATGACTAAATAAACCATGAAAAGACCAAAAAGAAATGCTAATTACCTGAATATGATCATCATATTGTATACAAACATCAAATTATCATGCCATATATTATAAATATGTATAATTACATGGTAATTATTTTTTTAAATAGAGGGTATTAGTAAAGATATACAAAACCATAATACTGTCAACTTGATATTTATACAATACTTCATCCAAACACAAGAGATAATTTTTCCAAAATTTGTGCAATGGAACATTACAAAGATGTGCTTTCAAACAACACAAGATGGATTCATTGGATAGCTACTATAATATAAAGTGGAGTTTAGTTGAAATTATTTATTCTCAAGTATAAATTTCCTAAAAATTACCAGTAAAGTATTGAGAAACAAAATAGAATTTAAAGGGTTTTTTTTATAGTGAAACTAGTCTGTTCAAAATATTAGACTTTCTAAGATTATTTCTTATGGGAATGGTATTTTATCTCAAATATCACCTAGTCAGCCGGACATACAAGATTAAGCGTTGTTATCCTCCTTCATTAAGGTTTGAAAACAAACCTTCATAAAGCCTTCATAATATTACAAATAATCTGTATTTTTTTTACCACATAGCTTGATTTTGACATATTTTTTCAGAGAGATGAAACTCACTAATTTTAAGCGAATTATTTAATAAACACTAAAATCTGTGAAGTTTGAGTTCACTTGACTATTAAGAAGTAAGTACCAGGGTGGGGCGCACGGGTCAGGCTGAAGCGGGCGGCGGCGCCGGCGGCGGCGCGGGTGGAGCGCTCGGGGGCCATGGGCGGCGGCGGCGGCGGCGGCGTAGCAGAGGAAGGAGGAAGGAGGCGGCTCCCCCTCCCCCGCCCCCCCCGCCCCCCCCCGCCCCGGCCAGCGCGCAGCCCGGCCCGTCCCGCGAGCTCGCGGCGGCCCCGCGTCCCGGCGCGCCCCCGGCTCTTCCCCGGCGGATCTTCCGCCGCCGCCGCCGCCATGGCTCGGCCACTGGTGCCCAGCTCGCAGAAGGCGCTGCTGCTGGAGCTCAAGGGGCTGCAGGAGGAGCCGGTGGAGGGCTTCCGGGTGACGCTGGTGGACGAGGGCGACCTGTACAACTGGGAGGTGGCCATCTTCGGGCCTCCCAACACCTACTACGAGGGCGGCTACTTCAAGGCTCGCCTCAAGTTCCCCATCGACTACCCTTACTCTCCACCAGCCTTTCGGTTCCTGACCAAGATGTGGCACCCAAACATCTATGAGACAGGGGACGTATGCATCTCCATTCTCCACCCACCTGTTGATGACCCACAGAGTGGGGAGCTGCCCTCGGAACGGTGGAACCCCACACAGAACGTCAGGACCATCCTCCTGAGTGTGATCTCCCTGCTCAACGAGCCCAACACCTTCTCACCGGCCAATGTGGATGCCTCAGTGATGTACAGAAAGTGGAAAGAGAGTAAGGGGAAGGACCGGGAGTACACGGACATCATCCGGAAGCAGGTCCTGGGGACCAAGGTGGACGCAGAGCGCGATGGCGTGAAGGTGCCCACCGCGCTGGCCGAGTACTGCGTGAAGACCAAGGCGCCGGCGCCGAGGAGGGCGCGGACCTGTTCTACGAGGACTACTACGAGGACGGGGAGGTGGAGGAGGCAGACAGCTGCTTCGGAGACGACGAGGACGACTCGGGCACCGAGGAGTCCTGACACCTCGTCCACGAATAAACTCTGAGATTTTACCTCATGGGACGGACGCTGGCTCTCTCGACCGGCTACCTCACGGCACTGCCTTGCCCTGCTCTGGGCGGCGCGTTTGGGTGTCCTTCCTTCCCCGTGCGGTTCTGGGTTCTCCTTGCTCCAGAGAGAGCCGGGCTTGGGCTTGCCGGCCCCCTCCTGGGATGGCAGAGCCAGCAGAGCCGCAGCAGCCAGGGTCGTGGGCGGGCCCCATCCAGCAGCTTCGAGGCTGGGGTCCTAGCTCCTGGATGGACGGACTGCTTTGAGGTCACTCCTTTCTGCTGTGGTTTGTTTGAAATCTAAATAAAACTGCCTGCGAGGAGGCAGACCACTCCTCCTTCAGGGAGGCACCAGGGCCAAGGTCAAAAAAAAAAAAAAAAAAAAAAAAGAAGTACCGTTTGAAATTCCCAGTCACAATTTATAGCTCTTTTTTAAGCTTCTATAATTACTTATTATTACAGTATACTAATTTAATATGTACTTTATTCTGGTTAATTTAAAAGCTATATTAATAAAAAGTTATGATTTGACACATTTTATTACTGGAAAATGATTCAATATTGATTAAAAATTAACCTTGGAGCCAAGTGTGGTGGCACTCACCTGTAATTCCAGCAGCTAGGAAAGTAAGGCAGTAGGTTCACAAGTTCAAGACCAGCCTCAGCACCTTAGCAAGACCATAAGCAATTGAGCAAAACCATAAGCAATTTAGCAATACCCTCTCTCAAAAGATAAATAAATATAAATAAATAAATAGGACTGGGGATGTAGCTCAGTGGTTAAACATCCCTGGGTTTAATCCCTAGTAAGAAAGGAAGGAAGGAAGAAAGGAAGGAAGGAAGAAAGGGAGGGACAGAGGGAGGGAGGGAGGGAGGAAGGAAGGAAGGAAGGAAGGAAAGAAAGAAAAAAGAAAATCAAATATTTTGCAATTTAAAAATTAAAGGTGTCATTAGATTCTAGTTAATATATTTTTTTTCTGGAAAAATAAATCAACTTTTTGGTATATTTAACTAATTTCAAGAACCTCTGCTTAACTCAGGATAATAAACTAATGTAAATGGTTAAAAATTTTTACAACTCATGATAATGACAAATATTTTAGACCATATAAAATTATAAGCTTCAGTTTGTCCTTCTTATGAAATTAATAATGTAGTCTCCATTCTGGAATGATGAATACTTGACATAATAATAAATACAGTTGTAAGAACCTCAGGTCTTTATCATTCTCATTTCAGCGAGCACCCATGATAAAAATATACATATTCTACTTTTATCATTAATAAAGCTAATGATTATTATTACTAATCAACATTTGCTAAAATTTGCTTACAAATAGTGATTCATTTCTAGACTTTCTAGCTTCAAAAGCATTTAAGATAGTAAACTTCAGAAGACAGAAAGAAAATAAGACATTAATCCAACCTTTTCAAAGAACAGTTTACTCCAAACATAAAAACCAAGTCATTTATAAAAGTCTCCTGCAATAAACAACAAAGGGAGAAACATAATAACTAAATTAACTGTGGAAAGAACAAAAAGAAATGCAGAAATCAGAAAATAATTTAAATTTAATTTATATTTATAAGTAGTACTAAATTGAAATGATTACAGATTTGATATTATTGATTCAATCTGATTGCACTCTTGAAATGCCACGGTACCTGTTTCCAAGAATGGCAGTATAGATTTTTTTTTTTACTGACATGCTTAAATTCAACTAAAGATATCCATTGACTGACATTTCCATTTTGATCTTTCCTTTTCACTTAGTCTACTAATGTGAGACAAGTTTGACAAGTATTTAAGCAAATGTTGAACATATTTCTGGCACCGCACAGTTCTGGATTTCAAAACACAATTTAAAGCTATGGAGAGAGGAGCCCGGCAGCGGAGGAAGAGGCCCCAAGGAGATCGCTGAGGGGTTGGGGGCGGGAGGGGGGTGGGGGATTCTGAGGCGCCAGGGGCCTGCAGTCTGGAAGGCCCTGAGCGGCGACCGGCGACCGGCCTAGCCACAACTTGCCCAGAGGAGACACGCTTCATCTTGCACCCGGGAAGAAGGAGTCCGCCCGCCTGCTCCTCGACCTCCACGAGCCCCGCCTGAGACAGCAGAGCCCCTGGGATCTGGGTCCCCTGAGACTCTCCGACAGCCTGCAGCGCCGGGTATCCGCCCAGGAGCGCGCAGCTGGGGTGTTGGGGACACATCAGTGAGCAAGAGAGACCACAGCCCTTGTTCCCGCTGATCCTGCAGCCCAGTGGATGGAGCCCTCAGTCCACAGACCTGCCAGGAAAGAAAAAAATTTTCCTGGTGGTTGGTCCAAGCAGGGACTCCCCGGTGGATTGAGGAATGTCTGGCTTTTCCTCAACTCCTTGATCTCTGTGGTAACCACTGGCAGCCCCCAGAAGACCCCCAAAATGAGAGGCCTGAAGTCTACAAGTTGCTACTAGAAATATTTTGGTCTCTCCAGAAAATAATGCAACCCCCACACAAGTTTAAGGGCGCTGGGCGCACGCTGACCCCGCGCTGGCCGGCGCGCCCTTTGCTTTGTGTCCGGCGGGGCGCTGCCATAGCAACGTCCTGGACGCCCAGACCGCCGCCGCAGCCGCCGCCGCTGCGGCCGGGGACCTGGTCTTCTCCTGTGGCGGCGGCGGCCCGGAAGCGGCTTGGGGCTGGTAGGCGAAGCCGAATCGCTCCTCTGATTAAAGCCTAGGCAGCGGACTGGCTCGAAAGCATGCCCTTCCAGAAGCACGTCTACTACCCTCTGGGCAGCGGCCTCGAGGGGCCCGACGCCTCTGCCTCTGCAGCAGCAGGCGCGGCCTCCATGGCCGGCTGTGTGCCCCCCAGTGCGGTATCAGGCCCCCTGCCCTTCTTCCAGTTCCAGCCGCGACTGGAGAGTGTGGATTGGCGCCGGCTGAGCGCCATCGACGTGGACAAGGTGGCAGGGGCCGTGGACGTGCTAACGCTGCAGGAGAACATCATGAATATAACCTTCTGCAAACTGGAGGACGAGAAATGCCCACACTGCCAGTCGGGGGTGGACCCGGTGCTGCTGAAGCTCATCCACCTGGCGCAGCTCACCACCCAGTACCTGATGCACTCGCAGGAGTTCCTCATCTCGCAGTTGCACAGCCTGGAGGAAAGGCTGCACCAGACCCTGGGTGACTGTGAGCACAGCAAGCAGCTGCTCACCAAGCAGGCAGGGGAGATCTAGCTTCTCAAGGAGGAGTGTAAACGCAGGAAGAAGATGATCTCTACTCAGCAGCTGATGATCCAGGCCAAAGCCAGCTATTACCAGTGCCATTTCTGTGAGAAGGCCTTTATGAACCAAGCTTATCTACAAAGCCACATTCAACGCAGCCACCCTGATGATTCTCACCTTGAGTATAAAACAAAGGCTCAGACGGACAAACTCCAGAAGGAGGTGGACATGTTGAAGGAGCAGCTGCAGCTTACCAAGTCTCAGAGACTGCTCAGCACGCTCATGCAATCAGATTCTCTAAGGAATATGAAATGCAAAAAACAAAAGAGGAAGACTTTCTGAAGTTAGTTGATAGATGGAAAGCAGAAGAAAAAGAGAAACTAGTTGATGAAATGGAAAAAGTCAAGGAGATGTTTATGAAGGAGTTTAAAGAACTAACTTCTAAGAATTCAGCATTAGAATATCAATTGTCAGAAATCCAGAAGTCCAATATGCAGATTAAGTCCAACATAGGCACATTAAAAGATGCACATGAGTTTAAGGCAGACCGTTCTCCACATCCCCAGGATTTCCAAAATGTGATGCAGCTTCTCGATAACCAGGAAAGCAAGTGGACAGCTCGAGTTCAAGCTCTCCATCAGGAACACAAGAAACAGAAGAGCCGGCTTCTGTCACATATAGAGAAACTTTGAACCTCCATGATAGATGATCTAAATACAAGCAATGTTTTCTACAAGAAAAGAATAGAAGAACTAGGCCAGAGACTCCAGGAGCAAAACAAACTGATTATCACTCAGAGGCAGCAGATTAAAGAGTTTACCAAGAAACCATTAAGCAGTGTCAGTGAACCCAAAGGGAATTCTTTAGCTTGGCAAACTTTTGAATCCAAGCCAGTTGCCCCAGCTATACCTATGAATGCCTCCGTCTCTCAGACTTTAGAAGCTAAATCAAGTCTAACAACGGCACATGAACAGGCATTCTCGTCACACGTTCTGGAACCCATAGAAGAACTTTCAGAAGAAGAAAAAGGAAGGGAAAATGAACAGAAATTAAATAACAAGACACATTTAAAGAAAGCTTTGAAGACCAACCCCTCCCTCAGGAAGGAGATAAGAACAGTTTTGGAGCAGAGCTTGATGGAGAAACTGGAAACCCTGGGAATTAATGCCAATATCCGAGGTATTCCTAGTGAGCACTTGAAAACCGTGCATTCAGCAAGACATGAGAGAGAAAGACAAATGCCCAACATTCCGGAAATTCGAGAATTCCTTGAACATCAGGTCAGCTGTAAAATTGAGGAGAGAGGATTACTCTTTACAGATAAGCCCAGTATTTCTCAAATGGAAACCCTTTCAACTGGAGAAGTACCCAAAGCAGTCCAGCTTCCTCCCAAAAACAGAATATTGTTTAGACAAAGACCTGTTTATACTGATAGAACTGCTCCTGTTCCAAAAATTAAGAAAAATGTCATAGAAGATCCTGTTCCCAGAAAGTCATTATCTGTTAGGATACCTCCCTTCAGTTCAGAGGAAGAGCTGGATGAGGATGACCTCATCCAGGCATACTTGTCCCCAGACTTATTTCCCGTGCAGTCCTCTAAAAGCAACAAGACTAGCTATGGAAAGAGCAGCATCAAAAGTGACACTGATTGGACTGAGGGAAGTGAAATGGAAGACTCTGACATTTCTCCCAAGCCCACAGTAACAGCCATTAAAACACTGACTGAAAAAGTTGAAAAGATGGTTTCACAGCAAAAAAAAAAAAAAAAAAAATGTGAATAAGCCAGTTGGTGGGATTAATGTGGCTGAGGCATTTATTGCAGAAGGATTATAAGAAGAACTAAAGTGCGCAGATGTGGACGATAATGACTGGGACATATCATCCTTAGAAGAAGAAAATTCCTTGGGGAAGAAAACTGTGAAAGAATGGAAGGAACCTCCACCATTGAAGAATGAATCGAGTTCTACTCAAGTGCCAAGTGCCTGGGTTGCTTCTAAACCTAGGGGATCCAAAACAGAAGTTCGTCAGGAAAACGAATTGAGCACACTGAAAAACAGCTTCATAACTATGGCTGACTGGGGTGACCCTTCACGAATGGAGCACATTAAAAAGCAGCTGAGTAACTGTGACTGACTGGAGTGACCCTGCAGATACTTAACTACAGAAGCCAACAGGAGTTCAGCAATGACTACGGGATTCTCAAGCTCCTGCCTTACAGCGTTTCCCACGATAACTAGGAAGCCAGTTCAGAGGATGAGGTTCTCTTTAATGGCACTTGGTGCAGTATTGAGAAACAAATGGTCCACAGTATTCGGAAGCATATAAAGATGTTTGACTTCTTAAGAATAATATGTCACTGAAGTCATAAAGTGTTTTCTTTAGAATGGTACTCTAGTGTTAAGTGTATTTTTTTCAACTAATTTTTAAGAGAAAATTTTTCAGCTTCTAAAAAAAAATAAATAAAGCTATCGAATCCAATATTATCTATGATCAATTTTACCTTTTCTCATGTAAAAGTTCTTACAGACATTTGCCTTGGAAGTTGACTAATATTTTTCAAAATCAAAAGCCATGGGAATCCTAAAGTTGGATAGACCAGTACCTCTTATTCTTGGGATACTATACGAAAGCCCTCTTGATGGAAATACTATATAGTATTTACTCAGAAGTGACATTTAAAATGGTAACAGATTTCCTTTTTTTAATACATATGTATATATTTTTAGTTGTCAATGGACCATTATTTTACTTATTTATATGTGGTGCTAAGAATCAAACCCAGTGCCTCACACATGCAAGGCAAGCGCTCTACCACTGAGCCACAACCCCACCCCCACAGATTTTCATCATGATATTTATGTAACTTCTTTTCATTTATTTAACAAATATTAAATGTCTATTAATAATTTATTAAGTACCAACAAAGGTTATCTTCTGACCAAAATTTTTAAAAATTTTTTACAAGTAATTCAAAAATTAATTTCCTCACTTTTAATTTTGGTGTTGTTAATCTTAGCACAGCCCATGTCAAAAACAACAGAAGTATAACCAGACATAAATATTAACTTGAGGGTATTTGCAAGACAGCCTGACCAAAACAGATGAAATCAAACAAAAAATTATTAAGAATTGATCATGTGATGAAAGTTAAGGGAAAGGAGTGTCAGGTGTGTGATCAATAAAGATAAAAGCAAGGAAGAAACCAAAGAAAATAAGGTAACAAAGGATACTTCTGGATTTAAAAGTTATATTATGAAAAGTATTCAAGAGTAAAATATCTGATGAGAAGGCCTGTTGATAAGAGGGTCGTTTATGTGATCCATGCCTTTCAGTTGGTTACATGTATCATACACCATGATCCACTGCTGTAGTATAATCCCTGCCTGGCTCTCTCCATGTTGTTGTTTTTTTTTTTTTTTAACATTAAAGATTTGTAATCTTTTATTTTTGGGTGTATCATTTTAAAATTAAAATCACATAGAGAATAAAAATATATTTATACTGCTCTGGCAATTTTTACAATTTCCACTTCAGTTCTTCTTCTTATAGCTTAAAGTGAAAGTGAATTAACAACTATTATGTTAAAAATATAAAATATATTGCGATCCATTTTTCTAAAGTATTCTTGTTTGTATTTCTTTTCATGAAAGTAGCTTTATCTAATTAAATAAGATGTATCCAGCATAAAAACCTCAAAACACACACACACACACACACACACACACACAAATATGAAGAAAATAACAGTCACACAAATGTTTCATTCCTGAAAAACAGCTATTAATATTTTACTCATTTCTTTAAATATTTTCATTTACCTTTAATAATGGCTTGGTGTCATCAGTCATATGATTCTTCTCTGGATATTAAATATTGTGTAGATAGTGAGTTTGTGCTATATATTTAATGGTTACTAATAGCAGAATGGAAAAGGTAAAGGAGTCTCTAAGGGGAAGAATAAGACAAAACACATTGTGTAGAATGAAATTTCCTGAGTCATATGATCCCTAAATTTGTGTTATTAATATGCTTGAGATTTTTAAAGTATATTTTATCAACATATTTTATTTAACCAATGTATCTTTAATGTCTAATTTAAAAATCAAAACAAAACAAAAACCTTTGCTTCTTTAGCAAGTAACTCGTAAATCTATAGGCATTGAGGAAGTGTCCAGAATCAAAGATTTATCTTCCTTAAAAATTAGGACCAATTGATAATCCATAATCTAGTGCAGGGCTGGGCATGTAGCTCACTTGGTACAGAGTTTGTCTATTATGCCAAAAGTCCTGGGTTCCATATCCAGTATCACAAAAAAAAAATCAAATCATAATTTAGTATAAAGTCAAATATTTGTAAGTACTGGATTAGGTAGTTACTTTTCAGATAAGTAGTAGTATCCTCAATTTTGCAAAAATGAAAACAAAATAATAACTATAAGAATTTATGACAGAGTCAACCCAAGATCCATCTGAAGCAAAACCATATAGATTCTCAGCTGAAAAAATATGTAAGAGATACTTAGACACTTGTTCTGAAGCCTAATAAGGTTCTAAAGTCAGGGATAAGGCAGCACATGAAAGTATCTGAAAGGTAATTTGGTTCATTGATCATCCATATGGGTTGGACTTATCAGCCAAGAGACATTTAATGGATCTTAAAAGTAGCTTAAGTAATTATATTAACCATGTTTTCCATCCAGGTAGGCACCTTGCAAAAATATTTTTCAAAGTCTGTGAAAAAATTCTGCTACTTGAAAATTTTAAATAATAAAAGGCAATTTTTTTTTTGGTGTTTAGCTTTTTGAGTTCTTTATATACCCTAGAGATTAGTGCTCTATCTGATGTGTGAGAGGTAAAGATTTTCTCCCAAGATGTAGGCTCTGTATTCACCTCACAGATTGTTTCTTTTGCTGAGAAGAAACTTTTTAGTTTGACTCCATCCCATTTATTGATTCTTGATTTTAATTCTTGAGCCACAGGAGTCTTATTAAGGAAGTTGGGGTCTATACCCAAAGGACACGGCCACATCAATTTTTATAGCAGCAAAAATCACAATAACTAAACTGAGGAACCAACCTAGATGCCCTTCAATAGATGAATGGATTAAAAAATGTGGCATATATACACAATGGAGTATTAGTCAGCAATAAAAGAGAATAAAATCATAGCATTTGCAGGTAAATGGATGGAGTTAGAGAAAATAATGTTAAATGAAATTAGACAATCCCCAAAAAAACAAATGCCAAATGTTTTCTTTGATATAAGGAGGCTTATTCATAGTGGGGTAGGGAGCGGGAGCATGGGAGGAATAGAGGAACTCTAGATAGGGCAGAGGGGTTGGAGAGGAAGGGAGGGGGGTATGTGGTTATTAATGATGGTGGAATGTGATGATCATTATTATCCAAAGTACAGGTATGAAGACACAAATTGGTGTGAATATACTGTGTACACAACCAGAGATATGAAAAATTGTGCTCTATATGTGTAATAAGAATTGTAAAGCATTCTGCTGTCATATATAAATAAAAATTAAAACAACAAAAAGGCAATGTAACATATTCAGAAGCTAAATCCACAGTTTTTAATAATAAGAAAGCTAACAGCTACATATTAGATGTTCCTTTTATTAACTACTTCTACAGATAAGGGAAAGAGAAATTGAAAAGTGAGCAGGATGGGTCAATGAGAACCAGCTTGTATTAATAATCAGCAACATGTCAGGAACTTTGACCTTATTTCATTGAATATTCTTTCTTACGCATAAATAAAAATTTAAAGTAAAAAATCACAATCTGATGCCAAAAGGCTGAAACCTAGGCAAAGAAATATTTTTTAAATATTTTAATTATTTGCCAACATTTAAAAACCAGGTGATTTAACATAAAAATGTATACATCCACCCTCTCTTGAAGCCTTAACAATATGGAATAGGAAAACCAGCGGCTTCCAATTTGGATGAGATAAAGACATGCCAAATCCCCAAATATAGACTGGTTTCATTGCTTTCACTTTTGCTGAATCACTATTGACATTTAACTTTTTGATCCCCAGCTTAGAATAAATTTTCCAGGATTTTACTACAAAGACCTAAGCTTGGTATTCAGAGTCAGAAGTAATTCTCTCCAAAGACCATGTTTTTGTTCATAATTCTTGATAAAGTCTTTTTGTGTATAGAGAACATTTACATTGAAATTTTCTATAAGTTATTCTAATTTTCCCCCTGTCTTTTAAGAATCACGGTTGTAATTCTCCAGAAATGCCAAATATTTTGTCTCAACCATTTTGAGCTAATTTCTTTATTCACTTTTCCTGTATGTTGTGCAGAGATTAAAATCAAAACAAAAACAGAGAATCATAAGTTAATATCAGTATTGTTCTGCCTTACTTAGGTATGTCTTATAATTCTAAGAAAGATCCAGGTAACAGAGAAAATTATAAATTATTTAATTTTAGTGAGAGTTGTAAATAATCTACTTTGTAAACAGATCTCTCCTTCAATGTCAATATAATAAGTCAAATCTTTGTAGTGCTTAAACTTTGCTTTAAAATTGAATCAATTTGTTATGTTATCCCAAACCCTTTTATGATTTAAGGCAACATCCAAAGATTCAGCTAACATTTAAATATAACTGGTATAAAGATGAGCCAAGAAAACTAAGGAAAGAAATATTTTGGCTGGCATTAATTGTTCTATGCCCTTTGTGTGCACATTGATATTAAAACAAGCATTTGCAGGGAAATGGATGGCATTAGAGCAGATTATGCTAAGTGAAGCTAGCCAATCCCTAAAAAACAAATGCCAAATGTCTTCTTTGATATAAGGAGAGCAACTAAGAACAGAGCAGGGAGGAAGGACATGAGAAGAAGATGAACATTACACAGGGACGAGAGGTGGGAGGAAAAGGCAGAGAGAAGGGAAATTGCATGGAAATGGAAGGAGGCCCTCATTGTTATACAAAATTACATATAAGAGGAAGTGAGGGGAAAGGGAAAAAAAGGGAGAGTAATGAATTACAGTAGATGGGGTAGAGAGAGAAGATGGGAGGGGAGGGGAGAGGAGGGGAAATAGTAGAGGATAGGAAAGGTAGCAGAATACAACAGACACTAGTATGGCAGTATGTAAAAACGTGGATGTGTAACAGATGTGATTCTACAATCTGTATATGGGGTAAAAATGGGGGTTCATAACCCACTTGAATAAAAATCTTTATATTTACAATACTCTCTATTTGTGATGAATTGTTTAGTCAGCTTTTCATCACTGTGACTAAAATATCCAACAAGAACAACTTAGAAAAGGGAAATTTTATTTGGGGCTCACAGTTTCAGGATTCTTCATAGACAGGAGACTCCATTGCTATGGGCTCAAGAAAAGGCAGATCAACATGGTGGAAGGACCCAGAAAAGGAAATTTGCTCAGCTCATGGTGGGGTCAGGAAACAAAGAGTAAAAGTGCATGCAGAAAGAACAACCCCCTTCCCACACATGTTCCCATGTTCCCAGTGACACACCTTCTCCAGCTGCACCCCACCTGCCTACATTTACCACCCAGTCATTCAAACTAGATGGACTGACTAGGTTACATCTCTCATAATTAATAGTTTCACCTCTGAATATTCTTACATTAAGAGAATTTCAAATAGTCCCAGTGATTGAGAAAATAAATTTTCCACAAAAATGAATTATTAATTGTTAATAACCAGGAAATAAATAGTTTCAAACAGGATAGCAAACACATAGAATTTTTTGAGTGATGCCTCATTTCCAAATCCTAACATGGATTATCAAGGAAAGTAGTATAGCATATTAATAGCATGTTTGAAATTCTAGTTATTAGTCCAAGAAAATAATGTATGGGTAAAAAACCACATGACTGGAAAAGTAAAGATTGACAAGCCAAGAGGAGGGATACACACACAGACACACACACACACGTTTATATATATGTATACATACATACATATATATATACATATGTATATAATATAATGTATATATACATATATATATGGAAAAGAAGGAAATTATTTAAGTCAGGGAAAATAGGAAGTTGGTTTAAGAAGTTGTGATCAAATGAGGACTCATGAAGCAGAATTTAGTCCATCTGCTAACCACTCCCTCACTCTATAAGAAAATAGGGCAGAAAGAAAAGAATTGTGAGAGAGTATGCATGTGTGTGAGTGTGTGTGTTTCATGAGTGGACAGATATTTTTATGACATTATTAGGTTTGTTCCTCACTATAGTCTTATTGGAACTACTGGTATTGCCATTTAACAACTGAGCTTATATAACCATGGGCTTAAAGAACTTGTTCTCCTAACATATGTAACTAGAGTGGCTAGATGATTTTGAAATTTTCCATATGGTTCTAAAAGCCCATGAGTCTAATAATAGAAAAAGAAAGATGGATTTTATAAAATAGGTGAAAATGATGAATTTTATATAAGGTCCTAAAAAATAATTGGTCATATGATCTATCAGTCTTTGGAAAGTCAGGCTTCCAGAATATTTGGCTGAAAACTGCAGTCCAAAACATGAAACTCGGCTTCTTGAGAGATGTATGAAGAATGAAATATTCAGGCAAAGTAGGCCTGGAAAAATGCCCTCAGAGGTTTTGGTAAAAATATAAATAGTCATCCAAACTAATCAACTTTTTATTCAAACCAAATATCCAGGGCTTTTGAAGTTTTCCAGTTACTAATCAAAACCCTACTAAGCGCTTAGTATCTCATACAGTTTTAAATAACATTGAACCAATTATCATGTAGTATCATGAGTAAAACCAAATCTGGATCTGTCTTAGAGCTACTCAGACATATAAAAATTTGTTGAAGATAGCAGTGGACAAGTGAACATTTAAGATAACTCTAATTACTTAAGTGATTTCATGCTTCAAATTGTCCCAGTTATTAAGAAAATTAATTTTCCACAAAAAAATAAATTATTAATTATTAATAACTAGGAAATAAATAGTTTCAAACACATAGGAAAAACTTTAAGGTTTACATGTGATGAAATGAAAGTTTTAATTAATTGTCTAAGTTTGTTATGTTTTGTAGAGTTGAATAGATACCTTTGAATATATAAATTAATACATTTACTTTGATATTACTGTACTTCATTCTGTCTTAAAAAATGCAATGTTTTTAATAGAAACTATAGGATCAACTTTCTGAAATCATGACAAAAATCAGCTTGTTAACAGTTTTCTTTAAAAACTTCTCAACCCCAACTAAATGATGAAATTATTACAATATAATCTTCACATATTTCATTGATTAATTTGACATGAGATAAATATATTACCACAAAATGCTCCTACTGTCATATTTTTCCACTTTCAATCAACAAAATTAGTGAAATGTCACAATGGAAAAACATCCAGTTTTACTGAAGGAAAACCATCTAGTCTTACTGAAACACACATGTTCTTTTTTTTCCCAGTGCAAGTTCCATACATTATGTTAAAGGGAGAAAGAAAAAGAGAATCTGTGTGCACGTATGTGTGTATGTGTATACGTGTGTGCATGTGTAAACTTAGCTACTTCTAGGAAGCCTCTTAGTCACTTGCTACTATACCTTTCTATTTGAATTCTCTACATAGTAATTGCCTAATATTTTCTTGTTTACTGAATAATTGCTTATTTGTTTGTTGGTTGATTTTCATCAACACCTTCTACAATATAAGATTTATGACAGAATCACCTTAATTCTCTTGTTTTGCATGTATCCTCAATGGGTGGCAAATTATCAGCCTTTAATTTGGTAATAAGTGAATGCATTACTAAATCATGACCAAAATTAATGACAGAAAAACTTCTAAATGTGCAAGAAAGAAAGGGAATAAACTAAAACTTGATTCAATCAGGAAAAAGAAACAATAAAATAAAATAAAATGAGCCAAAAGAAATATAAGCAAAATTTCCAGTTATTTCAATAAATACAAAATTACTTTCTCTTGTCAAAATGCAAATAATTAAACTGTTTTTCTAAAGCAGCTTTTGGTTGTTTCCAAAAGCTACGCCTATTACAGTAACAAAACAAATTGAAAATGACAGAATAGTTATGTGCAAAAATGTAAACAAGTTTAGACACTTAATATTAGATATTAATAGTTAATTAATATTCGATAAAGTGAAATTTAAGTCTAATGGTATTGAAATAAGAAAGAGAACAGATAATATAAAATACATTGGTACTATAGCTATTCAATTAGTCAAATTAAGTGAACACACACATATATGAATACATATCCATGTTTCATAAAACATGATAATTATATAATTATAGCCATCCTTATGAATGCAAAGTGATACCTTCTTCTAGTTTTCATTTGTAATTAACTGATGACTAATGATGTTGAGCATTTACTCATGTGCTTATTGGACATTTGTTTTTCATAGTTACAGAGAACATCGTTTTCCCATTTTTAAGTGAGTTATGTAATATGTTTTGTTGAGTCATAAGAGTTCTTTCGATAGTTTGGATACTATTTATAGATGATGCTCAATTTATCTATTTTGTTGTTGTTCGCACTTTTGATGTCATTGTGACCTTGCCTAATCCAAAGTCACAAATATTTATGCCTCTATTTTTTTCTAAGTGTTTTGTAATTTAGCTTCTCACTTGGGCTTGTGAAGTATTTGGAGTTAATTTTTATATATGACTTAAATGAAAATGTGCTCTTTGGCATGTATATATTCAATTGTACCTGTATAATACATTTAAAAGACTGTTATTCCCACTGAGTTCTCAGCACCTTGGCCAAAAGCATCTAACTATAAAAGTAAGAGTTTATCTCTAAACTCTCCAATATATTCTGTTAATCAATATGTCTGTCCTTATGGCAATACCACATCATTTGTACTACTGTAGCTTTTGTAGTAAGTCATGAAATTGAAAGTGTGAGCCCTCCAACTTTGTTCCTCTTTTTCAAGATTCTTTTGGCTATTCTGGGTGCCTTGCCTTTCCATATGAATTTTAGGTTAACCTGTCAATTTCTGGAAAAAAATAATCCGGGTTTTGATGGGGATATAACATTGACTCAAAAGATCAATTTGAGCATAATGACATTTGAACAATATAAAGTCTTCTGAGCTATAAACTTGGAAGGTCTTTTCATTTAGTTGTCTTATTTAATTTCCTTCAATGATGTTTTGTAGTTTCTAGTTCACAAGTGTTACATTTCTTTTGTTAAACTTGTTCCTCAGTACATTATTCTACTTGATGCTATTATAAATTAAATTTCTTTTTATAAAATTTTATTTTTTGATTCATCATTAATATTTTATAGAAATATAATTTATCTTTATATATTACTTTTGTATTTTGCAACTTGCTGATCTCATTTATTACCTCTAATAACTGTGTGTGTGTGTGTGTGTGTGTGTGTGTGTATACCTTCTTTTGAGGTTTCACATTTTAATGAGCTTTTGTCTTGTTTTTTATTCTCAATAGCACTTTCTTTGGTATTTTGTAAGACTTTGTTCCACTTTAATTTTCTCTAAACATTCTCTTTAATTATTGAGAAATTTGATCAATTAGAATATCAGTTGCAAAATTTATGAAACACAAACGTGTGTGTGTGTATTCCTATGGGTTCTCTTACACATTACACATGTTATTTGCAAATAGAAATAGTCTTATTTCTTCCTTTCCAATTTGGACAACTTTAACTTCTTTTTCTTGCCTAACTGTTGTAATCTCTAGTTTACTGTTTAATAGAAGTGGTGAAAGTAGAAATTCTTATCTCATTCCCAATCTTTGTAAGAAAGCATTTCATCTTTTATAATTAAGTATGATATTAACTGTGGTGTTTGCATAGATGTACTTTATCAGTGTAAGAAAGTCACCTTCAATTTCTAGTTTGTTGAGTTTTTATTATAAAAGGTATTGGATATTATTGAATACTTTCTCTGTATTTTGAGATTATCATGTATTTTTTTGTCCTGTGTCATATTGACATATATATTATGCTGACTGATTTTTGTATGTTAAGCCAAACTTGCATTTCTGGGTGAAATCCTATTCTCCTATGTGATCATTATGTATAAGTCAAATACCTTAGATTGATGGAGCCAGTTTGCTATCATTTTTTTGAGAATTTTTGCATCTGTATTCACAAGAAATATTTATCTGTTGTTTTCCTTTGTTGTAATGCCTCAATCTTGTGTCCTGGTTCATAGACACTGGGGTGATAGTATAGTACATAGAAGATAAAACGTGTGGCTTTGTATTCATCCTCTCAAAAAAAGATGACTATTCATTTTTGGCATTCATCCTCTCAGAAAAAGATGACTCTTGAAAAGTCATTTGTTTTAAGACACCTGGAATAACTCCAAGATATACTAAAAACAAAATAGTCAAAATCAAAGGTTCCAAGAACATTTTACTTCAAAGTATTCATCTTGTCTTACTATTCAAAACTGGACTTTCTCTAAATCATAATTTTCATAGCTATAAAGCAAGCTGGCAGTTTTAAAACACTCTAAAAATTACTTATAAGAATATGCTAACAGCCACATGGGTCATTATCTTTATATTTAACTGACAAAATGTGCAGAAAAAAAATACCAGTCATATTTTGTTTCATCATTACCACTGGACTTCTGTGACATTTCTCTTGAGCACCTTATTTGTGGTTTGGAAACATTTTCTTTTCCAATGTGGCTTGCTTTATTTTGAGGTTTCACATTTTAATGGGCTTTTGTCTTGTTTTTTAGTCTCAATAGCACTTTCTTGGCTATTTTGTAAGACTTTGTTCAGTTTTCATTTTCTCTAAGCAGGTTTTTTATATTAATGAGAAATTTGATCAATTAGAATATCAGTTGCAAAATTCATGAAGGCAAAATTTTTTCATTGCTTAGTCTTTTCCTAGCAACTGGCCAACCATTGAAGTGTTAGTAATCTATAAATCAAGAGAAAGATATATACTTTAATTTTCCCGTTGAGTCCCATTTGACTCTTAGAATGAGACCTATTTCCTATAGACATAAAAATCAAATTTTTAATTTCCTGTACCTCATTTCTGATTTATTTCAAAGCAAAGTTGTAAACTTTTAAGTTCTGCAAACTTACTATACTTAACAATTGACTTGAAACTAATAGTAAGAAAACCTTTCCTCAACCAAAAGGAATTCAAGGGCCCATGTCTTATATTGGAATTTGGGTTTCTGATTCATTAGAACTCTACATCTTCTTCAATTCTCTTCTCTAACCCAAATATTTCAGACACTGTTTACCCAGACTTCCTTATAACATATCTGGAGATTACAAATGATAGAAAACCTAATAATCCTGATCTTTTGGAAAGTAAGAGACATCTGTTTTTTAACTGCTACATCATGCATAATTTATTGTTTTTCTTACCTGACCCAAAGAAGAAAATGGAAATGAACCAATGTATAAACATTTCTTCATTTCTATCAAAACCAATTAAGGGGAACAGAGATAAAGGCAGGTAATCAAGCTTCATTAAAAGTTCTCCCAAATTTGCAAGATGCAACAACATATTCAAAGGTTTTCTGTTATTAGTTCCCAAATAACTGAAAATGTTTTTATTGTGCAATAAGAACTTTATACTTATGTTGAAAAGTCAGCAATTTTAGCTCAGGAGAGAGTTAAACAAAACTACCAAGCCAAAAGTCACCTTAGAGATCCAATCCATCACTCCAAAAAACAAGTGGAGACGCCAGAAGTCAAAGACTTAGATGACACAGATGGTTAATGGAGATATCCAGATTTGAACAAACTTCTCTAAAATCCTAACTGCTCATTTTCACCAAGTTTCCTATTGTACACAGTGTCTCTTGACCTTAGAATGTGTTTCACACTTAAGAAAATGCAAAGACACAATGAAGAAAACAACCACAGAGAAATCATTACACTTTGGGGGTCAAAGGTTTTGTGAAATTTCTTAGGATAAAAATACTCCACAAAAAGAAAATATAATTTTTCTGCAATCGCAGATATTTCTAGATTTAAGTTAAAAGTACTTTAAAAAATCTTAAATCTGATTTCTTAATATTTGAAAGACCTTTTTTTCAAAGGTAAATAAAATTAAAAACTAGGTAGATCAGCCTTCTACTTTCTTTCCCACCCATAGTCTTTTGAAATATAAACTATAAAAATCTCTCCCATTACCTTCAATAGAATTCCAGTGTTGCCCAATGTTAACTTTCATTTCATATATGCATTATGTTTAGTGTTCATGTGTTATATAGTATGTATCCTTTTTTTCAAGTTCAAGTTCCCCATTGGTCAGCCTGTTTCCAATTGAAAGAAAAATCTATTATCCTAGGACTTGTACTAAGGAAAATACATTTTAGAAAAATTATTTTTGCCCACAATAGTTCCACAATTTTGCCTGATTACTGTTTTGGCTACTACTCAGAACCACAAGATTAAAGTCTAATGTTTATAGTCCTTTCATTTTAATTTTATTTCTCTGGACTGCCCATAATCCCTTCTAATCATTTTGGCTATGGCAATTTTACCAACTGTGATAATGCCTGCTTCAACATTCTGGCTTTGTGTGTGTAGTTAGTTGTGTTATCCACTGACTTGGCACATTTATGTCATATCATCAAATCCAAATTTTCTCAGTGGGCCTTCTTTTAGACTGGCAGTCATTACCTTAAAGTGCTACTTCTTGCTGAAATATTGGTTCTGCACAAACAGTACAGTATAATCCTCCTACTGAACATACTGTCACTCTTCTTTGTCAGAGAAAAAATTTTAAACATGAGCAAATTTTTCATTCATTTATCTTTGCCTTTCAACCTTATATCTAGAAGAAGATGTAATCATTATTTCAAATTACTAAATAGTATTTGTCATTAAGGCATTATTTTAAGCATTTTAAACCAAGTCCTATAAAATAAAATAGAAGCATGCACGATATTTCTAAATCCAAAACAGTGCAAAATCTCTTCTAGAAGAATATCGATGAAGCCACAAGACCCAACAAAACATCTAAGTGTCATCTCAGGAAATAAAAGTCAAAAAATCAAATTATCAGTAGAGAAGCTATTAAAACATTGAAAATTCATGTTTCAATAAAGATGTTCAAAATACTAATAGCAGCTATTCAAGATTGGCATAGAAGTTCAAAAAAATTATAGCACACAAGCTACCAGAATCGGTTCCTTCATTTTGCAGTGTGTGTAAATGAACCGCCACACTGTCACAGCAGAAAAATTGTAGCAGGATCCTTAGGAAAGAGGCAAGATGAGGTCAAAATGGGTAGTTGGTGTTTTCCAGGCTGCGATTCTCTCACCCTTCACATGAGATTCAAAGCAGCAGCTAAGACTGATATTCATGTGTCGTTTTCAATTGCGAGTGTGCACCCACTGCAGCTAATATCTTTCCTGGTAATGGAATTCTGGGGCCTTAACTCAGGGAGCCCTAGGAAGATTCGAGATTAGGCTCAGTGCTTCAGGGACACACGCTTGACAGAAAGCTCAAAGTTCAGGAGCTTCTAAGAAAAGAAAGGTCATTCTGGAGTGTTACACCAATTCAAATATTTCTGAGAGACTTCTGGTCGATGTATAGCGTATTACATATTTCCAAGAAGGTAATTACAATAATTCAAGTTTAAAATATTTTAATGCAAAAAAAGTTATAGTTGTGTGTATTAAGGGGATACAGCATGATGTTTTGATTTATGAATACGATGTAGAATAATTCAATCAAGCTAATTAACATATTCATAATTTCAAATATTTATCATTTTTGTGGTAAGAATATTTGAAATTTAATCTCAGTGACTTTGAAATGTCAAAATTTTAATTGGTTTAGATACAATGGGTGTATATACCCTTTCATTTCAGATTGAAGATATTGCAAAAATAAAGCATATAGTAGTTTTATGTGACATTAAAAATTTGATGCTTAGGCTTAAAGAAGTGAGTCTCAGTAGCCCAGATAGAAAATCAAAACAAAACGTTGACCAAGAGATGACTAGATATACAGCTGTTTTGGGCTCTTTCACAAAGTTTCCTGTTAACTTACATTGATACTGAATTATTAATGCCAAGTACTTTTCTTAATGTTTTAAAGATGAAATAGAAAATATTATTGCATATGTAAGGTTGAATTTCAACAGATCTCTGTAGCTTTCAATTTTTGGAAGTTAAATGGGTATAGGACTTACAAATGTCTCATTAGAGAGGATCAAGGGTTGACATCCCTAATTGGTCCTAAAGGGCTTCTGGATTTTGTCCTCCAAATGGCAAGAACATTTGTTAAAGTTTGATTAGGCTGTTCAGTCACTAAAAAATTGTTTTTATTCTGAAAAGTTCCTGTTATATGAATTCAGAAGAGTTGAATAAGATTAAATGAAACTACTGCATAGTTATTATTGATCATTTGGTCTTGTGTATTTCTTCAGTTGAAGATAGTTAATTCTTAGAAGCATTTATTTCATGCTGTATCCCCTAAATACATACAACTATAACTTTTTTTGCAATAAATTTTTTAAAACTAATTTGGTTTTTTAACACTTTTAGCTTTTGACTTTATTAAAGGTTATGTTTAATAGATAAAGAATATTTTATTATCTCATTTGTTGTCTTTAGTTTTCCATGTTAAAAAGTCCAATTGTTATTAATTGACTTTTGCACACTAGACTTGTATAAAGTGTCTTATCTGATGTAAATTACAGAAAATATCTACACAGCCTGTTTTCTGCCACTCTTTTTTGGACCACATAGATAGAATACTAATTCAAAGAAATATTATCTCCTTCTTTTTCATATAGTAGAATAGTATTTGATATCTAAAAGGAATTCAGCATAATCAATTTTATCTCCCCGAAAAAAGTTTAGAAGTCAATATTAAATATTATTTTAGCAGGAAGGCAATATTGAAAAGAGGTTTATTTCAAATTTCAGGCTAACTGATAAACTTTTGGAGGATCAATAGTAGGGAGTGGCATCAGAATGGTTCCACTTCATGGTCTACCTTGTGTAGTACAAATCATTTGAGAGCAGGGGGGAAACATGTGACAGTGGGCATAGGACAAGGAAATTCAAGCAGTAGTCAATAAAGCTAGTAGAATGTGTCATCAGTTCTAGATAGAGTTGAACTTTTCACCATGAGTCCGTATTCACGAATGCCCAACACTCACAACTCTTTTAGACCCTAGAATAAGCAGAACTTCTGTGTGTTCTCAGGATGAGTAGTGGACTGCAAATCTCAATAAGTTCAAAGTAGTATGATTTTTCAGGCCCCAAAGGAGTTTGTAATAAAGGATGGTGAAGACAGACTGAGAATTTCAGATACTGAACTTTCTGGGACCAAGTAAATAGATAGGATAAAGCAGAGACTAAGGAGGATAGTATGCCCCAGCCTGTGGGCCTGAGTAGGTAGATATGTTAGAATAGCAATGTAATTTTCCAGTAGAGTGTGTCTGTGTTGTGTGTGTATGTGTGTATGTATCTGTGTTTCTATGCATGTATATGTTCATGTACCTGCAGTTTTACTCCATAAATTTCCTCATTAAAGAGTTATAAGATGAAAGTAGCTCTTTATAGTAAAACATACTGTAATTTAAAGAGTTTAATGTTGTTTAAATATAGATGTATCAATAAAGCACAATATGTACTAAAAATTTTGATTTTATATATTGGCTTTAATAATGTCTTACATATTACCCTGAATAAAATCAAAAAGGAAAAAAGAGAACTTGCAATAATTAGCTCTGGGACATTTAGTTATTTGGGGGAAATATCATTTTATCATTCCATATATCAAAATATATTTCATGAGATAAAAAAGTAATGTAAAAATAAAATACTATAAGAAAATATATTTCTTTTACTATCTCTTAATAAAGAAGGACGTTCAATTTTAAATACACTGGGAGAATTTCATAAACAAGTAATAGATTTGACTGTAAAGAAATGTCAAATTTCAGTGCAAAAGAAATAGCAAAACCAATTAGCTAATTAACTATTTCAAAAGCTTGAATGTCTTCAAACACAAAGCAGATGAATCATTCTTCAAGAAACTAACAGTTTCACTTTTCATTTTATTGAATTTTCTCTCTGGTTGTTGAGAGACAAAGTTCTATCTTCTCAGTTGTAAGTTCCAACTTTTTCTGATGATTGAAAATGTGCAAGTCAAAATAGTAATTTTGATACCAGATTCAAGTAGGTATTAACATAACCAATCAATAAAATATTTTTCTCAAAAATTAATTTTGAAGCATCAAATATCTATTGTAGGGGCTGGGGATGTGGCTCAAGCGTTAGCGCACTTGCTTGGCATGCACAGGGTGCTGGGTTTGATCCTCAGCACCACATAAAAATAAAATAAAGATGTTGTGTCCACTTAAAACTAAAAAAAAATTTTAAAAAATTCTCTCTCTCTCTCTCTAAAAAAGTGTATTTTTAAAAATTAAATTTTAGAAAAATCACTGTTTTTTAAACTATTCTTTTATTCAATCACTAGAAAATTTTTATTAATATAAGATGTTTAATTTCTAATTATTAGTATTTCTTGAAGTGTCTCTTTTTGGCATCTCAGTCAAAAAATCGGTAACCATAAATGCATGTTTTTATTTTGGAATTCTCTATTCTGTTCCACTAGTTTGGGTGTTCTTTTTTTTGTGGGGGATGTTACCAAGGTTTGAACTCAGGGGCATTTAACCACTGAGCCACATCTCCAGCCCAATTTTTGTATTTTATTGGAGACAGGGTCTCACTGAGTTACTTAGCACCTCATGGTTGCTGAGGCTGGCTTTGAACTCTCAATCTTCCTGTCTCAGCCTTCCAAGCTGCTGGGATTACAGATGTGCGCCACTGTGACAGCCCATTTTTTTTTTTTAATATTAGCACCATGTGGTCTTGATTGCTATAGCTTTATAGGACATTTTGAAGTCTCATGGCATGATACCTCTAGTTTTATTCTTTTTGTTCATAACCGCTTTGGCTATTCTATTACTTTTATATATATATATATATATATATATATATATAGAGAGAGAGAGAGAGAGAGAGAGAGAGAGAGAGAGAGATCTATATAGATATAGTTATATCTATATAGATATATAATTTGGGCTATTTTGTTCTGTGATGTCATTGAATTTTTAACAGTGATTGTTATCAAGTCTGTATATCACTTTGAGTAGTATGGACATTTTAACCATACAAATTCATCTAATTCAAAACACAAGATAATATTGTACCTTCTTAAATTTCTTCCATCTATGTTCTATAGTTTTCAGTATATATTTCTTTCACTTTCTTAGTTAAGTATACTCTTAAGTACTTATTATTTTTCACAGCTATTGTAAATGGGATTATATTATTGATTTCTTTCTCAGGTAGTTCATTGTTAAAGTATAGAAATACCAATACTTGTATGTTGGATTTGTATTCTGCAACTTTACTGAATTCATTTATTAGTTCTAATAGTTTTTTTTATGGAGTCTGGATATCCACATGCAGAAGAAAGAAAATGGGCAACATATACAAAATTTAATGTGAAGTTTATTTAGGAACTAACTGTTGATCTAAAACCTTATAACCACTAGGGAAAGGCAAAGTAAAAACACAATGAGATATCATCTCACTCCAATAAGAATAGTTAGCATAAAAAAAATAAGATAACAAGTGTCAGTGAGGATGGGGAGAAAAGAGGACACTTGCACACTGTTGGATGGAATGTGAATTAATTCAGACATGATAGAAAAAATAGTGTGAAAGTAGAAGTACCATATGACCCATCAATTTTATTATATTTCTTTCACTTTCTTGGTTAAGTATACTCTTAAGTACTTTATTATTTTTCGTAGCTATTATAAATGGGATTGTTTTCTTGATTTCTTTCTCAGGTAGTTCTTAAATCAACTTAACACTAAACTTTATGTATATTGTCCATTTTCTTTCTTCAGCATTCAAAGAAAATAAAATCAATATATCAAAGAGAAATCTGCACTCTCAAATTTGTTGCAACATTATTCACAATCTACATGGCCATCATTAAGTAAATAAACAAAGAAAATGTGGGATATATACAAAATACAATACTATTTAGCCTTAGAAAAGAAAAAAATATGTCTTTTGATAACCCTAGAGAACATTGTGTGTTAAATTAAATAAGCCAAGTACAAAGAGACAAACATTACATGATTTCACTATGTGTATATACAATGTAAAAAAGTTAAACTCATACAAGTAGAGAGTAGAATGGTGGATATTAGGGGTTCTGGTGGGGGTGAAGGGATCTGGATGCTGATCAAGTGACACAAAATTTTATTTATATAAAAGAAATAAATGCAAGAGACCTATTGTAGAGCATGATGACAATAGTTAATAATAATGTATTGTATTCTTGAAATTTACTAAAGAAATTTTAAGTTTGCTCATTACAAAAATATCTGATAAGTATTGATAAATTGGCATTTATCAATAAAATATGAATAGAAAAAAAAGAACTATGATTTCTAACTTTCAGTCATGGAACTTTGATCTTAAACTGAAAAACCCCATATGTAAATTTTATTGTAGCAGTCCATGTTATTTGACAAGATGATTTCATATAGGAGACAAACAACAAGAAAACAGCTCCTTAGAAATAAGGCTTTTCGTTACTCAGAAAACAAAATTCATATGCTTGATTAAAAAAAGCAAAGAAAAAATGATTCCCAAACACAAAAGAATTTATTTTAAAAACGATTTCATGTCAACAGAATTATTGTTCCTACACATTTTTTATTTGATGTCAGCATGCTTTTTCAACAGTTACCACCCTTTCTGTTAGAATTCTTATTTTTGGATGAGTGATCAATTGCTTCATGTTGATTCTCCCCAGCAAGGTATAGGTTCACCCCAGCTGCAAAAATTTTCAGAACTCTAAACAAAGCTCCATAGGCAAAGTCAGGCTATGATCTTTCAAAGGTAAACAGTGTGACTCTGTAGGAGTCTACTTAGAAATTTGAGCAAGGGATTCTGTGAGAGTAAAAATTTTTTAGCTTTTATCACAGCAGAGTTGATACCAAAAAGTGATTAAAATGCTCATAAATTACTAACTTTTATCAGGACTTCTGATAACCTAAATTTATTTAATTTACCAATTTTTCTCCTATATATTATTAGCTAAACCAAGATAGAAATAACATGGGAAGTTTGGAGTCAGTTATTCAGGGAGCACCCATGTTAGTGCCAAATTTGGTATATAGCTTCTAGCCTTCTGATCCAAAGTCAGTAGTGCTGGGGGTATCCCCATAAGCAAATGTTGATAACACAGAGTTCTGCCAATAAATTGGATTTATTCCCTGTCATCTTCTCAAAAAGGACTGGAGTTTAATGTGTGGGAGTCTGAACACAGTAGAGAGTGTTAAAAATAACATATGTTTGCATAATTATCATCTTGTCACAGAAATCTGAAGAAAATAAAATTAAACTTATTTCCTTGTGAGATTCTGCAGATATTTATCCAGCTCTACTCTTCTCTTCTAGTGGAAATGGATACTGCATCCTGAAGGGGACTCAAAAACACTCTAAACCCAGATGACATCAGCAACAGAACTGTATTACCTTCCCCTTGTGATGCTCATGCTACAGGGCAAGTTACCTAACTTCTTCTCCCAAATGGCCTCTTTCTTTTGCCTTTAGCCCAGTCTATCATAAAAGCATATTCTGCATTAAAAATTGAAACTTCATTTCAGAAATGGGTCTATGTGCTGGAGCAGAGATTTTCGCCCCCTTCTTTCCTTTCTCTCTTTCTTTCTTTCTTTAAGGAACATTCTTGTCCTCCAGATGTAGCCAACCAGAGTCACATTTCCCATCGTTTCTAGCAGTGCTGTGTGGTCATGTGATGGGTTCCTTGCTAACAATATTTGAGTAGGAACAACATGCATCAGTTCAACCTTCCCACTTGAAAAGAAAAAAGAAAAGAAAAAAATACCTTCATTTTCCCATATATCACAGCCTAGAAGGAAAGATGGCTGTCAGCCAATGTCCTCCTGGCCATTGAAGTTCATCTAGGGAATAGCTGAGTAACAATAGATTTAGAAACTGGGGTCTTGAAGGGCTCAGCCATCTCCCCCAGGTGTGTTATACTGGGTATCTATTCCATTTGAGCCACTATGTTTTGGTGTCTTTGTCATAACATCATGCCTGTATCTCAAAAATACAATTATTCAAATTGGGACTTTGTTCATGTGAAAATAAAATGAACAAATAATTAAAAAAAAAAAAACAGAACTTCCTGCACCTCATTGCAAACATTTTTTAATGTGTTGAAATACTGCTGGTGAGAGCCTTACCAAGGTATGTGGCAAAAGAATATGATGGGACTAGTGTTTCTTCTCTTTCTGAACAAAGAAAAGCTGCTTTGTGATATGTGTCTTGAGCCACCAGGCTTAAACAAATTCGCAGTATTTAGGCTGCTGTCCTTGGGCTCCATGGCATTTGTTTTTCATCATTTCATGACCTCATTGGAGTTGTTTGAAGCTTTTTTCATGCTTTCTTGCACTGAATCTTATTTCTTCCTGTTTGATTATCACCACAGAACATGCATTTGTGTGTCTGTTTATTATCTGTTCTCTGCATGTCTGACCAAGGGCAATCAAGCAACGAAAGTATTATTTTACTAATATTTACCAGGTTTCTTGACATTTTATAGATCTTCTGAAGTTCTCCCATTAGAATAATGCTCAGCATTATTATACCTACTGTGACAACGTGTTTTCAGGTGTTACCCGAGGTGCTGTAACTCAGTTATACACCAATACAACATACCAAAGTCTCTGTGTAGGAAGGCAGTGCTAAGAGGAAAGTTCATTGCATTGAGCTCATTTATTAAAGAATAGAAAGTCAATGAATAAATGACCTAATATTACATCTCAAAGCCTTAGAAAAAGAAGAACAAATCAACATCAAAAACAGTAGAAAACAGGAAATAATTGAAATCAATGAAATTGAAACAAAAGATACAATTTTAAAAATCAGTTAAAATTTTTGGTTCTTTAAAAAAAATAAACAAAATTGATAAATCCTTAGCCATGCTAAAAAAAAGAAAGAGGGAGAAAACTCAAATTACTAAAATTTTTGATGAAAAAAGGAAATATCATAACAGACACTACTGAAATGCATAAGATAATTAGAAACTATTTTGAAAATTTATACTTCAACAAAATAGAAAATCTTAAAGACATCAACAAATTTCTAGAGATATATGCCCTACCCAAATTGAATCAGGAGGACATACATAATTTAAACAAATCAATTTTAAGCAAGAAATGGAAGATGCCATCAAAAGCCTATGAACCAAGAAAAGCCCAGGACCAGATGAATTCTCAGTTGAGTTCTATTAGAATTTCAAAAAAAAAAAAATAACACTAATACTCTTCAAATTATTCCATGAAATAGAAAAAGAGGGAATCCCTCCAAACTCATTCTATGAGACTAGTATCACCCTGGTACCAAAACCAGAAAAAGACACATCAAGGAAAGAAAACTTCAGATCAATATCCCTGATAAATATAGGTACAAAAATTCTCAATAGGATTCTGACAAAACATATTAAAAACATAGTGCACCATGATCAATGGAGTTCATCCCAGGGATGCAAGGTTTGTTCAACATACAGAAATCAACAAACATAATTCATCACATCAATAACCTTAAAGACAAGAATCATATAATCAGCTCAATAGATGCTGAAAAAAATATCTGACAAAATACAGCACTCCTTCATGTTCAAAACACTAGAAAAACTAGGGGTAGTAGGAATATACCTCAACATTGTAAAAGCTATCTATGCTAAACCCAAGTCCAACATCATTCTAAATGGAGAAAACTGAAAGCATTCTCTCTAAAAACTGGAAGAAAACAAGGATGCCTTCTATCACCACTTTTATTCAACATAGTCCTGAAAACTCAGCCAGAGCAATTAGATAGACTAAAGAAATTATAGGGATACAAATAGGAAAAGAAGAACTCGAACTATCACAATTTGCCAACAATATAATTCTACATTTAGAAAACCAAAATATTCCACCAGAAAACTTCTAGAATTAATAAATGAATTCACAAAAGTAGCAGGATACAAAATCAACACCCATAAATTAAATTTATTCCTATACATCAGCGATGAATACAGTGAAAAAGAAATTAAGAAAACTACCCCATTCATAATAGCCTCAAAAAGTAAAATAAAATATTTGGGAATCAATCCAACAAAAGAGGTGAAAGACCTCTACAATGAAAACTACAGAACAATAAAGGAAGACATAGAAGAAAAAAGACCTTAGAAAATGGAAAGATCTCCCATACTCTAGGATAGACAGAATTAATATTGTCATAATGGCTGTACTATCAAAAGTGCTATATAGATTTAATACAATTCCTATTTAAATCCCAATGACATTCTTCATAGAATTAGAAAAACCAACCATGAAATTCATTTGGAAAAATAAGAGACCCAGAATAAACAAAGTAATCCTTAGCAAGAATAGTGAAGGAAGAGGCATCACAATACCAGACATTAAATCCTACTTCAGACCACAGTAACAAAAATGACATGATATTGCCACCAAAACAGAGATGTAGACCAATGGTACAGAATAGAAGATACAGAGACAAACCCACATAAATACAGTTATCTTATATTAGACAAAGGTGTCAAAAATATTCATTGGAGAAAAGATAACCTCTTTAGTAAGTGGTGCTGTGAAAACTAGAAATTCGTGTTACAAAATGAAATTAAATCCCTATCTCTCACCCTGCACAAAACTCAACTCAAAGTGGACCAAAGACCTAGGCATTAAAAAAGAGACCCTGTGCCTAATAAAAGAAAAAGTAGGCCCAAATCTTCACCATGTTGTCTTAGGAGCTGGCTTCCTTAACAAGACTCCTACAGGGCAAGAAGTAAAATCAAGAATGAGTAAATGGGATGGATTCAAACTAAAAAGCTTCTTTACATTAAAGGAAACAACCAAAAATGTGAGAGAGAACCTACAGAATGAGAGAAAATCTTTACCACATGCACTTCAGATAGAGCATTAATCTCCAGGATATATAAAGAACTAAAAAAAAAAAAAAATCAACACCAAACCCCCCCCCAAAACCCAATAAATAAATGGGCTAAGGAACTGAACAGACGCTTTACAGAACAAGAAATACAATTGAGCAACAAATACATGAAAAAATATTCAACATATCTAGCAATTAGAGTAATGCAAATCAAAACTACTCTAAGATTTCATCTAATCCAGTCAGAATGTCAATTATCAAGAATACAAGCAACAATAAATGTTGGCAAGGTTTAGGGGAAAAGGTACACTCATGCAATGCTGGTAGGACTGCAAATTGGTGCAACCATTATGGAAAGCAGTATGGAGATTCCTCAGAAAACTTGGAATGGAACCACCATTTGACCCAGCTTGGTTTATATACCACTCCTTGGTTTATATCAGACTTAAAATCAGCATACTTCAGTGACACAGACACATCAATGTTTATAGCAGCTGAATTCACAATAGTCAAACTATGGAACCAACTTAAGTGCCCTTCAACAGATGAATGGATAAATAAAACGTGGTATATATAAATGATAGAATATTATTCAGCCTTAAAGAAGAATGAAATTATGACATTTGGTGGTAAATGGGTGAATCTAAAGGATATCATGCTAATCAAAATAAGTCAATCACAAAGAACCAAAGGCCAAATATTTTCTCTGACATGCAGATGCTAATTCACAATAAGGTATGGGGTGTAGGGTGGATGAATAGAGGTACTTTGGATTAGACAAAGGAAAGTGAAGGGAGATGAGGGGTTTGTGGGAGTAGGAAGGATAAAAAATAGAACGAATCAGACAATCAGACAATCAGATAATAGAATGAATTATTACCCTATGTACATATATGATTACATGGCTGATGTGATTGTACAACATGTACAACCAGAAAAATGAGAAGTTATACTCCATTTATATCTGATGTGTCAAAATGCTTCTACTGTCTTGTATAACTAATTAGAACGTTTTTAAAAAAAAGATGTGGATTCCCTGTGTCCAGTCTCAGCAATTTCACTCCTAAGTATGTGCCCTGGAGAACACCCAGAGAACCACCAGAAAGGAACAAGAAAGATCACCTTTGTTAATATTGGTGTACCATTGTTAATATTGATGAGCCTCTCATTTATAAAATGGAAATAATATCAACACCTGCCTCAAAGGGCTTTTGTAAGAAATAAATATATCTTGACATGTAAATTTTTAGAGAAGAACTTGAAATAGTGTAAGTGTGTAATATGTGTTAGCAGTTGTTAATGAATCCATTTTTAGGACTCGCTTTTCTTTATTTTAATTCCCAGGAATTACTGCACTAGGCTCAGAGCTAGAGATATTTTCTTTTGAAAGCTCTCTTTTCTCTATAACTCATTTAATGGGCTGTTCCCTAGTTCCTAGACAAGTGTACTTGCCATGTAATACAAGGGCAGCCAGGCCTGCTGGAATGTGGGTGGGGCTTGCACAACCTCTCAGGTCATGCTTATGCTAATCCTTTTGTCCAAAGGTGAACTGGCAGCTGTCCCATCATACGTTATCCCCAGTGAGGTCTGCTAAAGTTCTCAAAATTATTTTGATCTATCACATCAACAGATGCTAAATCGGGCCAGTGGGCATTTTAATTTCACCCCTTAGTGAGATTTTAATTGTAAGATTCTACTCTCAATAAATGCACAAGGGAAAAGAAAACAAAGAAAGGAAGATAGGAGGGAAGGAAAAGGAAAAAAACGTAAGAGATTCCAAATGCTTCTTTTTTACTTTTTTGTTCGTACATTATAATTAAACATAATGGATTCATTGTGACATATTCCTGCATGCACATAAAACAATTTGATCAGTTTCATTTCCCAGGAATTTATCCTCATCCCCTCTTGCCTCCCTCTGATCCCATTCCTCTGCTGGTCTCTCTTCTATTTTCAGAAATTCCCTCTTTTTTCTTTCTTTCCTTTCCTTCTTTCTTTCTTCCTCCTCCTTTCTTTCCTCTTTAGCTTCCATATATGAAAGAAAACATATGAACCTTGACTTTCTGAGTCTGGTTTATTTTGCATGATATGACTCTCTAGGAAAAATTCATATAATTAATAACATAGAGAAATGTTGGTAATTTAGACATAAGCAAGTTTTGCTTTTTTAAATAACAATGTAACATTTTACAAAAAATTTATATGCTGATATACTTTTATTTTATTCATTTATTTATATGTGGTGCTGAGAATTGAACCTAGTGCCTCACACAAGCTAGACATACACTCTACCACTGAGGCACAACCCCAACTCCTTGCCTTTTACCCTCACCTTTATTTCTTACTTCTTTTCTTTATTTGAGTAACTATTCACTTAACCCCAGAATCACTGATTGTCTGAAATTCTTTTCTTTTTTTGGCACTGGGGATTGAATTCAGGGGCACTCAATATTTATATAAGAAGTAGCTGTTTTGATGAATCTAGATGATATCACTATCAACATCTACAAAAATCTGGAGGAAAAATCTGGATTATTCAACAAAAATAATCTTGAGGGAAAATGCAATTACATGAAACAGTGTCAGAGAATGAAAGGAAACAATTTTATGATGGAGTTTAAAATTCAACAGGGCCTCTCTGAAGGTGGAATACAAGAAAGGGAAATAAAATTAGAGACAAACACCCTACAGGTGCAGAACAAGATGTGGAAGAAAATATTGTTACTCAAGACCTGGAACATTTGAAAACTGAGCATAAGAAATAATTTTTTAAAAAGACAAGTATAACGTTTCAACGTACAGGCCCCTAGGGGGCAGAGCTTTCAGAATAATCAAATGTAATTTCAGTTTTGAAATTTATTAAGAGTAATTCTTAAATAGGTACCAGTGGAAAACTTCCCTCTCAGCAGGTTTCCGGACTCATACAATTTATATCACATAGAAATGAAAAGATACAAAATGAGAACATGCCTGTTCACAAGATATTGGAACTCTGTATCTGTAGATACAGTCATCCTCACTAAGGTCTAGGATGCTGGACGTACAAGACTCAAAGGGGAAACAGAAATTTAAAAGGTTTAAATATGCAAAAAGAAAATAAAGCACCTGAAATGAGACCCATGGGCCAAAGTTACCACCATCATAATTTCTGAGCTTGGAAAAATGTACAAAGGACCTGGATCCCTAAATCTGATCATGAGATAATGCCAAAATGAATTCCTTCTAGAAGATATTGCAGTCTTTCAAGTTCATTGTTTAAATTAGTCAGCTTTCTGTTACCATAACAAAATACCTAAGATAATGAACTAAAAAGGAGGAAAGGTTTATTTTGGTTCACAGTTTTGGAGTTTTCAGTTCATACTTAGTTGGCCTTTGTTTTGGGGCCTGGGGTGAGGTAGCACATCATGGTGGAAGCATGTGGTAAAGGAAACTGCCTACCTCACAGAAGTCAGAAAGCAGAGAGACAGGCAGGGGCTGGAATTTCAGTATGAGTACACATACCTAGTGACCTAAGTTTCTCCCACTAGGCCTTATTTCTTAAAGATCCTACCATCTCCCACAGGCTGGAAACCAAATCTTTAATACATGGACCTTCAAGGGACATTTCAGATCCAAACTATAACACTAGTCATGGATTTGAAAGAACTAAAATTATGTATGGGAATCATCTGAGGTGTGAACTTCCCCCCAAAAAATCTACATCTACCTTCCTTCTCTAAAATTACTATTAAGACCTTAGGAACACTAAATTTAACGATCTGGGAAGGCACTTCTTGGGACAACTACTCTAGGAGATAGGAACCGACCCGTTTTTCAAATTGCATGAATGTAGGATTGATGCTCAGATAATATTTTGTTCTACTAACTCATAAGTGTTTTCATTTAAAGCAAGATTTAAGACTTAACTAAAACAACTGAAAGAATCATACATACTATAGTGAAAAACTCTGATCACAGATGCTAGCAGAAAAAAATTGACTATAGCCCGGGGTTTTGGCTCAGTGGTACAGCACTTGCCTAGCACATGCGAGGCACTGGATTCAATCTTCAGCACCACATAAAAACAAATAAATAAAATAAAATTATTGTGTCCCCTTACAATTAAGTAAATAAACTGACTCTACCTGAATACCAGAGAGACAATTAAAACTTGGGGAATAATTGAAGATTTTTACCTTAATTTTACTTAAGTGGTATAATTTGATTTGGGATTTAAAATCTGTGGCATCTCCCCCAAATTCAATAATTAGAAAGCACTTATATTCAACAGTTTCTAATATGGCATTATGTAAAAATGTGGATGTCTAACCGATGTGATTCTGCAATCTGTATTTGGGGTAAAAATGGGAGTTCATAACCCACTTGAATCTAATGTATGAAATATGATATGTCAAGAGCTTTGTAATGTTGTGAACAACCAATAAAAAAAAACAAATTTGGGATATCTCTGTGTGATAGTTTTCTACCAAAAAGTCTTAATGTATCATTGAATCTCATTGCAAAACTTGGACAAGGAATTTTGGACTATCATCATCCTTAGATGCAAAATGTTAATTTAGACAGTAAACTGATCTGACTTATTTCAGGGCCTTCTGAATACATCTGCATTGTCAACTGATAGTTCCAAAATGTTTAAAAATTGGTAAGAGGAGACTGGCCTCACAAAGAGAGAAACTGTCTCAAAAAGCTCATTTTTCTCCCAAAAGGAAAAGCCACACTTCCCAGTGAGCATAAGCTAAATGATTAAACCCAAAGGGTTAAAAGCAATTAAAACATTCTATATACTAAGACTACGGTAGAGTGTCTTGATCCCTTCAGTCTGCCATAGTACAATGTCATAAACTGGGGAACCAGTAAGCAACAGAAACGTGTTTCTTACACTTCTGGAGCCCGGGAAGTCCAAGATGGAGGCACCAGGAGGCTCAGTATAAGATGGGGCTTCTTCCTTATAGTTGTGCTTCCCTTGACCTCACATGGCAGAAAGGCAAGAGGCCCTCTGAGGCCTGTTTTAAAAGGACACTAACCTCACTCGTTTGCTGCTCGTGAGGCAATCGGCTCCCAAGACCCTACCTCCTAACACCATCACCTGGGGATTTCACATGAATTTTAGGGGGATATAAATATTCAGGCCATGATACAGAAGTAGAGGGAAACTCAGCCCATTATTATATTGATAAATTTGGGAGCAAGCACTGGACAAGCTGAGTTGAGATTCCTCCCGTACTCTTCTTCCTTTCTTGGGAACAATCCACCAAAGGAGCACACATTATTCTCTATTCTTAACACAACTAAAATTTTACAACTCTGCCTTTTGGGAAGTGGTCTGCCATAGTACAGGCATGTGGGTGGGAAAACTAGCCTGTTTATGGGTTCAAGATTTATAGGGTTTGATATCTTTAACACACACCCATACAAGTGTCCCAATAGCTCCAGCAGTTAAAAAAAACAAAACAAAACAAAAAAAACCTAACATTCAGATCCTCCCCAGCTGGACTTCCTTGTCCATTTCAATTTAATCAGAATTAAGACAAGGAATTCTGAGAGATGTTATGTACTGCTCCTCTTTAAACCCCAGCTCTTAAAGGTTCTTAAAGGTCGACCACATGCTGTTGCCCCACAGCAGATAGCCGTGCTACCTGCCTAACGGAAGATAACTTCTGAAAGTTGCCCTTGTACCAGAGTAATCACAGTGGGAGTGAAGAAAAGTTTACTAAATAAGCACGGATAGGATTTGGTGATAGATTATTACAACATTACTGGATAGTAGATGATGTCAAATGTTTCATTTGGGAGCACAGCAGAGGAATCAGAAAAATGATGGTGCTTCCAATAAGAGAACTAAAAAGAAGAGAAAACAGAGCTCAGCCTGGTATCACTCTTCTTTCAAAAAATTGAATATCTACTTGGTACATGCTGTGTGCTGGCACTGAGTTGTTAGTTAATAGTATACAGACAAAAGGGGATCCAGGGGTGCCTTGCCAATTACCCATTGCTCCTGCTGGGCTGCACCAGCAGCAAGAACAGTGGCATACAACATACAGTAAAATACAAGCTCTATACAAATTCTTTACTTAACATTCATTCAGTATCATGAAAATACCAGGCACAGTGGCACATGCCTGTAATCCCAGCATCTTGGGAGGCTGAGGCAAGAGGATGGTTGGTTCAAAGCCATCCTCAGCAACTTAGCAAGGCCCTAAGCAACTCAGCAAGATCCTGTTTCCAAATAAAATATAAAAAAGAATTGGGGATGTGGCTCCACAATTAAGTGCCCCGTGGGTTCAATTCCCAGTACAAAAAAAAAAAAAAACATACAAAGGAGAACCAAATGCATAGCCCACAACATAGCAGAATCCCTTTATATATGATTCTCTTCCTCCCTCATGTCTCTAAAAACTCTTATTCCCTAAGATCCAATTTCTCAACCCAGAGTTTGTTGTCATTTATTTGTAAACTCTTCCTCTTCCTCCTGGTTCTTCCTCACTCTTCATTTCTGTCTGTATATGATGCTTCGGAGCCTTCCCATAAATCATAGCTTCCCGAGAGATGCCCCCTTAGCATGCATAGATTTCCCCCTGAGAACCAGCCCACTGGCCTGGTTCTTTCCATATCTGCACTTGTTCTCCTGACCTGGCATAACAAACAACTTAAAATGCTCTCTGGAAATGTCAAAACCCTTTGTAAGATGGTAGAGTAATGAAGCCAAGTGAGCAGACCCAGAATCCTTTTCAGGGGAAACTAGAGGGGAGAACTGAAAACGTTTAATCAGTTTTTCCCAATCACAAGTCACTAACAAAAACAATAATTAAGCTGGACCGGTGGCGCATGCCTGTAATCCCAGCGGCTGGAGAGGCTGAGGTAGGACAGGATCTGGAGTTCAAAACCATTCTCAGCAAAAGTGAGAGGCTAAGCAACTCAATGAGACCCTGTCTCTAAATAAAATACACAATAGGGTTGGGGTTGTGGCTCAGTGGTCAAATGCCCCTGAATTTAAATCCCCAGTACCAAATCATCATCATCATCATCATCATCATCATCATCATCATCATCTTGAATACAAGGACTTATACTAAACATTCTTCCATGGAATTTTCCAATTGTTGCAACAATTCTTTGGGATAATTAGTGCTATTATTCACATTGTAGATAGAAAGGAACTGAGATTTAGGGGTCAAACATTACCCAAGTCCACAAAACTAAGTAGAAATGAAATTAGAACTAGAACTTGGATGTACCTGACATAAGAATCCTTAAAATCTTAATGTTGTACGTGACAACATATTTGCCCCTTTCTTCTTATCGCCCTCCAAAAAAAGAATACCAATTTTTTCAACTTTTTCTCACACTAAAGATCAGAAAGTTTAAAGCACTTAGAACAACATGACATATAAAAGCAAGCACATGGTGCCAACACATTGTCAGCACTCAACCAATAGTTGTTCATTTGATTTATAACGTCTAAAACAGAATCATATACCTCCATCCAGCTTTACCCTCCAAATCAGTTTCTCTAAGTTTTCATGCTTTTGTTAAGAATATCATCTACTACTACCCTCAGCTTAGGCCACATCACCTTAGACTTTACTGATTTTTACATAGTCTGTTCACTCAAACCTCCTGTTAATTCTTGTTTGAGATAGTGCCTACCATTACATGACTACTACCACACATAGCCTAAGGTCTCATCTAGTTTCTAAATTACAATAGATTTGATGAACTGTTTATTACTTTCATACAAACCCTTTAATTAATTCATTGTCTTTCCATGTAAGTACATATTCTTTGATCAGAATCTGGCCCCTGCATCTCTAACTGTAACTCACTCAGTTTCAAACTATCTTACTCATTATTCCCTGAATATATATTTACATTTTCCTAAGTAAAATATGAACAAAAATATATAAAAATGAGCTCATCTTCATTTACTAATTATAACATATTTATAATTGAATATGTATTAACTAAAACCTTGAATTAACAATTTTTCATTCGATAGGCAAAGATAAAGCTAAAAGAGGTATAACATTCAATGTTAATAAGAATATAAGAAAAGAAGCAGTCGGCTCGAGTGCTCCCGGTGAGGAGAAGGTGTCCTCGGCTGTGCCGGGCTGCGCCGCTAGAGCCGGGACGCGCCTCTGCGCTCCTCGCCGCCTGCACCCCCGCGGCCGCCGCTCCCCTCGCCGTCCGCACACCCACCATGACGAAGAATGAGAAGAAGTCCTTCAACCAGAGCCTGGAGTGGAAGCTCTTCATCTACAACCCGACCACCGGAGAGTTCCTGGGGCGCACCGCCAAGAGCTGGGGTTTGATCTTGCTCTTCTACCTAGTTTTTTATGGGTTCTTGGCTGCACTCTTCTCATTCACAATGTGGGTTATGCTTCAGACTCTGAACGATGAGGTTCCAAAATATCGTGACCAGATTCCTAGTCCAGGACTTATGGTTTTCCCAAAACCAGTGACTGCGTTGGATTATACATTTAGTGTATCAGATCCAAGTTCCTATGAAGGGTACGTTAAAGACCTTAAGAAGTTTCTAAAATCATATTCTGGAGAAGAACAGAGTAATCTCAAAGTCTGTCCTGATGGAGTTCCTTTTGAACAGAAGGGTCCAGTTTATACTGCATGTCAGTTTCCTCTTGCCTTACTCCAAGAATGCAATGGTATAGATGATCCTGATTTTGGCTATTCCAAAGGAAAACCTTGTATTCTTGCAAAAATGAACAGAATAATTGGATTAAAACCTGAAGGAGATCCAAGGATAGAATGTGTTCCAAAGGATGGAAGCACAGCAATTGTAGAAACATATCCTAATCTTGGAGTTATAGACTTAAAGTATTTTCCATATTATGGGAAAAAACTGCATGTGGGATATCTGCAGCCATTAGTTGCTGTCCAGGTCATCTTGGGATCTAATAGTACCAGGAATGAAGTAACAGTTGAGTGCAAAATTGATGGATCACCCAACCTAAAAAACCAGAATGATCGTGACAAGTTTTTGGGACGAGTTGTGTTCAAAATTATAGCACTTGCATAGTATGTGTAGGATGTCTCCACAGAATAAATGTTGTGTTGTCTGTCTTCATTATGCATCAGCTGGACCTGCCATTCTAGAATTGAGACCACCTTGGAGAAGGTGTGTGGTACATGACACTGGGGTGACATCATAACGTGCTTCCAGATCATAGTGTTCAGTGTCCTCTGAAGTAACTGCCTGTTGCCTCTGCTGCCCTTTGAACCAGTCCATTCGCCTGATAGGGACCAGTGAACACCTGATTCTGAACACGTAGGATGGGGTCTTGCCCTCTTTTTATGTGGTTTAATTGCCAAGTGTCTAAAGCTTAATGTGCTGTGCTATGTAAATATTTTATGGATTTAACACTGGTTAACTGTCATATTTTGATGCCAACAAAGTTTTAGGGATAAAATGGTACCTGGCCAACATCAAGTGACTTTATAGCTGCAAGCAGTGTGTGTGGAGAAGTTCTGTATGTGAAGAGGAAAAAAAGAAAATAAAAGTGGATCTAAAAGTGTTAAAAAAAAAAAAAAGAAGCATTCTCATTGGCAACAAAAATTACTTCAGTATTTGGAGAGCAGTATCTCTATCAAAAATACAAACACATAACTAAGGATTTGTTTTATAGATATTTTAAAACAATTAAACAAAAAATACAAAGTTATTTACTAAGCATTGTGCTACTAAAAATACTATCCAGTTCAGTTCTATGGCAAGAAGGATGACTATAAATAACAATTATATACTGTGTATTTCTAAAAAGTTAAAATAAATCATTTTGAGTGTTTTCACTAGAAATGATAAATGAAGGAATGTATGTGTCTACTGCACATATATCAAAACATTTTATTTTAACCAATAAATATTGATGATTCCTATGTGTCAATTAAACAACTACTACCTAGGAAATAATAATATGCCAAGTAAAAATAAGCAAGGTTGGGAATGTAGCTCAGTGGTAAAGTGCTTGCCTATCATGCACACCATAGCTCCAGATCCCAGATTCAATACTCAGTACTACAAAAAAAAAAAAAAAGAAATAAGAAACCAGTGAAACAATTTATGGTCTATACTTCACTTTTGCTTAAAAAGGAAATATGTATAAAATATATATATCTGTGTGTATATATATATATATATGTATATATAATTGGTCTTTATGTGCTGATATGGAAAGATATTTATGATATAGTACTAAGGGCAGAGAACAAATTTCTTCAGCAAAATCAATGAGTTTGCAGGAAAATTATACCAAGATAGAAGAAAAGACAACCTCAATAAAAAGTTTTATACTGTATAATTCCACTGATAGAACATTCATAAAATGACAAAATTATAGAAATTAAGAAAAAATTTGTGACTGCCAAAAATGAGGGATTGGGGCTAAAGGGGGTAGCATAAAGAAGCCTTGTGGTCATGATGACATTCCCTATATTGACTGCGGTGGTAATTACAGGATCCTACATATAAGATAAAGTTCCATTGAAGTATATACATAGACATTTAAAAATGAATGCATTTAAGGGTTGGGGATATAGCTCAGTCAGTAGAGTGCTTCCCTAGTATGCACAAGGCCATGGGTTCAAACCCCAGCACCACCAAAAAAAAAAAAAGTACATATATAGTTGGTAAAATCTGAATAAACTCAAACTTTGTGAATTTTATCAATGTCAATTTTCTGGTTCTAATACTGTACCATATATGGGAGAGAATGGATGAAGGGTGCACAGGACCTCCCTGTACATATCTTTGCCATTTTCTATAAAGATATGATTATTTCAAAATTAAAACACTTTAGAAAAGCATAGGGAACTCCTCTGTGTTTACAACAAATGCAGTATTAGAGTGAAGATCTTACTAGAGTAGAAGCTGAATATTGATAATACTTGAAGATGGTAGGGGTATTATATAAAGGTTAGAAGTATTAATACATGTTAGCATAATCTTAATAATTCTTCTTGTAAACCTCTTAATAATTCTTCTTGTAAATATGTAAGAATAAAAAGAACAGTTGTAGAATAGATGTATGATTATATCTCATTTTCAATATGTAAACATTTATGTAATTAAAATAGCAGGAATATATGCACCTAATTATTAATAATGTTTCCTTCTAGGAAATGTGACAGGGAGAATTGGGAACAAGGAGTGGAAAATTTTATTTTTTATTAATTTAATAAAAAATTTTATGTTTTCTGTAAATTTATCTTTACTTTGTATTGATGTATATTTATTTAGTAATTTAATATTGGTCAGGAAAATGAGGAGGAAGAAACCAAAAAGGGAAAATAAACAAAAGGAAAAGGAATTCCTCCTCTGAGCCTTTGCCCATCATAATTTTTCAAGATCTGTTTGACAATTTCCTGTGCGAGAGGTCAACAGAACTCTGAACACTAGAGGTATTAGACTTACTGTTCAACACTATATATTTGGGATTTAGAAAAGTGTTCTGTGATTTTATACCTTCAAGTAGTAGGTTCCTAAGAAATGTTCATAATGATAATACTAACACAACATAGGTATAAAAAAAGCAGGATAAGTTTTTTAAAATGTTAAAATTATCATATTGATACTTAAAAATGAACTCTGTCCAAACATCTGGTGGAACGCTCATTAATCCACTGCTGTATCATTTCCTACAAGAAGCTGCCCTGCACTCTTGTGGTGGTTTCTCTCCTTTGCAGCAAACATCCTCAACAGTGTTTATAGTAAAGGGAAGATAACCCTAAATGCATATACTGATCATTCAGACTTCCTGCACTTATGATCAGGGTTGGGGAAAAGACAAGGATTGTTTAATGTATATGGAAGTAGTAGACCTTTGAAGAACTCAACCGAAGTACTTGCACTCATATACATCTTCCATTTTGCACTGATAGCTGTTTTGTTATGGTGGTCTTGATATTTAGATATTCATCATTCATTTGAAATAACTGAAAGAATGGATCTTATGAATATCAAATTTTTCCTTATTAAAAATGAAGAATTCGTTTTATAATATCAAGAAAAAGAGTATACTACCGGGCTGGGGTTGTGGCTCAGTGGTAGTGTGCTCGTCTAGCACATGTGAAGCCCTGGGTTCAATCCTCAGCACCACATAAAAATAAATAAACAAAATAAAAGTATTTTTTAAAAAAAGAGTATACTAGCAATTTTCAAAAAAAAAATATTGTATACATTTCAATATCTCAAACATATGATGCAATATCATCTCAATTATTAAATTATAGTAAATAGAAAGGATTTGGTTTTATTCAGATACAGAATAAAATATAGAAAGGTCTTAAGAATGTTCTACTGATTTTCTAGCATAACTGTGCCTTGTTCACCACCTACAGGAAATATGTAAGATTTGCACTGAACATAACCGCTTGTGTGGGTTATAGAAACAAATCTAATGTTCATTATGAGATTTGTAAAATAGAGACAATTTCATCTACCTAAAATAATTTTCATGTAGTACTGATGGAAAATGACTTCCAATATTATATACATGAAGTCAGATATCAATTAGAATCTAGCACAAATATTTGCAATTACTTAAACTTATCACTCAAATATATTTTAAACTCTACTTTCCTTAATAAATTGGAGACAGCACAACTAGATTTTCCTCTATCATTAAAATCTATTGTTATTAATTAGATATATCATTTGTGCTGTCAATAAATAGTTTACACAAGGAAAAAAAACCTGTCTTTCCTTTTTTTTTCCTATCTAAACAAGGAAACTGAAGCATAGATTAGAAAAACTTCCAAACCTGAACATTTTATTTAAAAAAAAAAAATAGAAAACAGAAGATCTGAATTTTTCACCAAATATTTTTAGAAATTCTCTTTCTAGGCCTCATAGCATCCCTGTAACACAGTGAGTTGCTTTAATGGTTGAATCACCTCCTATGAGTAAACATTTTTAATACGAAACTCTGTACTTGTGGTGTTATTATTTTCTAACAATATTTATTATGAACACATTTTTAATGACAAGTACCATGTTATGCTATATCAAAAACACCTAATCAGGGCTAAATCTATGCCTTCATTTGTTCTCAGTATTTGCCCTCTCCCTAATAAATCTCATTTAAAATTTCAGTTATATTCCAATGACTCTGAATTAATATCTGTAACAAAGATCTCACCTCTGAATATCTAAAAGACAACTTATAATTTATATGTGTATGTCTGAAAGGCGTTTCAACTCAACATGCTCAAAGGTATTATGTTGTGTCTCCCAAACTTCAAGTGCACCTCTTTATTCTGTGGCATTATTGAAGTCATCCTTGGAAAACTCTCTACTTCCTTATTTAATGCATCATCCAGATCACCAATTTCACTGTAAAGTCACCCCCAATCTGTTCACTCCAGTCCATCTCCACTTCTGCAATTCTAGTGCAAATTATTAACACTCCACACGTGAGCAATTGCCTTAACTACCAAATTCATCTCCCTTCCACACCATTGCCTGTGTCCAGTTCACCACACAGCAGCCATGAACAAGAATGGTAATTTTGTTCTTCATTCTAACGAGAGGAAAAAGATAAAGGACCAAGTTATCTTCTCTCTCTGCCACAAACCAACAAAACTGGTAGTAAAGGTATACACACACACACACACACACACACACACACATATGCACACACAAAATAGATTAGGCCAGCAATGAGAAAAAGAGGGGAAAAGAGGGCATTTGAGAAGTAATTTCAAGAAATACTGGGAAGAATGAAAAACGATAAACCAGTGCCTGATAAATAAGGCAATGGAAAGTGCTATCAAGTGCTCACATAGAAAAGGCAGAAGTAGCAAGATGTTCTGCCCTCACAGAATTGGGGAACTGAGAACTTTGAAGGGTTGATCAACTTGGAGAACAGAACTAAGGCATAGGCTAAAAATGAAGAAATTAATTGAAAGATTTCAAACAAAGCATGTCACCTTCCCCCAAACCCATCTCTTTCACCCATACGCTTTCTTAGATGGTTCAGCTGCTGCCTAAGATTTACCCCATCACAACTAGAGAGAGAGAAGAGAAAAGAAGGAAGAAGGAAGGAAGGAGTAAAACCTGCCATTCTTCTCTATAAAATCTAACATAGATCTTTGGAAGAAGCAGGGCAGCTTGTGTGGGAGTTGGAACTTTGACATTCAGGAGTCTAAAACTATAATATTTAGCTCCCACCCACATATCTTAGAACAAAGCTTGCTAGTGCAATAACAGCACCTGACAGAAACTCACCTGGCTTTTCTGCTACTGCTTTCATAGTGCAAATGGACAGCAAGAACCACCAAAAATGTGGAGAGAAAAAATGCAATGTGAGAAAGCTCAAAATAAGCAAAAGTGACTCCAGAAAAAAGAGATAATTCATCAACACAGAAAAAAGAAGAAAAGAAAGAAGGAAGGAAGGACGGACGGATGGACAGATAGGTGGTACCTTTCTGATGGTACCATCAAAGGTATTTGGGAAGATATCTTTCTTATCTACAAAACAAACAAAAAATACAAGTACCAGATGTTCTTAGAAATAAGAAAGCCAGGCTTAGTGGCACAGGCCTGTCATCACAGTGACTCAGAGGGTTGAGGCAGGGAGATCACAGGTTGAAGGTCAGCCTCACTCAGCAACTCAGCAAGCCTTGTCTCAAAATAAAAAGGGCTCGGGATGTAGCTCAGATGTGAAGCATCCCTGGGTTTAAGCCCCAGTACCCCCACAAAAAAAAATCATTATGTTCTTGCAAATTAAAATATTAATATTAAAAAATCTTCAGAATAATAAAATTAAATATGCAATAGAAAATATAAGAGAAAATGAGACATGGTTTACTTGCAGATGTCCAACTTTAGAGAGCACAGAATAAATAGGAAAAGGTGATAATAATAAATAAAAATAGAAGAAATCTCCTGCAGCTAAAATGCTTCTTACATGGAAGTCAGCAAATTGAAAACATCCATGCCGACACAGTGGCACATCTCTGTAATCCCAGGAGCTCAGGAGGCTGACACAGGAGGATCACAAGTTCAAAGCCAGGCTCAGCAAAAGCGAAGTGCCAAGCAAATCAGTGAGACACTGTCTCTAAATAAAATACAAAATAGGGCTGAAGATGTGGCTCAGTGGTCGAGTGCCCATGAGTTGAATCCACGGTACAACAACAACAACAAATTTAAAGCATCCATGATGTATCTGATTCAATAGCTAAAAGAAAGACATAGGCTGAGATATAACATTATAAAACTTCAAAACTATAAATATAAAACATACAAATATAATTTATAAATAAGTTGTCCAGTGTGGAGATAAAAACAAATTCCAAAAAAAAAAAAAAAAAAAAAACACCGACTATCATCAGATTTACCAGCAGTACTAGATCAGGAAAAATCATGAAAGGATGTTTTCAAAATTTTGAGGGAAAATAATTTTTCACCCAGAAATCTCTAGTCAGCAAAGTCATTCACCAAATATGAGAGCTGGAAAAAATCAATATCTTCTGACATGTAAGTAATGAGTAAGTTCAGTTATTATGGTGCTTTCTGATGAAATTTCTTTAGAATTGATGTAACATATTCATCAAAAGGAGGGAATACACTAAGAAAGAGGTAAGTTCAAAAAAACAATGAATCCTCTTCAGCAGAGCAATAGTGAGTCCCAGGATGACAGCAGGGTGGATCAGGAAGTTGGAGAGCTCCAAGCAGGAACTAGGTGGCAAAAAGACCTACAATACCAGGGATTCGTGACAGGAAGTTCTAATAAAATTTAAAATCCAAGAAAGATAGATGATGCCAGAGAAAAAAATTAGAAACTACAAGAAAAAAAACAAATATAAAAGAAAGGAAATACAAATATAATGCATTCCTAACATTATATTTCAACAATACCTACAGGATCATAATAGTGTTAACACTCTGTTGAATTTTGTATTTTAGAATCAACTTACAGAGTAAGTATGAAAGTCTTGTGGCTATAGAGTAGAATGCAGTGATGTGAACCTCATTAAAAGTGAAAGGTCAAGAGGACTGGGGATGTGGCTTTGTTGTCTGGAGGTAGAAAGGAAAGAAGGGAAAGTAGAACTGACCAGATAAGCAGGGAGGCTGCTCCTGTAGCACAGAGTGGAAAGAGAAAAGGCACTCTCCACAGTTGGAAAAACGAGAGGTAGCATAAAACTTAAAATGACAGGAACTAAAGTGATTCTATAGAAGACAGATTTTCTTATTAAAACAAATTGCAAGATCAGGATATAGGAGAGCTTGGTAAAAATGAGCTAAATCTTCATCTATCATTGCAAGAAGCCAATAAAGAGCCTTCACAATTGGTAAATCTAGGAATACAAAAGATAAGAATATTTTGAAGATATCTTAGTGGTATGCTGGTTGTGTGACAGCTAAGACAAACCACTGTGCATCATTTACTTCATCTATAAAATGAGAATAATAGCGGTACATGTTCATTTTGTGTGGCCTCTTCATGTTTATTAGGAACATTAAATAAGTCAATATATGTAAGTCACTTATAATGTGGTCTGGTGCATTATGAGTGCCACATACAAATAATAAATAAATATATATATCAATGTCTTTTGATGAGTGATGTGGTGGAGATGGAGATGGGGAAAGCAGTTACAGGGCTCTTAATTTTTATTAGTCACCTTTCTTATTATTTTTTGTTCTAACAAAAGATATGTGTTGCTTTGATTACCAAAAAAAAAAAAAAACTTTTTAAAAAATATTGAAAAGAGTCAATTCCAAAACCTAGAGATGCCAAATTTACATTTATCCCACATTTTTTCTTTTTGGTGCTCCCAGCTTCACCCAGGTCTTCACACATCATGCCTCCTCGGGAAGTATTCTACTACTGAGCTACATCCCCAGCCCCATCCCATGAGTTTTTAAGCTCTGCTGTAAAACTAATTTAAAAATCTACATAAAGTAAAATTGAATTAAAGCATTAAACATGAGTGCTATTAAATTTAAAAAATTAATTTACCATAAATTTCTTTAATTAAATTGATCAATTTAATTAAACTTGAAATTTTTAATATAAATTTATTTTGGAATAAAATTTTATTTGTTAAAGTTCCAAAGATAACACAAAGTGTTCCTAAATATTCTCCATCCGTTTCCCCTTATGCTATTTTTTACGGTGCCAAGATATATTTGTTAATACCAAAAGACCAACATTTGTTCACTACTATTAAATAAACTACAGCTTCATTCACATTTTATGTTTTCTAGCTTCAATATATCTTATTGTATTCTAAGATCCAAGTCAGAATATCACACCACCTACAGTAATTTTGTTTCTTGAGTCGCCTTCATTTTGTGCCAGTTTCTCTGTTTCCCTTAGTATTTTTTCTTGATGTTGGCAGGCTTGGGGAGGACTGGTCTTGTCATTTCTAAAGCATCTTTGAAGTTTATTTTGCCTGTTTTTAATACTCAATGGATCCATGCCTATAAAAACAGAATTTCAGACATTTTATTGATTTCTATAACATAGTTATTAATGTAAATAAAACATTAAATATTATAATGTGCTGTACTTGTTTCCTAACATCTCAGAAGGGACCATGTGTTTTTAATTTAAGAGAATAATTTTTAAATGTATTTAATGATATAATAACCATAATATAGAAATATTCTGAACTTCCAATATCCTGGTGAATCATTTAAATAAATAGGAGAAGTCATATGCCTTTAACATCTGTATACTTTTTTGTAAAATTATACCTTCAAGAGAAGTACTTGCTATGTGTTCCTATTTTATCTCTTTTTAGTATTTCATTCCAGTTTTATTGTAGAATGATATTACATTGTAAGTATATAACACAGTTTCCTTTTAAAAAATGTTATGAGCTTATTATAAATAGAAATAATAGGCCATTGTGTGTCGTACCTGAAGTGAACAGTATTTAGTCAGTTTCATTATTTTTTATTTAAAAAAATAACATTAAGGAAGGGAAGAAAATCTGATCTTAGGAAATGCAACAGTCTAAAATACATTCAATAACATAGTTTTTCTAATAATGAGAAATTCTAATGGAAATTAAGAAATTAATCATATTAAATGACACTAGGGGCCTAGAGAAAGTGGAAACTAGGAAATTAATTACATTAAATGCCATTTGGGATCTTTGAAAATCAGGTTCAGGTTTCTTCTAGTAGACACTTCTCTTAGAGGTGGTCTTTTTCTTCTTGTATTTACAGATCACAGAAGTAACAAATAATGAACACTAGAGGGAGCCAGAGGCACAGACCAGAGGATAAATGTCCGCTCTGATGTTCAGGTTATGTGCAGGCAGGTAGGCCTCCCCACGCACTCCCCACTCACTCCCTCCCTCGCCTCTGATAGAAAGTCTGACAGAACCTGGGCCTGGAGGCTGGGGGAAGTTTGAATGCGCCCTTTGGGTTCAGATGTGCGAGGGGAGAGACCAGACGGAGGGGAAGAGACTGGTTTTGGAGTTGCTTGTGCTGTTGCTGGTGGAAGGGGTGGCATTCCGTGACAAGCACAAAGTGGTTGTGCAGGGTTGGGGCACTGGCCCTCTGAGGTGGGGGAAGGGAAGGCCCACCTGAGTGATGTCTTAATGAGTAGCCTCCGGGCTTTGCCCCAGGCTCACTGCTCCTTCCCATCACCTGTCCTGCAGGTTTGGCTTGGCTTGGCTGACCTTGGCCACCATAGCTCATAGCGACTACATGCTTTTTCTAAGCCCACATGATCACAAGGCACTCACCTTTGTGTCATAGCCACTGGTATTATCCCCCGTATCAGATGAGGAAACTGAGCCCCCAAAGGCTTCAGCGACTTGGAGAGATACTAATCAGCAGGGCTCTGAACCCCAGCCCCCCAGACGAGCTCTGGTTGGAGCGGCCCCTGCGCGGCTCCCCACCACACATGTCAGTTGAAGTTGTGTTGTAATGGCCACAGGCCAAGGCGGTTTTGATGCTGGCATCAGTCCTCTGGGAGTTGGATGGGGAATATAAACTGCAGCTCAGGGAGCCAAGAGGGGAGGTGCAGGGGTGCCTAGGTGGAGGCTGCTGGCCGGGCTGCGCTGAGGCCCAGGCGTTCACAGGAGCCTGGCTCCCATATCTTGACCCTGCTGCTGTCTACTGTGCCTTGACCTTTTTTTTTTTTCTTTTTTTTTTTTTTGAGGGGAGGGGGGGACTAGGGATTGAACCTAGCCACATCCCTAGACCTTTTATATTTTATTTTGAGATGCGTCTTTCTAAGTTGCTGAGGCTGGCTATGAACTCACCATCCTCCTGCCTCAGCCTCTGGAGCCACTGGGGTCACAGGCATGCGCCACCTCACCTGGCTCCTGGAACTTTCTTGGGGCTCACCAAAGCCACAGGTCACCCCTTGACCTAGAGCCTACCCCAGAGGCATGGCCGAAAGGGTAGGAACTTGGAAGTTGGTCCTCACCTCTGGGACAGTCCTTTGAAGTGCCAGCAGGGTGTCTTGGGGTGTATGTGCCATTGTTTGTACCTCCTGTCTCTTTGGGAATGTCTGGATGATCTTGGCAAGAACTCTCTGGAAGGACTTGGTAACTAGTTCAGTTGCTTGTGGATTAAATTTGAGTGGCAACCAATCCATCCCCCACAAGCTGAGCTAGGAGAACAGAGCAGGTGCCAGGCCTTGCCTTCCTAGGAGCAAGGCCACCCACCACTGACTGTGACTTGTGCTTCCCACAAGCACTGACGGTGAGGGAGGGAGGGAGGGCAGCCAGAGCCTGTGTCCCTGGGGAGAGGTGGGGTGTTTCTGGCCTGACCTTTGATCTTGGCTTCTTTTGCTCCAGTCTCACTCCTTCTGTGTCCTCTGAGGTACAGTTTTCCTACTTCCAGTGAGTAGGTTTGAGGGCCTAGACCAAGGAGAACTTGAACTACACTTTTTAGGCTACTGAGCCTTTGATGGCCTTGGGAATGTTTGCATAAGGACAACTCCCCACCCGCTTCAAATGTAAATTGCAGTATGTAAATGTCACAGGTCACCCTTCTTCTTGCCAATTGTTTTAACTACTAGATAAAGCTTCTCTCCTGATATGTGAGGCAGAATTGGGCTCTGCCCACGTAGCCATTTACATACCCCTTTCCAGGGGTAAGGTGCCTTTGGAACCCTGGCTTTGGGAGTGGTTTCCCAAGGGTCTTATTGTTTCCCACTTTGCATAAAAGCTACCCCCAGGAATCCAAAAGGTAATGGAGCTTTCCTCGCTGTTCATCTGGCTCCCTAGAAACGTCCTCTCCTTTCCTGTCTTAACTAGACCTTCGGAAAGACCAGACCCCCTGGAACCTCTCCCTCCCGCTGGGGAGGCTGGTTCTGGGGCTCAAATGCCAGTGTTTAACCACTTGCTTGTGCATTTAGTGGTGGTGGTTAAATTTTCTATGAATTGAATAAATCATGTTTTTAAAAAAGTTAATGAGGCATTTAATTAATTAACAATGTCGGGTTTATGGCCTTTATGGTTACATTTTGCGGTTAATGGCATTCGGCTTATAGCTGCTTAACAAAATTGTCCAACAAAAACAGTTTGATTTTGTTTGGGAACAGGAGGGCTGCCTTCCTGGTTCCCATTTCTAGCATAGAAAAGGAGCCAAGAAATGTAGTGGGTAGGCAGCGTTGGTCCCGTGTCTTTGCCACTCTCTGTGTTGGTGACAGTGGTGGCGCCATCTCTGAGGCCAGCTAGGAATGTACCTTTAGCCCTCTTGACCCCAATAGACAGGGTCGGAGGGATGGTGGTCACAGCTGGACCCCAGCCCTCTATCCTGGGCCCTTGGCTGGGCCTTTGGAGTCTCCCCAGCAGACCAGGTAGCGGAAGGCCTGAGTGCCAGACCCAGGGCTTCATGCTCATTGAACTTGGGGTTAACTCAGTCTCCCGAGTGTAGCAGGAGCCCTTCCCCTTCCTCTTCCTGAGCGCTGAGGTTGCTGTGGGCCACCCGGGGCAGAGGGGCAGTGCTGTGCCCCGTAGTGCTTCCCAGCGGACTGGGGATGGCTCCTGATTCCTCCAGGAACAGGTGCCTTCCCTTCGGCTCCGGGGCCCTTCACTTGGAGGTTCCCTCCCATCAGCCCTAGTAGCCGTGAAGGTTTCCAGGTGAAGGCCATAATTGTCAGAACAAATAACCCTCGGGTTGGGAGGACACCAGGCAGGCCGCCGGGACCCACGGAAATTGATCTGTGCACAGCAGTCGGCGCGCTCAGAACTGCTCCCGGGTCACCTGCCGGGGCCTCTCCCTGGCTGGGGCGCACAACTCATTAGCTTGCAGCTCGGGAGGGCCTGCTAAAAGAGCAGCGGCTTCATGCGGTATCCTGGATACCAGCGCTTGGGGCAGGTGGCCCGGGAGCTCAGAGGACTGTGGGCTTTCTGGCAGGTTAGGACGCCAAGGAAGATGCCTCCGTGGACACTCCTCGGCTCCTCCTCCTCTTGCTTGGGAAGGGAGCTGTCACAGTGACCTGAAGCAACAGGGCACGGGTGGCCAGGTTGGCCAGTGTGTGTGCAGCCTTTGCTTCATGTGGGAGGGGGGTCTGGAACATTCTAGTTAGCACCCAAGCCAGCCCTCGCCTTTGACTGGCTTGTCTTAGAAAAGGGCCTAAAAGGTTTTCCAGAACACACCTCACATCCTTGGGTGGCCTTACAGATGAGTGACCTAAGAGTTTAAGAGAGACCGCGGGGCTCCCCCTTCCCCAGGCCCCCCCATGCTCTGCCGCGCCCCCATTCTCAGTCCCTGCCAGCTCTCCGCTGGGCATGGCGCGACAGGAAATACTGAAACCTGATTTCTGGTAGCAGATAGTGTTCAGTGTTTTTTAAAACTTTCTTAATCAAGGTAATAAAGCATTGCATAAATTACTGCTCGGCTTACTGGGAGCGGTTCATATTAATATTTTAACACGCCAAAGAAGGAAGATTAATACCAGTGATTCTCATGCAAACTGCTGACACAGAGCACGTTCTGCAAGGGGGGAGGGGAGGCTCGTTTTGTTTCATTTTGGAAATGTGTAGGTTGCCATCGATGGTCTACCAGATTCCTGTTGTGAGCTTAAGTAAATAAGAAAATATTGTATTGATCCAGCCCAGAGTGGGGGGACAGTGGAGGAAGGTAGGGGGTGGGGCTGTATGAAGCCTTTATGTCATCCCCCCCACACACACAAAGTTCTGGGGATGGAACCGAGGCCTTGAGCACGCTAGACATACCCTCTGCCATCTGTTGAACCTATGAACACACCTCTGTCCTGGTTAACCTCCTATGTTGGGGGGGTGTTCTGCCTTGGTCATCCTGGTTTGGGGAGTTGTTGTTGTTGTTGTTGTTTGTGTTGTTTGTGTGTGTGTACCAGGGGTTGAACTCAGGGGCCCTCAACCACTAAGCCACATCCCAGCCCTATTTTGAGTTTTTAAATTTAGAGACAGTGTCTCACTGAGTAACTTGTTGGTTGCTGAGGCTGGCTTTGAACTCGTGATCCTCCTGCCTCAGCCTCCCAAACCGCTGGGAGTACAGGTGTGCCCCATTGTGCCCGTCTGATCCCACTTTTCATCTAGATTTGTGCCCCCCATTCCTGCCTGTTAAGTGGCCTGAGAAATGAGAATGCCCTTATACCTGCTAATGCTTTGTTTGAAATGGTAGCAGCTGAATCCCTCTGACCTCATGCTGGAAACTGGGATAAGGATTTTTTGTGTGTGTAATTCCAGGGGCTCAGAAGGCTGAGGCAGGAGGATCCCAAGTTCAAAGCCAGCCTCAGCAACTTAGCAAGGCCCTAAGCAACTCAGTGAGGTCCTGTCTCTCAATTTAAAAAAAAAAAAAAGGCTTGGGGGATTCCACCTCTTGGGTCCCCTTCTTCCTCCAGGAGAAGTCTTTTCTGCTGTCCTTTAATAAACTTCTAATTTCTACTCTGGAAAAAAAAAAAAGGCTTGGGGATGTGGCTCAGTGGTCAAGCATCCCTGGATTCAATTCCCGGTACCAAAAGAAAGAAAGAACTCTGTAGTGCAGTAGAAACCCAGGCCTTGCTTAGGCTAAGAATTTTTGTGAGTCTGCTTATACCCTCTCACTGCCCTGGGTGTGGGCTCCTCCAGAGGAGGAAATGGAGACTGAAAAAGTTGAAGCATCATTGGCTCCTAGCCAGGTCTCAAAGTCAGTGGCTACAGAGCCCTGGATGACACCATCCCTGAACTGGCCAAGCCGTCGTGGGTTCTGGGGCCCTGGGGTGTGAGTCTTCGAATACTGCAAAACAGTCTCCCCTGGTGAGGTCACTGTGGTGATCCAGTGGTGTCTCCCATCTCCGCCCCACAGGAAGTGGTCTTGTACTGCCTGGAGAACAAGATTTGTGATGTGAATCACCGTGACAACGCAGGTTACTGTGCCCTGCAGGAAGCTTGTGCTCGAGGATGGCTCAACATCGTGGGACACCTCCTTGAATATAGCGCTGATGTCAACTGCAGTGCCCAGGATGGAACCAGGTCAGTAGTGTGTCTTGCCTTGGCCTGGCCCAGCAGGGCCAAGACAATGGCTCTCAGGGTACCTGGAAACCTTGGGAAGAACCACAGAGGGAATTGAATTCTCGAATTGAATCAAACAGACCTTTCTGGCCTATTTGAATTCTGGCCCACTCCTGGCCAGGGCTGCATCGCTCCCATGGACCAGAGCGCTGCCCCCCCCCCCCCAAAAAAAGTCAAGATCTGTGTGAATGGTCAGGGTTGTGGCCTTTAAGACCCTGGGCTGCTTATCACCGTCTCTGAAATCACTACTTAAAAATATCTGTGAGCTGGAAGTCCTAAGACACAGAGCCAACTGCCCTCCCTCCACCGGTTCCACAGGACCTGCCTCACCACCCACATCCCAGGCCCTGGCCCTCGCCCTGTCCTTGACCTCAGTTTATTGGTCAGAGACCCAGGTCTGAGTCAGCTCAAGCGTCTTCCTGGCTCCAGCACCTTAGGGCCCCGCCTGGAGGCAGGGCAATGGGGTTCCCGGACAAAGGAGCCACACAGAAGCTTCTGGTCTTCTGCACTTGGCAGTTGGCATTCCCTCAGAATGGGGCATGGCTGGGGGCAGTGGGGGAGCTCTGTACCCTCCCGAGGACACACCTCACCCAGCCCTGCACATCATTGGTCAGTGTGTGGCCCGAGCCAGGCTTTCAGAACAGTGTCTGTGCACTGGACACTGGACGTGGTGGAGTCCCGCCCCGCCCCCACTGGATGCTATAGCAATGGCTTGTGCCTTGGCCTGTGTGAAGATTGGGTTGTTTTCTCTTAATCCCAGCCAGTTTCCTTTACCTGGCGAATCGCAATTGCAGTTCATTGAGAAGACTTTTATTTTAGGCTTGACAACCTCCTTAGGCCTGGGAGTGAGGTCAAGTGTCAAAATGACAGTAATTACTTGCAGGGCTTTGGGCCTGTCCCTGTGCCTCAGCCTCCCCTTCTGCAAAAGCAACGACCTTGCTCACCTTACTCCCCTCCTGGGTGAGATATTACACCCAGGAGGCCCAGCAGCCTGTGGCACCCCTGTGCCCAGTGTGCCTGTTACTAAATAAGACTACTTGGGAGGAAGTGGCACGGGCCTAGTCTGAATGTCATCGTGCCTCTGTCCTTGGTTCTCCTGCGGTCCCTGGAAAGGGGATGGGTTGGTGGGGACCAGTCTGTGGGCCGGGGGGGTGGGGTGCGGTAGGCAGCAGAAGCAGGGCCCAGCCGGAGAGAATCTTGTTATTTAGGACCCCCCCTCGTTCTGGTTTAACCGACTCCCCCCCCCTCTTGCCCCATATTAGAACCCGATGATGAAAGCGGATATGATGTTTGAGCAAACCCCCCGGGTCCTGAAGACCAGGATGACGACGACGACGACCCCTACAGCGACGTGTTTGAATTTGAGTTTTCAGAAAGCCCCCTCTTGCCGTGCTACAACATCCAAGTGTCCGTTGCTCAGGGGTGAGCATGGCTCTCGGCTGGGGCCACATGCGGGTGGCGGGGGTGGGGGAGAGGCCCCCTGTAAGCACACGGGTGGGTGGGTGAGTTCTCAAATGTCCATGGACCTCAGATACTGCCATCAGCCTCTTCCACAAAGAGCACGCCTCCGCTTGATTAAGCTGACCAGGATGGCGCAGCAGAATACAGATAGCTCTCAGTTGAAGAAGGTTCGAGTCACCCTCGCGAGACCAAGGGGCATTGAAGTCAGTAGCTAGAATTTCACAGAAGAGTCAGCATTCTGGATACTTGAGTCACTGAACACTTTGGAAAGGGGTTCCTGGTAGGCACCACCTTCTTCAGGCTCCAACAGGTCACCATTGGGCCCTCCCAGTCATTTGAGGTCTGATGGCCTTCAGTGACATACTACCTTCTCACCTAAGGATATGTGACACTGGGGAATCTTGATCCTCAGATTTGGTTAGATCCAGTCTGGCCCCTGTGATCTGGGTAGTTAGTGTCTTGGGGTGTCCAAGTCAGGCTGCTGTGCCTTCATGCTACCAAAGGTGCTTCATGAGTAAGGTGGTTCTCAGACTCTAAAGCTGTGAACATGTATGCCATCACAAACAGTGACGGAAATCGGAAAGTGTGGCAGGGTGTACATAAGGAATGTAACACCTTCTTAAAATGTCACTCCAGAAAGATTGAGGGATAGAGGGTGGGATGTGGGCCTACTGTGTTTGTCATGCTCTGTTGGTGAGAGTCTGGGGAGACGACAAAGAGGTTGGGACGCGGACTTGCTTCCCCCAGTAACAGGGACAGTGGGCGATCAGCTGGATGAGCAGGACTCAGCCAGTTAATTTCCATCAGCAGTGGAAGCCCTGAACCTTCTTAAGTTGATGTTTCTTTAGAGACAGGGTCTCGCTGAGTTGCTTAGGGCCTCAGTAAATCACAGAGTCTGGCCTCCAACTTGCCATCCTCCTGCCTCAGCCTCCCCAGAAACTCACCCGCTCGTCTTGCTCTTTTGCAGGCCACGGAACTGGCTGCTGCTTTCCGACTTGCTCAAGAAGTTGAAAATGTCCTCCCGAATATTCCGCTGCAATTTTCCCAATGTGGAAGTCGTCACGATCGCCGAGGCAGAGTTCTTCCGGCAGGTTTCTGCGAGCCTCTTGTTCTCTTGCTCCAAAGACCTGGAAGCCTTCAACCCCGAAAGCAAGGAGCTGCTGGATCTGGTAGAGTTCACCAGTGAGCTGCAGATGCTGCTGGGCTCATCCGTGGAGTGGCTGCACCCCAGCGACACGGCACCCCAGGACTACTGGTGAGCGCGCAGGCACCCCATGTACAGTATGTCATAGTGTCAACCCTTGTGCATATGTGTCATAATATGACTATTTCTGTAAAGAAAGGACACTATTACATATGAAAATATCTCTTCTTTATATAAGAGAAATTACTTCAGTCAGAAGGACTTAGAAACCTGTTCTTTTCTTTTTAATCTTTTAAGTCGGTTTTTACAAAGTTGTTATAACGTTTCTTTACTTTCCAGTGCTTTGAGATATGTATGTTTTTACTTGGAACATTTGTTTGTTTTCTGTTCTTTTTTAAGGAGAAAAAAAAAACTGTCAAGGAGCTCACACTTTGATTTCATTTCATACAAAGCTCTGGTGACGCGATGGGTAACTGTGTCACGTGTGGTCAGGACTGTGTGGTTGGTTTGCAGGGGCGCATTGGGTGAAGGCACTTGGTGGAGTTGTACCATTTATGTTTTGTTTACAGAGCACCTGCTTGGGCCAGGTAAATGCTACTGGATGAGATCCAGTAGTGTGTAATATAAACCCAAACCATATCCACACACGACAACTAATTGTATGAAACTTTTATATCCTAATTTAAAAGCTGTGAAATTAGTTTTCACGCATCAAACTGGATTGTTTATATGTTTAAACATTTTATGCTCTTATTTAAAGAAGACTTTGAGCTATTTTTTTCTGTACTCTGTAAAATATTGGAAACTAACATAATATGTTGAGGTTGCTTGAAGATGTACATAAAACTAAAATTTTCTGGATTGTGTGTTTATGTTTGAAATCTGTGTTTTAACTTTGTAAGTAAATTCTCTGCCTTTGTATTTATATTTTACAAAAATTTTCTTAAAAGGCAATAAAACTGTTGAGGAAAGAAGAAAACGGTAGTATCTTGCGTCCTATGTATTTTTAAAGGGTGGTGGTGGTTGTCGGTAACAGGTTGATGATCATTTCTCTATGAATAACTTTTGAACCACTTATAGTCTCCCATAAACCAAAGTGGAAGCCACAAGCCTGTAATCCCAGTGACTCAGGAGGCTGAGGCAGGAGGATCTCAAGTTTGAGACCAGCCTCAGCAACTTACTGAGGCCATAAGCAATTTAGTGAGACCCTGTTCTCAAAACAAAAAGGGCCGGGGATGTGGTTCAGTGGTTGAACACCACTAGGTTCAATCCCTAGCACCAAAAAAAAAAAAAAAAAAAAAAAAAGAAAAGAAAATTGGACTACAAGATTTCAGAGGAATCGCCTTCAGAGTAGGATTCAGAGTCCTATTCCAGGAGTGCAGTTCTTAGATATCAATCTTTGTCCTTGGTTCTTCTCTTCCCGTTCATCTCCTTTGATGCCTTGGCAGGCTCTTGCATTGCATTTGACCTTGGCCTGCAGCAGTCCCGCATCATGGCTGTTATATCTCCCAAAAGTTTGTGTTTGAGACAATGCAAGAAGGTTTACAGGAGGATAAATCTCCTCATGGCATGAACTGAGTGGTGACTGGAGGCAGGTGGGGTATGGCTGGAGGAGATGGCATTAGGGGTGTGGCTTTGGGGGTCTATATTTTGTACCTGGAGAGTGGAGTCTCTCTGCTTCCTGATCATCAACATGAGCTGCTTCCCTCTGCCACACTCTTCCTCCATGATGTCCTGCCTCACCTCCAGCCCTGAGGAGTGGAGCCTGCTGTCTATGGACTGAGACCTCTGAAACTGTGAGCCCCAAATAAACTCTCTTTTTGAAATTATTCTCATCAGGTCTTTTCTGACCAAAACAATGGCCAGCCCTTGATCTTCAGGGGAGCTGGGTTTCTCATGAACCCCCATATTTGCTGGCCACTCTCCCTTCCGGCTTCCTTTGGTTGTGTGGCCCTTAGCTTGCCTGGCCTCAAGTGAAGTTGAAGAATCTGCTCTGGGCACTGTCACTTGGCCCTTGATTTCATACCACATCTCTTCAACACCTGTCCTTTATCGCAGGGTCTAAAGGCTGGAACTACTTGCTTCCCTTGCAGCTAGGTTCTCCAGCCATGTTCCCTTGGGAGGGCTACATGGGGTGGAGGCCCCTTCCTGGTTCGGTGGCTGCTGGGCCATGCATTCAGTGAGACACAGGCCCCATCACCAGTGCTAGGATTCCAGAGTTTTCCTTGACTGGTTCCTTTAGCCCTTCCACAAACTTGATAAACATCATGACGTCAGTTGTTGCATCATATTGATGTCCCAAATGTCCTAAATGCCTTCCCATCCTGCTCAGATCCCAGAGAACTCTGAGGCAGAAAGGGACAACTGGGTCACTGGAGAGGCCATGGGCACACTGTGTGAGTGGAATCCTGAAGTGCACAGGGGGATGGGGAAGGCTGGTGAGGGGACAGCCAATGTGGTGTGGTCAGAGAGCTCCATGGGGAATGGCAGACAGCGTGCGCTCTCTCTCTCTCTCTCTCTCTCTCTCTCACACACACACACACACACACACACACACACACTTCTTTTGGAAGACGTGGTACCAAACAAAATTTATAATGGACCTCAAACACAACACAAAAGGGCAGCAAATACAACTGTTTGGCTCTCCCCGTTTTTCTGATTGTAAACATCCGAGCGTTCTAGAAATGAGGTTCTCCTCCTTCCTCTGCCAGCCCCCTTGCCCTCTCTTGCTAATAGTTGGCTGGATTTTTATTTCCTAGGAAACCACCTCCAAAAGCAGATACTCAGCTCAGCGACATGGACCTGCAGAGAAGATTTCAACAAAAGTGGACTCGGTGAGCCGCAGCCACCTGTAGGCCACCAGGGGCTCCCTGGGAGCTTCAAGTGTTTAAAATAGTGACCACTCGGTGGCATTTACCTTTTTGCCTTTGGGCTTGAGGCAAAGGGAGAATCCCCAGGCCCACTGGGGATTCCATCTTGGGTGGACGCCATTGGGTTCATGAAGCCAAGAGAAGGGTGGAGCGCCCCGGGCTTCAGGGCCGTGGGGGACATAATGACCTCTTGGCGTAGGAGACCTCCGAACTTGCGCTTCACCAGATGGAAGAGCGGACAGTTAGAACCAACACTGGCCATCAGAACCTACGAGATGGTTGGAAGCACAAGTGCCGAAGACTCCTTGGACCCCACCGATGACGTCATCGGGGCGGAGCAAGGTCTGGGGTAGAAGGAAGCGCAATTCATAGCAGTGGAGGGGTCACACACACGGACCCGGTCTTCTTGGGGTGGCGCTCCCTATACTGAAGCAGTGACCCCAGTCCAAGAAGGTGACCCAAGGTCATGCACCTCACCCGGGTTGGAGGGGACATGCCATGGGTGACATGTGATGACTAACACAGTAGAACCCAAAACAGAATAAGTACAGAGCATGCCCTCTGGAGAGGACCCTACTTTGGGTCTGTCTTCCCTAGGGATAGACAACAAAAGTAGCCCTTTCAATTTCTGCAGGAGTCGCCAAAGATCAAGGTTATGCCCTTTGTCTTGTTCTTTTTCCTCCTGGGTAGGATGCTGTTGTGACAGCTGCAGCTAAAGCAGCCACCTTGGGGCAGGAGGTTATGACATCTAGTGCTCCAGAACAAGAAATGTGAAGAATCCCAGGTCCCTGAACCAGAGCCACTGTGCCACCCACCTGGCCTATGTTATTAAGAGAAATAAACTATTATATTAAAACTACTGTTCTTTTGAGGTTTTCTCCTCCTCTAGTCAAATCAAATCTCATTAATATGCTTCTCATCTGGGTGAACTTGGACAAACTGCTTACCCTCTCAGCCATGTTTTCCTGTTTTGTCAAAATTGGTCTAATAGTTTTAATAGCAAGAGGGAGCACACCCACGTCTCCAGTATTCGGGCACTGCTGGAATTACCAAGAATTACCAATTCTCCTGATAGTTACTATGCAACTATCAGGAGAATCGAGGAGTTAGTCCAGTAGACTCCAGCATATTATCATTAAATGAAAAAAAAAAGAAGGAAAATCCTCAGTTTAAAGCATATACATCTATCTGCTTTATTTTTAAAAATTATTTTGGGGGAGGGTACTAGGGATTGAACTCAGGAACAAAACAGGGTCTCACTGAGTTGCTTAGGGCCTTTCTGTTGCTGAGGCTGGCTTTGAACTTGAAACCGTCCTGCCTCAGCCTCCTGAGCTGCTGGGATTACAGGCATGCCCCACCATGCCCGATTCGGCTTTATTTTTTAAAATGAGTGTTCACAAAGACTTAAAAAATGGTCACCCCTGGGAAAGAACTGGGACCGAAGCTCTGCTTCTTCAAGTGTTCCCAGAGTATAGATTTGATTTCAGTATTTACAGAATTATAAATCAGAAGCAATTCCTGTAAGTCAAGAAGCAAAATGAGGGGCTAGGGGTGTAGCCCAGTAGTAGAGCACCTGCCTAGCACGAGTGAGACTGTGGGTTCCATCCTCACAAAAAAAGAACAAGGGCTGGGGAGGCTGAGGCAGGAGGATGGCAAGTTCCAAGCCAGACTTAGCAACTTAGCAAGGCCCTATCTCTAAACATAAAAGGAGGCTGGAGATATGGCTCAGTGGTTAAGTGTCCTTGATACAAAAAAATATATAATTAAAAAATAAAGCAAAACAAAAATAAACCCATGCATCCAGTTGGTAGCACAATCACACAGAGAACTATTTTGAGTGACTTTAAGACAAAAAAAAAATCGATTGTATAATCTCTTGTGGATTTACCCTAAGGACAGAAAGAAGTGTAAAATATTTTAAAGTGTTTTCAGTAATCCTATCCTTAGTGATGGTGTCAGTATTGTTATTCTGAGTCTATCCTGTTGTGAGATAAAGAAAAAAGAAATGTTGGTATTGACCACTGGGATTTTCAATGTGGAAGAAAGGAGATGGAAATACAGGATTGATGAGATAAAAAATTATGTCATAGTTGAAATTAGAAATAGCATTATGAGAACAGAGGGTGGGGCTCAGTGGTTGAGCACTTCCTAGCATGTGTGAGGTCCTGGCTTCCGTCCCTAGCACCACAAAAGCTCCAAAAAGAATATCACTGAATTTGTGATATACTGGGGTTTTTTTTTGGGGGGGGGACCAGAAATTGAACCCAGGGGCATTTAATCCCTGAGCCCCATCCCCAGCCCTATTTTGTATTTTATTTAGTGACAGGGTCTCCCTGAGTTACTTAGCACCTCGCTTTTGCTGAGGCTGGCTTTGAACTCTAAATCCTCCTGCCTCAGCCTCCAGAGCTGCTGGGATTACAGGGGTACACCTGGCTGTGATATCCTGTTTCTTAGAAAAGTTTGTTTGCACTGAAAAATCCTAAAAACAGTGACTGATAGAAATGAGCGCCACTCGTCCCCAGACTGTGGTTTCTAAATACCCTTTCCCATTAACAACTGCAGGTCTCTGAGAAATGGTTGATTCCACTTTGGCACAGGAGAACTGGAGGAAAGTGTCACTATATACAATAAGCCAGGGGTCGGTCATATCTAAAAATCTCAGGAGCCAATTTTGAAAAAAAAACCACCGGATCAATATAGTCCTGTGGGCACATTGATGTGGATAATAGACATAAATATAAACATTATGTATGCTTAATTCCATGAGGTCACAATGGTATGCAAGATAGCAAACTCCTTGAGCCCCTTCAGAGAATATGGGGGAGGAGCATGTCACCATGTGAAACCTGGCATGCAGGCAAGATTGCATTTGTCCTTCCTTTGTTATAGGAAAAGAAATGTTTGCGGGCTGGGGATGTGGCTCAAGCGGTAGTGCACTCGCCTGGCATGCGTGCGGCCCGGGGTTCGATCCTCAGCACCACATACAAACAAAGATGTTGTGTCCGCCGAAAACTAAGAAATAAATATTAAAATTCTCTCTCTCTCTCTCTCTCTCTCTCTCTCTCTCAAAAAAAAAAAAAAAGGTAGAAAAAAAAAGAAATGTTTGCCTTTATGGAAGTATTCCAGTCCAGAAGAAATGATGGAATGACCAAAAACTTGACCTTGAAATTGACCAAGCCTCCATAGTAGTGCTGTCCAATAGAAATACAGTGTCAGTCGTACATGGAGTTAAAAATTTTCTAGTAGCCTCATTTTAGAAAGTGAAATGGTGCTGAGCACAGTGGAACACATCTGTAATCCCAGTGGCTTGGGAGGCTGAGGCAGGAGGATCCAGAGTTTGAGGCTTGCCTCAGCAACTCAGTGAAACCCTAGGCAACTCAGGGAGACCCTGTCTCTAAATAAAATAAGCACCCCTGGCTTCAATCCCTGGTATCAGAAAAAAAAAGTGAAAAGGGGATGTAGTTCAGTGGTAGGGCACTTGTCTAGCATATGGGACACCCAGGGATCCATTTCGAAGTCCACCAAATGAACAAACCAGAGCCTCACCCAGTGCTACACCTGTAGTACTAGCTATTAGGGAGGCTGAGGCAGGAGGATTACTTAAGCCCAGGAGTTTGGGACCAACCTGGGCAATACAATGAGGCCCTTTCTCAGGCAATTTGCAAATTTCTGAAAACCAGAGTTGTGGTTTGGGGGTGCTTTTTGGTTTATTACTGTGCTGGGGATGGGACCCAGGGTATTGGCCATTCGAGGCAAACACTCTGCCACTGAGCCTCATCCCAGCCTGCAGATTTCTCTATGTATGCTTATTCAAATAGTTTTTACTTTTGAACCATGTAAATAAACATTTTTTAAAATATTAAAAATAGATGAAGAGCTGGATGCAGTGACACCTGCCTGTAATCCCAGCAGCTCGGGAGGCTGAGGCAGGAGGATCGCTAGTTCAAAGCCAGCCTCAGCAACCAATAAGCAACTCAGTGAGACCCTGTCTCTAAATTTAAAAACTCAAAAAAGGGCTGGGGATGTGACTTCATGGTTGAGTGCTCCTGAGTTCGATCCCTGATTCCCTCTCCCAAAAATAAATATACATTGATAACATTCCCACATAAAGAATTAGTCTAAGTTTGAGCATAGTGCTCCAGTATAAATCCTCCATGGAATCAATTCTCAAGACAAAATAAGTGCACAGGTATCTTGAACTTTACTCAACCCATCTCTTGTAGAAGTATTTGTATTATAATTTCCTATTCTTTTTTTAAACTTTTTTTTTTTAGAGATATGGTCTCCCTAAGTTGCTGAGGCTAGCATTGAATTTGCAATCCTCCTGCCTCAGCCTCCCATGTCATTGGGATTATAGGCATGCTTTTCCATGCCTGGCTTCTTGTATTATGATTCTGAAAGTCTTTTATATACCTTGTAAGGTAGAACAAATGTTAAATCTAATGGGAACAAATGTGTGTGAAGGGACATATCAATATGGAATGTAGGGAGGGGAGAAGGTAACATGATGTTGGATAGGAATTGTCAAATCAAGGTTTAATTAAATAAAATGTGGATTTCCAAGTTCTTTCAGTAAAAGGCCTTAAGAACCATTGTCAGCCCAGTAGCAATGAGCACATGTAGCACCAAATTTGGGGTTTCTAAATGCCATTCCCCACCGACAAGAATGATGGATGTCTTGAACCACCAGCCCAGAGTTTGTAGCAAGGATCACAGAAGGCACACCTGGCCGGTAGTGGGACAGACGGGCTCCGTTTGACTCCTAAGGTGACAAAGAAGGACCCCCAGTACCTCTGCAGCGTTCTTGTAAAACGCATGTGGCCCAAATGCAGTCATGAGAGAGCAGATAAACCCAGAATGTGGGACGTTCGGGAAGAGCTAGCTTCACTTTTTCCCCTTTTTTCAAAAATCAGTGTCATGGGGGCTGAGGCTATGGCTCAGTGTTAGAGCGCTTGCCTAGCGTGTGTGGTGTGTGAGGCACCGGGTTGAATCCTCAGCACCACATAAAAATAAGTGAATAAAATAAAGGTATTGTGTCCAACAACAACTAAAAATATATATTTTTTAAAGTTAATGTCATTCCGGATATGGTGGTGCACACCTGTAATCTCAGTGAGTTGGGAGGCTGAGGCAGGAGGATCTCAAGTTTGAGGCCAGCTTTAGCAATTTAGGAAGACCCCAGGCAACTTAATGAGACCTTGTGTCAAAATTTTAAAAATAGGGGGCTGGGGATGTGGCTCAAGCGGTAGTGCGCTCGCCTGGCATGCGTGCGGCCCAGGGTTCGATCCTCAGCACCACATACCAACAAAGATGTTGTGTCCACCGAGAACTAAAAAATAAATATTAAAAAAAAATTCTCTCTCTATCTCTCTCTCTCTCCTCTCTCACTCTCTCTTTAAAAAAAAAAAGAAATTAGAAAAAAAATTTTAAAAATAGGGGGCTGGGAATATAGCTCAGTTGGTAGAGTGTTTATCTTGCATGCACAAGGCCCTGGGTTCAATCCCCAGCACTACATAAAAATAAATAGAATAAAGATATTGTGTCCAACTACAACTAAAAAAAATATTAGAAAAAGAATCTTTAATAACAATATTATTGAGCTAAGAGATATATATATAAAATGAAAGACACCCTGTGTCTAATTCTCAGTTTTGGTAATTGTACTCATGGAAACACCACTCCCAATAAAGAATCTGATATTTCCATTAGAAAAGTTTCCTCACACAAAAAAGAAAACTTCCCTCACAAGCCACATGCTGTGGTGCATGCTTGCAATCTCAGCTACTAGGGAGGCTAGGGCAGGAGGAAAGTTTGAGGCCAGCCTCAGCAAGTAACTGGGACCCTGTCTCAAAATATAAAGGGTGGCGATGTGACTTAGTGGTAGGGCACTTGCCTATCCTGTGCAAAGCCAAGGTTCCATTCCCAGAACTGCAAAAAGAGAAACTTCCCTCCTAACACTTTTCTGTGAACAATGGGGAAACTCAAATAGAGACTGTAAGTTAGAGGATGTTATTGAATAAATGTTAATTTTCTTAGGACAGATAATGGCATTGTGGCTATATGAGAGAATGTTCTTACCCTTGGGGCGTGTATGCTAGGGTGTTCAGGGCTGAATTACCATGGAATCTATAATTGACTTCCAAATGCTTTAGCAAAAGAAGTACACACACAGATAACAAGCCATGGCAAAATATTAATAATTGAGGGGCCTAGGCAAAGTATATCTTAAACTATTCTTGCAAATTGTCTATACGTTTTGGATTTTTCAAAATAATAAATTGAGCCAGGTGTGGTGGCACACACCTATAATCCCAGTGGCTCAGAAGGCTGAGGCAGGAAGATCACTACTTTGAAGCCAGCCTCAGCAATTTAGTGAGGCCCTAAACAAGTCAGTGAGACCCTGTCTCTAAATAAAATACAAAAAAGGGCTGGGGACATGGATCCTCCATAATAAAGCACCCCTGCCTTCAACCCCCAGTACTGAAAAAATAAAGTGAAATAAAAAAAGGAAACAAGAGGAGGAGCCATGCAGGGTTGTTGAGGGCCACAGCCAAGTCGGGATGATGCATGGCATTTTTTTTTTTTTGTTGTTGTTGTTTTGTTTATTTATTTATTTATTTATTTTTTTATTGTTGGTCGTTCAAAACCTTACACAGTTCTTAATACATCATATTTCACAGATGATTCAAGCGGGTTATGAACTCCCAACTTTACCCCGTATACAGATTGCTGTATCACATCAGTTACCCTTCCATTGATTGACATATTGCCTTTCTAGTGTCTGATGTATTCTGCAGTCAGTCCTATTCTCTACTATCCCCCCTTCCCTCCTCTCCCCTCCCCTCCCCTCCCCTTTTCTCTCTCTACCCCTTCTACTGTAAATCATTTCTTCCATTTGTATTATCTTGTCTTACCCCTCCATTACATAGTTCTTGATATATCATATTTCACATTTTGATTCAAGTGGGTTATGCACTCCCATTTTACCCCTTATACAGCTTGCAGAATCACATCAGTTACCCTTCCATTGCTTTACATATTGACACATGGCATTTTTGCTAGAAGTAGTGGTTGAGAGGTGACCCAGCGAGTTCTCCCACGGACTTCCCCTTGAGTTCCAGTTGAGCTCTAGCGGGGATTCCTGGAGAGTTCCCATTGGTTGGGGAAGTGCCGGAGGAGGGATTTCCGGTTGGTGGTTCCTGGAGGAGCCATGTGGGGGAGCGTGTGTGGAGTGTGCTGGTGGAGTTCAGAAATAAAGTTTGTTCCTGCTTCAGTGGCTCTTGATTTGTGCCCAGCAAGACTGCGGCACAGGGTGCCAGGCATTTGTTCAGGAATCTGAGGCAGGAGAAGGACTTGAGCCCAAGAGTTCAAAAGCAGCCTGGACAACACAGCAAGACCCTGTCTCAAGGAAAAGGAAAGAAGAAAGAAAGAGGAAGAAGATGAGAGAAAAAGAAAGAAAAAGGAAAAAGAAAGAACATCAGAGGATAAATGTCAGCAACTATGTTTGGGGAATAGTCTTAAAGGAAGATCAAAATTAAAAAGTCGTTATTTATTTTTTCTATCGCTCATAATATAAGAAAGAAATAAAAATAAGTATCCATAAAAATGTATTATGAGTACCATAAAAAATACAATAATTTTTCTTGGGATATGTCATGAAAAATGTTTATAAGGAAATAAGCTTTGTGACGGATCTTGGAGAATGGTAAAAGATCAGTAAATATAAACGCAGAGGTCAAGATGAATAACACTGAGGCAGGAAGAAATAATTGTGCTGAAGCGAGAGATAAATATGAAAGAGTATCTGAAAATTGTGTACCTTGTCAGACAATAAAGATTCCTTCCCTACAATAGATTCCTTCCCTACAATATTCATAACACACTCTGTCTCTTGGTAAACCTCTTTTACCCTTCTGTAGACTTGAAGAGGAAGATTGAAAACTGCAATTACCAATCTTCACTCTGCTTCTTTTATCATTTATAAAAAATTGAAATTGTACTAATTCAGAGGGGTATAATGAAATTAAGCAAGTTAATAAAGACAGAGGATTTGTAACTGTTCCTGGAGCATATTAAATACTATAAAGATGCTTCTTCTTGTTGATGCCATTGTTGGTTATTTGGTATCCATTCAAATACTCTGTTCTTTCCATGAAGAGTTTTCTAATCTCTCCAATCCACTCTGATCTTTCATTTCACTGTACTCAAATTCAATTTTACCTAGATAATATTTAATATTTCTCCAATTATTTTGTATGTCTTCATGTTGTGCCTTCACTAGCTCATATTTTTCTTGGAAGGGACCATCAAATACTGGATACTCATTTGATGTGTCCATGGAACCAATAAAATTGAGGTCAGCTAATGGACAGTGAAAGAATGTCATACATATCTTAAAAATGAAAAAGTGAATAGCATGAGATGTAATTACCCACTAGCTAATGGAAAGTGAACATTATAAATAAGCTCAGGAGACATCTGAGCAAACATGCTCAAATAAACACAGCATTTTACTATTTCAACATTATTCAGTAGTATCAGAGAACATTTATTTGACATCTACAATTTCCTATACATTTACTCACAATAAATTTGAAAATAAATTTATTTAGAATTTTACAACAATCTTAGAGGGTTTTGTACATTTTTGCTAATAGTGATAAAGTTAAGATTTAAATCTATGTTTACCAAACTTCAAGTATGTACTGTTTTGCCTATTACACCTTCTACTGATATAAATAAATTGGAGAAAAATAATTTTCATTTTTTAGATTAAGATGGCATATGATTATAGAGTGAACAAATAAAATGAAAACAAGAAAAATAAAAATGAAGTAGGAAGGATGGATATGATCAAAACATGTATAAGAGTTTATGAAAACGTCACAGTGAAACCCTCCATTTATACAATTAATGTGAGTTTATAAATAATGTTTACAAATAATGTATTACATAAAAATCTACTCTTTTTGTTTATCATTTTCCAACAAATGTTTATTAAGCACTTACACTGTTCCAAGCACACTTCTAGAATTTGGGATTTACATCTGTGAAAAAACAAAGATCCTTATCCTTGAAAGAAATTATGAGTATGTGGGATGGAACATTGAGATAGTTGTAGTATTGAATAGGTTGATCAAGATAGGCCTTATGGAAAATATTACATTTGAGCGAAGACTAAGGGGATTTTTATCTCTAGGAAATATAGGCAAATAGTATTCCAGACGGAGGAAGCTGTCATTAAAAAATTTCTAGGGAAATATGCTCCTGACATGTTTAAGAACAATAGAGTCCACTCTATCTGGGCAGAAATGAGAGTAGTAAGAGAGAAGCTGGAGGGGTGAGGGTACAGGTCATGGGGAGACAAATCAGGTACGCTCTTATGGGCATTCAAAGTTGTTTCTTGGAGTCAAATGAGGACCTTTTGCAGAGTGAGCATAGGAGTGACATCTTCTGATGTACAGTTTCAGTTTAAAGTAAATAACATAAAGTCATAGAATTATTTATTTAATTCAAAAGCAGGAAGCTAGCAAAGAGGAAAAATTGGTTTCACCTCTAAAACATCCAGGTAAACTTTTTTCCCTTAGGTCATCAAGGACTTTTTATTGCATATTCATTAAACTCTTTTTAGATTAATGACAGGGCGGCGGTGGCGGCGGCGGCCTGGGGAGGCGGCGGCCTGGCCTGGCCTGTCTGGGCGCGGGCGGCGGCGGTCCAGCACCACGTCCCTGCAGTACGGGGCGGAGGAGAGGCCCCTCGCAGGTAGTTATGGCGCGGCGGATTCGTTCCCAAAGGACTTCGGCTGTGGCGTGGAGGAGGAAGAAGAGGAGGCGGCGGGCGGCGGGCGGCGGGATTGGGGCGGGGTCCAGCGGCGGCTGTGGCCCCGGGGGCGCTGACAGCTCCAAGCTGAGGATTCTGCTCATGGGGCTGCGGCGCAGCGGCAAGTCCTCCATCCAGAAGGTGGTGTTCCATAAGATGTCACCCAATGAGACTCTCTTTTTGGAAAGTACCAACAAGATTTATAAAGACGACATTTCCAATAGCTCCTTTGTGAATTTCCAGATTTGGGATTTTCCTGGGCAGATGGACTTTTTTGACCCAACCTTTGACTTTGATCTTCAGGGGAACAGGAGCATTGATATATGTCATTGATGCACAGGATGACTACATGGAGGCTTTAACAAGACTTCACATTACTGTTTCTAAACCTACAAAGTTAACCCAGACATGAATTTTGAGGTTTTTATTCACAAAGTTGATGGTCTGTCTGATGATCACAAAATAGAAACACAGAGGGACATTCATCAGAGGGCCAATGATGACCTTGCAGATGCTGGGCTAGAAAAACTCCATCTTAGCTTTTATTTGACTAGTATCTATGACCACTCAATATTTGAAGCCTTTAGTAAGGTGGTGCAGAAACTCATTCCACAACTGCCAACCTTGGAAAACTTATTAAATACCTTTATATCAAATTCAGGTATTGAAAAAGCTTTTCTCTTTGATGTTGTCAGCAAAATCTACATTGCAACAGACAGTTCCCCCGTGGATATGCAGTCTTATGAACTTTGCTGTGACATGATTGATGTTGTAATTGATGTGTCTTGTATATATGGGTTAAAGGAAGATGGAAGTGGAAGTGCTTATGACAAAGAATCTATGGCAATTATCAAGCTGAATAATACAGCTGTCCTTTATTTAAAAGAGGTGACTAAATTTTTGGCACCAGTCTGCATTCTTAGGGAAGAGAGCTTTGAACGAAAAGGTTTAATAGACTACAACTTCCACTGTTTCCGAAAAGCTATTCATGAGGTTTTTGAGGTGGGTGTGACTTCTCATAGGAGCTGTAGTCACCAGACCAGTGCCCCTAGCCCGAAAGCATTGGCACACAATGGCACGCCACGAAATGCCATCTAGTCTGAATTACAGCATCAGAGCTCGATACCAGCTTACTCTTCACTCAAGGGTCAGATGCCACGTGCTGCAGGACATGGGAGCTGCTGCTTGTGGGAATCTGGTGCCTGTTCCACTAGAGACGAGGGGTAGAGTTTCTCATTTGGATGAAAACCCCTTCAACCAGTGGTATACAACTGAAGCTACTATTTCTTTTTTAAAAAATGGCAAAAAAAGGAATTCTAGACACCACAGAACTCAATTGTATCTTTCCCCTCTTTGGGGTCTTACTTTAAATAGTTGGGATATTTTGGACCTGGAGATCACACCATTTATTCATCATACCAGGGAATGTTGCCATCAATTCCAGCTGAAAATAATAGAAAAAACTGAATTTTTATATGCTTCCTTTAGGTTTTTGTTTGAGTAGTCTCTAAACCCTGCTTTGCTTAAGTTCTAACACTGCCTCTCTGATCTCAGTTTTGGACATTGCACCTCTAAGAGCTTTGAAATGCACTCGCTTGCTAACTCAGAGGACGCATCGTCTGATCGCAGCAAAAGACATTCCTGTGATTGTTATTGAAGAAATGAGAGAAAATTTTGTGCTGCATCAGGTGGAGAGCAAGGCTCAACAGTGGCTGCACCCATTCCCTTGGAAGTATTGAGGAAAAAACTTTGAAGCGGAAGAAAATTTTTACACATGTGTTTTGAACACCAGATGTATGAGTTTTTTCCTCCTGCGTTTGATAAATGATCATGCTAAATGTAACAAAGGAGTTTAATTTTTTCCCCACAATCCCCTTCTAGGGGGATTATGTCACTGAAATATTTAGTCCACTTTTCTTTAATCTTGATGTCAGCCTCCCCATACCTTTTATTCTAAGCTATCTAGATTCTTTAAGAATTGATGTTTGTTGACCACGAATGACTCTAAAGCACTGGTGAACTCCACTGGGTGTTGGAGAGAGCATGCCGTGCCACATGTGTTGTTTAACATACCTTGTCTCCAGTATTCTGACACCAAGTGTCAACTGTGGTACTTACTTCACCTGGGATATTAATTTGTAATTGTTTCTTTTTGTCAGTGTTTGATACCCTTTCTGTTGATTTAAATTTACACATTATTTTTACTCCACATGCCTGGTAGTCATATGTCCCAAAGCCACTGGACCACTTGAGTACTTAAGTGCCACTGTTTAATGGAATATATATATTCAGGTCTGTAAACCTAACAGTGTGACTTGGAGTGCTTCCTTCAGGTGATTTTGACTGTTGAGTATTTACATGGACCATGGTGATATCCAAAAGAAAATGCTTTTATATTTATAGATTATTTCATTGAACTATATATAAAATGGGTATCAATAAATGTATTTACTCCAAAAAAAATAAAAATAAATTAATGACAAATATCACACAGATAATTCTAATTTTAATAAAGGTAAATAATTCTTGGCTCACCTAGGGCAAGAATAATACTTTAATATCTAATCACTAATTTTTTGTTATTAAATACAAATATTAATAATAATTTAAAATGTGTATTAATTTATCCAGTCATTATAAATCAACTGTCATAATAAAATATTCTGGTTAAACTTGTTCTAATATGCATAATAGTTGGGCTTTGGGGACGTCTGGAGAATTTGGTGTAGCTTGAAATCATGAACCTCCTGCAGAGAATACATGAGCAGTCTTAACTACAGAAGTTTCTAGTAATAACAGTGTGCAAGGGAGAGAGAGAGAGAACAGGAAGAACCAGGGCTAAAACTGGCTACAGACCAGATGGGAGTGAACACTGGCAGATCCGGTGTTCGCTGTGTATGGCGAACTTCTCTACTGAGGACAGCACTGACAGATAACCCAAGGCAGGGAAGCCAAATAGGCTGCTACATTGTTCACCTACTATATTAGTGTGCTAGAGTTACTAGGTGGATTAAACAACACAAATCTGTTCTCACAATTCTGGAGATTAAAATCCAAGATCAAGGTGTTGGCAAGTCTGGTTTCCTCTAAGGCACGTTTTGTTGGCTTCCAACTAGCTGTCTTTTCCTTATGTTCTCACATAGTCACCCCTTGCTCTGTGTGTTGTCTGTATTGTATGCTCTTCCAGTCATATTGGATTCAATCCATCCACATGTCCTACTGATATAAATAAATTGGAGAAAAATAATTTTCATTTTTTAGATTAAGATGGCATGTAATTATAGAGTGAACAAATAAAATGAAAACAAGAAAAATAAAAATGAAGTAGGAAGGGTGGATATGACCTTGAAGGACCTCATCTCCAAGTATGGTCAAACTTGTTCTAATATGCATAATAGTTGGGCTTTGGGGATGTCTGGAGAATTTTGAAGCACCAGGGTGAAGATTTCAACATATGAATTTTTATGGAGCATGAATCACCCTATAACACCTTGCATCAAGATCCAAATGATCTATCTGGTTGAAACAAGACTCAGGTCTGGAGTACTCAGTTACCTAATTAAGCTCTAGGTAAAACAGGAGACCCAAAATATGTTTTTGTTTGTTTGTGGGAGTAGCATATTTGTTATTACAGATTTTGATAATTTAAAAAATGTCAAAACAGTTATCCTGGAAAAAGCAGCATTTTGTTGTACTTTCTTGTATTTATTATAATAGTCTTAATTTTTAAAGTCAGTCTTCCTGTGACAAACCATGTGTAAGAGCTAAGAGAGCAGCCAAGTCAAGTGGGAATACACTGGAGGCCCAAATCTGCACCAAAACAGAAAACTGCAGCCCAGTTATAGGCTTGAGAAGAGAAAGAGAAGCAAAGGGAAGGCTACCACTTTGGACTGGGGATGGCAAGCACTTATTCCAGACACATCAGATACAGGAGACTTGAGACACCAGGTTTCATCCATCATAGAATAGGCCCATCATAAGATAAATCCTAAACAACATAGTGGAAAGACATAGGCTTCAAAGTGGAAATATTTTGCACGCTCCCAGTACCCTCTCATATGTACATACATATTTCCATACGGAAACATGCTGATTTGTGAGCCTGTGGGAATATGACCAAAATTCTCTGGATCTCAATGCCCGTAAATATCTCCATAAATAGTAGCTGCTTTTCTCCTCTTGCAGTTGAGTAAGTCTACAGGAGATAGTTACCATAAATTATTAATTGAACTAGTGAAAAATAAAGCATAAAGAAATTAGTCCAAAACAGATATAGAATATATCTTCAGCTACCAATTCCCAAAAAGTTACAAGTAAGATTTAGTTTCCTGATGTTGCATTAACGGTTATGAAAATACCAAAGAATAAAGGTATTTTCTTTCATTTTTATCCAATGGTGAAATCTCCCCTGAGCACCAAATATTAGATTATTTTGTCAAGCTTAAATATTTGCTATTGCCATAGAAGCATGATGTTGACATTTCTGGTTGCTAGAAGCATCATAGCCTTGGATGCATATACAATAGCTTTCTCTTGGCTCAAATAGGGGAATTTTAGACTTAGTTCTGGAAATTATGGGAAGCCACTGAATGACTTCAAAGAGAAGATAAGGTTTTCAGATTTGTGTTTTAGAAAGGTATCTGTAGGATTGTGGAGAAAAATGTCAGTTCGTTGAGTTTCACTCACATTTGATGTAAGAGGCACTAGATCTGGTAAATACCATTCCAAAATGGAGAAAAATCAACACATGGTCCAGAAAGGAATGTAGGTAGAAACCTCTGTGTAGTTCATCTTTGGCTTCAGTCTTCTTATCCTTGAAAATAATTATTAATCACTAAGTCTGGTTACACTGTTGATATCAGATTTTTGCATAATTGATTGGATCGGAATCTGAATCAGGTACTTTGAAGCTTCAATGATTGGATGGTTGTGGGGATTGAATAAGAGCTGTAAAGCCCTTGTCATATTTAAAAGCTAATCAAAAACCTTTATTACTTGTATCCCTTCATACATCTGATTTTGTTTCAGCGAATAAGCCAGTGCTGAACACAAAGTCAGTATTCAATCAATATGTGCGCATTGGAAATTATGTACATTTAAAAAAATAGACTATTTTACATATACCTAGGTAGGAAACTAATTCTACAGTGAATTATCTTTATTTGCAAATCTTATTTTTTGCTGACTATTGTAAAAGCTAAAAGTTTAATTTTGCACAATTCTTCATACTTTCAAAGAATTTTTCAGCTATATTATTAGGGAAACTATAGGAAAATATATTCTTATCTCCAAGGAAGAAATGGGAAAAAACCTTTGCAGATACATTAAAGAATTCTTCCAAATGACACAGAACCAGTGTAATTTAACATACATTAAAGTGTCCCTGAAGCTGAACCCAAGCTCAGACTTACTTTTTCCTTGCACAATAATTTTTTCCATATGCCAAACTATTTCGGGTAAATAAAAATGTACCTACAGTGTACCTGAAGGAACAATTAATTTGACTAAAATAATATAAAGTATTAGACAATGAGCTGGGCCTGATGGCACAGGCCTGTAAACCTAGCAGCTCCAGAGGCTGAGGCAGGAGAATTAAAATTCTGCAATTTAGCGAGGCCCTTAGCAATTTAGGAAGACTCTACATCAAAATAATAATAATAATAATGATGATGATGATGATGATGATGATGATGATGATGATGGACTGGGGATGTGACTCAGTGGTTAAGTGCTCCTGGGTTTAATTCTGTTCCACCTCCTAAACTCCCCCTCACTCTCCTTACCCCCTCCCCAGAAAAGAATTAGGCTAATTCATTTTAGGCTGGGCACAGAGTAGGCACTGATGTTTGCATAATTATAAACAACATGTAACAGCATGCCTATTACAGTGCCCGGTTTACAGTAATCCGTATTTACAAAATAGTTATTGTTTAAATTCCTCTTTTCGATAAATATTTTAAAGGAGTCGCTTTCCCCTAATTAAAATTTAAGGATAAGGTTCATTATTTTAACAGTTTCTATTTGGGCCTAACACATCACATTGGAAAGCTGCCCTCTGCCTCACGTGATTTATCCCTTCCACTAGCCAGATGCAAATTACACTTTGCTTGCTAAACTTATGACTCAAAAGCCCCTGATGGCTTTTTGTAGCCCTTTCTGACACAGCCAGAGAATTCAATGCCCTTCCCAATAGAAACAACTAAGGGCCTTCTCCTAAGCTGGAGGTCCGCTACAGCGAAACCTCCCTTAGAAAAGGCGAATGAGAAGGCAGCGTCCCCTTTAACTCCCGCCCATCACGCCGGCAGCATCCAATCACTTTTCTCTGTGGCGTGGCCGGGGCCTAGGACTGGCTCCCCGGAGGACGGGCGCGAGACCAGCGCGCATGGGCGGAGCACAGAGATTTGTCTGTCACGTGCGGTCCCCAGGCCTCCCAGCCTAGCTGAGCGCCCGGCGGGGCTGGCTGGGGGGCGGGGCTGGCTGGGGGGCGGGGCTGGCTGGGGGGCGGGGCTGGCTGGGGGGCGGGGCTGGCTGGGGGGCGTTGCTGGCTGGGGGCGGGGCTGGCTGGGGGGCGGGGCTGGCTGGGGGGCGGGGCTGGCTGGGGGCGGGGCTGGCTGGGGGGCTGGCTGGGGGCGGGGCTGGCTGGGGGCGGGGCCCGAGAGCTGCTGCGCCTGCGTGGTGGGCGTTCTCCGGGAGCAGTTGCTGCCGCCGCGAACGCCTCAGCCAGCTGCCGTCGCTGTTGCCTCCGCCAGCACCACCACCGCCGCTGCTGGGTTCGGGTGTAAAATTCGGAATCCCTGCGTCTGGTTAACAATGAAGCAGAGTTGGAACGTGCCGGCTTTCCTCAGCAAGCTGTGGACGTTTGTGGAGGAAACCCACACCAACGAGTTCATCACCTGGAGCCAGGTATGGTCGGGGCACCGCGGTCTCCGAACCGCCTCCTCCTGCTTCCTCCTGCGGGGTTGTCCCTCGGGGCCTGCGGCTCCACGCTCCCTGCCAGGCGCGCGGCGGCTGTGCGGCACCGCGCGCGGCCTTTTCGCGCAGCCTCTAGAAGACCCCTGGTGTTGTTCACGAGGGGAGCTGGGGCCCGGCCGCACCGCTCGCCGCAGGCCGCGGTGGGGGAGGGGCGGCCCGTAACGGTCGTCCGGGTAGCGTTCCGAAGCGGCCCCGCGCAGCCTAGGCAGACGAGGTACCTAGGGCGCGGGAGCCACGTTATTGCACACTCATCCTCCATCCGGCTCGGGTAGGGATCGGAACCCGGAGATCCAGGCCGGGCTCTTCGGCGCGGGGTTAGCTGGGGAAATCTGTACCCTAGCGACCTGACCACACGCACACACCCCTCGCTTTGCATCTGGGATCTTTTATGAGGAGAGCTGTCGGGGGAGTAGGCAGATGTTCAGACGCAGGCTATTGCTTATCAATGGCTTTTTCAAACATTAAATAGAAAATGGCAAAGTATTCTTTGGAGACGGGCCATTTGTGTAATCGGGTATTTTATAATTATGATAATGAAAGTGCTAATAGACCGTGTTCAGTAACTTGATGAGGAGCTAAGGATGAATTACTAAATTTCCCCAGTTGCCCGCAGAATGGTATATGGGTGCCTAGATTATTTGATCATGACTCTGCTTCCAAACAAGGATAACCCCACTCAAGCCTTTTTTTTTTTTTTTTTTTAAATATTTATTTTTCAGTTCTCGGCAGACACAACATCTTTGTTTGTATGTGGTGCTGAGGATCGAACCTGGGCCGCACGCATGCCAGGCGAGCGCGCTACTGCCTGAGCCACATCCCCAGCCCCCCACTCAAGCCTTTTATCCAGTCTGGTCTAAGTTTCTCTGTGCATAAGATGGATGGATGAATGGGTTGCCTCCATGACCCGAGACCCTTTCTAGTTCCAAACACAAAGATTCTAGACAGAATGATTATTAACATCGACACTACATTTACTTTAGTAGACACTTGGATTATTGGAATCAGTTTATGAGGTATTTTGGGTTTTTCTTAACTGTAGATGATCACTTAGTTGGGAATATTTTCATGTATGGAGTTTTTGAGAACAAGTCAAAACTACCAGCATAATGCCTGACACCTGTTACGTGCTAAATAAATGTTGTCTCCTTTCCCCTTTTCTTTCTGCTTGTTTCCTTTTTATTAATAGTTTTCAATTTTATTTTTAATAGTGTACCATATCAAGCATATGAGATTTTGACTATTCTTAGTGTCATTTATTCATTTTTAAACTTTCTAGTGTTTAATTTTCTTGTGTTGTCAACTGGATTTTTTTTTTAAACCCTCTGGGTGAAGCTGTGCATATTAAGCATTTGATGAATTCTGTACAGTTGTGCAAGGAAAGGTGAAAATAAGAAAGCCAGCCACTAGGATGTACTTAAAATAAACAGATGTCTCATGCTTTTCATCAGTCAGAAGGATTAAAAGTTGACAAGGATGGATCAGCACAGACTGTTACTCATCTCTGTATTCATGTTAGAAATTGGATGAGGTACTCTTTCTGCCTGAGCTGACTTTATCATAACTTTTTGACTTGGAAAGGCCTTATTTATACTACTTAGAAATGGTACCTACATATATTGGTAATTGGTTTTAATAAAAGGTTATTATTATGTTAGTGGCAAGTCCAATAATTTCTCATACGCCTAGTATATTAATAACATTCTTATTTTCTCTGCAGTATCAAATGCAGAGTTTCATACTCATCCACAAATACTTAATTTCATGAATTTTAAGGCAAAGAAATAAGACCGTCATTTTTTATTCCATTATTAAATTATTAAGTCAGCTTTTTTTTTTTTTCTTTCTGGACAGGGGATTGAATTCACAGGCATTTAATTACTAAGCCATATCCCCAGTTCTTTTTATTTTTTATTTTGAGACTGGGTCTCAAAAGTTGCTGAAGCTGGATTTGAATTTGCAGCCCTCCTCCCTCAGCCTCCTGAGTCACTGGGATTACAGGCGTGGGACACTGTGCCCAGCTTAGTGTATATTTTAACTACTCATTTTTCTAATATACCAGTAGGAAAATGAAAATGAACTCAGGTCTGTATCTGTGCCAGAGTTACAATAAGTGTTTAGTGTTTGATGAATGAGTGAAATCCCTGTGCTAGTGGTAGAAATGATAAAGAACATTTGAAAAGAATTTTAGAGATCATCTAGTTTAACTCCATCTCACCCACCATAATTGAGGATTCTAGGCTTAGACAGGTTGGATTACTTAGCTATAGTTACACAGCTAGTCAAGATTGGAGATCAGCCTCTTAACTTAGATTTCTGATCCCCAAGGTCAATTTTCTAACAATAGATTTCTGAGCTCCACCAACTGTAGTAAAGTTAATATAGAGATTAGCACCATATTTAATTTTGATTTTATTTCTTTGGTACCGAGTATTGAACCCAGAAGCACTCAACTGCTGAACCACATCCCCAGTCCTATTTTGTATTTTATTTAGAGACAAGGTCTCACTGAGTTGCCTAGTGGCTCACTGTTGCTGAGGCTGGCTTTGAACTCAAGATCCTCCTGCCTCAGCCTCCTGAGCCGCTGGGATTACAGGTGTGCTCCACCATGCCTGGTTCCATGTTTAATTTTATACGAAAATGATGTCCATGGGGCTGGGGATGTGGCTCAAGTGGTAGCGCGCTCACCTGGCATGTGTGCGGCCCGGGTTCGATCCTTAGCACCACATACAAAGATGTTGTGTCCGCCGATAACTAAAAAATAAAGATTAAAATTCTCTCTCTCCCCTCTCTCTGTTTAAAAAAAAAAAATGATATCCTTCACAAGTTAGTGGATAAATCTGGATAAATGTTATCTAGTACTAACCTAGTAGCTTAGTGCACCTGCCTATCTTCAATCATGCTGTCACACATATTTTCTAAAAGCAGTGCTGACACTGAAAGGTAAAACTTTTAAACAGTGATGTTAGATGAAAAACCAAAATAAATTACCCGCATCTTTTAAAAGTTGCTATTTATAGTTGTTTCTGTTTTATTTATTTATTTTCCCATACTTGTGCTGCACTTCTGTTGAGGTAATTTAGCATTTATAGTATCTGATTGAAAATCGTATTAAGGCCTTTTAGAAGAAGCAGATGTTTTGGGAACCAAGGAATCTTTTAGGCATTTTTCCCCCAGTGGCGGAAAATAATCTCTAACTTGAGTGTAAGGCAAGGACAGAAAACTCACCAGCTGCAGTTTGGAAAGTTTGGCTTAACAGTTCTAAAGACTTACGTAACTTTAGTTTTTCTTGAAATTTGACAAAATTAAGTGAAATAATCCTCTCTTCATTAAACAGAAATAATATTGTGAATGATCAAAATTATACTAAATTTGTTACTGACTCAAAATTTTTAATAAGTCTTTAGATCCAAGGTCTTTAAGAAAAACACACTATACATATTTCAGTTTTTCCTTTATTCTCTCCCCAAACAAAAAGTTGTCTTTTTTTTTAAACATTTCCCATAACTTCAAAATTTCATATAATAGTTCTTTGTTCAGGTAAACAATTTATTTCCACAGTCAAGAAAAGAGGTAGTATTTTCAGACAACCTAAAGCATGTTTTTAAATGTAATATATCCTAAAGAGAAGGGCACATGTTTAGCTAGGAAGAAACTGGGGAAACCTGATATTCAGAGACAAGAGGTTATAGAGGTTAAATGAAAGTTCTTGTCATTGATAGTGAAGAACAGCTTTTACTGCTATTGAATGTTGATAATTATTATAAAGTAGCATAAAAGAAGGAAATTACTATAAGGTCAGTGTTCTTACCTTTGTCTCTGTTTCTCAAATTGCTTGAGAAGGATGCACGATTTCACTAGAAATCCTCATACCCATTTGTTCCACTTTTTGTGCCTTTTGGAAATTCTCTAGTATTCTCAAATCAGCACAGATGAATAAAGAAATAGGAGGTGGAGGGAACAAACCAGAAAACTGTAGTGTTTTCTAGCTGTTTTGAAGGAATTTGAATATCCCGGCAACCATTGCATTATTTTGATGTTCTAGAGTGAAACACAAACATGGCAAAGTAAGGGTAAAATCCAAGTTAGATGGGCCTGCAAAAAAGTTGGAAGACTCATTTGCAAATTATTTTTATTTGTATATGTAAAAGAGGAGTTAAAGATTTAAGAAATAATTGGTGAACATTGAGAAGTTACAGACTTGTTAAAGTTGCACATTTATATTCTGGAAATTGTTTTCAGTGATCCTAAAGTATTAGATTATTTGTAAGAACATTTTGAGCATTCTACACTAAGAGTGCCAAAAGTTTAATTTAGGCATTAGCAATGGCTACTGACTACTTTTGGAAAGTTTGCCAACATTTATGGGTAAGGATGGAGGAGAAGGTACCAATCTCTTGTCCCACTCAGTAATGGCTTTCTGACCCTTGTAAAATGTTTAGGGAGAAGGGAGAATTCACTGTTGAATTGCTTGAGCCTTATGGGTTTATGGCAATAAGGTTGAATTTTTGTACTCAAAGATGTAATTGATTAATTTTAGAGTAGAGACTGAAGGAATACCAAAGTAGAGACACAGAATGATAGGAGTGAATGAGGGCTTTGTGTGAGGAAGACAATGCAAATTCAAATAAGAAACTTTCATCTTTATTTGATATTATCCAAGAGTTGAGATTCGACAGATATGATTGAGTTTATTGAACTAAAGATTCATTTAGTAAGTTAATCATAAATATTTGTTGTGGACCTGTTAATGCCCAGTATGCTAGGTACTAGGAATTTATTCAGTAGTGAACCAAAGTGCTTTTGTTCGTGGAGTTTACATTCTAGTAGAAGGTACTGATAGATAAAATAAGCCAATATGAATAACTGAGCAGTGATAAGTACCATAAAGGAGAGCAAACAGGTTAACAGTCTGTCAGCTATGATCCAATCAAAAGACAACATCCACAGAATATTTTCAATAGGGAAAGTGTAATAGAATTACTATTTCATAGGAATTGGAGTAAAGAAAACTCTAAAGAATATAGGAGTAGTTAGTAGGAATAGTCAGTGTTGGTATAGCTATGATAATGCCATAGTAGGGACACTTCCCTCAAAGCTAGGATCCTGGCCTTGTTGGAGAAAGTGTAGCCATATTTCACTGAATGGAAGAGAAGTCATTTGTGTTGGACTGGTGGAACTTGCTGGAAATCTGACATGTAGAACTCTGAGCAAGGATTGATCAACTACAGCCCAAATGCCAGTCATCTCTTTCATGAATTTAATCGGAACATAGCCGTGATCAGTCTATGTATATGTTGCCTATAGCTGCTTTTTTTGTTACACAGAGAAAATCTTGACCTTATCAACAAGCAAAAAATATTTATCTGGCCCTTTTAAGAAAAATTCAGCCCCCTGTTTGAGAGTAAATTTGTTCTTTGGATTTCCATATCCAAGTGTGAATGTTGGGAGAGGTATTGCTAGGGACATTTCACTGCCCAAGGGTAAGAGGGAGTGACAGGGAAAGTTGCTGTGCTTTGTTTGCTTCCTATCATCATGCATTACAAGAGCTAGGTGCTTGCAGGTTCTCTCAAATATCTTCTACCACAAAAGAGTTAATTGTGGCAATTAGAATTTAAGGTACCCTGTTCCATGTTTGCAGAAGGTACAAAATATAATGTGTTTGGAGCAATAAATTGATAATTGGCACATAAACTGAGTGAAATTTGTGGATACTCGGAAGGGTGAGAAGGAAAGCTGTATTAAAGAGATGGCATTTGAGCACAGACCTAAATGATTAGAAAGGACGGATCACAGAAAGGGGGAGTAGCAAATGTAAAGTCCTTGAATATGGAATGTTTAAGAAAGTAAGAAGGCCCATGTCGTTGATATATCTTTTAGAGACTAGGAGAGAGAGATCAGAAAAGTAGAAGCAGATGGCCTAGGGCCATAAGGTTGTAATAGGGATATTGGCAGCTAGTTAGAAGACAGAGTTTTCCAGTGTGGTATTGAAAATGGTGGCTGAAAGTAGGCTAGTTGTATTCATAGTGGTCTGAGAAGAGGTCAAATTGGATTTCCACTTTGAAGGTAGAGCTTCAAGACTTGCTAGTAAATTGTCTGTAGAGAAGGAACAAAGAATTAACAGTGATTCAGATTGAGCCTGAACAGAAATGTTGGTTGAGGTTACTGTTTTTAAATTTGAGATTAAAAATGAATCATTGAGGCTGAGTGCCATGTGCACACCTGTCCAGTACCTGGGAGGCCGAAGCAGGACCATCTCAAGTTGAAAGCCAGCCTCAGCAAAAGCAAGGCACTAAATAACTCAGTAATACCCTGTCGCTAATAAAATATAAAGTAGGGCTGGGGATGTGGCTTAGTGGTCAGATGAGTTCTCTGAGTTCAATCACTGGTCATAGTAGTTCCCTCCTCCCCTTTCCCCTCCCCCCAAAAAAGGTGAGAGAAATGCAGTGCAGAAAGAACAGGAATATTTCTGAACAGCTTGATGGATTTCCCTACCCTGAGATATCCCAGTGGAAATGTTGGGTATGAGTTATTGGGTATGAGTTTGGCTTTCAGGGCAGAGTTTGGCGCTTGTGAGCGGCAAAGTCATGGGGCTGAATGAAATCTGGGAAAACTGATGAAGCAACTGGAACTGAAAGATTGGGTATTCAGCACCCAGAGGATGTAAAGTCAAGAACAAGCCAGCGTAGGAGTCTGAGAACAAACAGTGGAAAAAGAGGAATATCAGGGAGTAAGGTCATCGAAGTTAATGAAAGAAAATGGTTTAGGAAGATAAATGATCAACTGTGTCACATGCTGTTACTAATATTTTTATATCAGGTGTCTGTAAGGTATGTCTATATATGAATTAATTGCTTGGAATTAGAACATGAATATTTTAAGATAGTGCACGTTGTTTCTCAAAGATATCAAATGTATTTTTTTTAATAGAGAGAGAAAGAGAGAATTTTTGATATTTATTTTTTATTTTTTGGCAGACACAACATCTTTGTTTGTATGTGGTGCTGAAGATCAAACTCGGGCCGCACACCTGCCAGGTGAGTGCGCTACCTCCTGAGCCACATCCCCAGCCCGAGAGCAAATCTATTTACTCTCCTATTATTAGCTGTGCTTGAATTTCTCAGTTAATTTTCTTCCTCAAACTGTATATTATCAGTCTTAATTTTTAACAATTAATGGATATTGTGGGTGGCCACCATGTCCTGTGACCAGAGTTTTCCTCTCCTGATTAGTTGAGGCCCTATCAGTTACTTTCAGTGATCCTGCCAGTTTCAAGTGACTATAGATGGTGGCCCCTATCTTGAGAGTAGTAAAAATGCCGCCAAGTGTGTCTTCATGCTTGGGCATGCCTTCCTACATCCCCAGGGATCTAGTTACCTTACCTGTCCTTGTAACCCTGGCCCTCTTGACCTTTTTTGGATGGAAATTTCTAAGAACCAGAGTCCCCCTGAATAAAAGACCTGCTAGCTCTCTCGCGCCAGCCTCTTGTGACATTCCTAGCTCTCCCTTTTGGGGAGCTTGAGGCTGAAGGCAGAGGAGCTTTAATTCCTGGGATTTGAATTTAGAGGTAAATTGTGTGTCTGTGTTTTATTTGATACCTTAGGAAATTCACTGGAGCGACCTCTAGTTTAGCTGCCCGAGCTGGCTGCGGGCAGTAGGATATAAAATGTTTTCTCAGTGAGATTTTTATATTTCCCCAATTACTAGTAAGTTCTAAAATCTTTTCATGTTCAGTTAGCCATATGTTTTCTGTGACATGTTTGTTTTGTACATTTTTCTATTTGTCTTTACTTTTATTCTTTGCAGGAATTCCTTATACTTTATATTCATGTTTTGGTTATATGTGTTGCCTTCATTTTCTCCCAGTTTGTGGCTTATGTACCTTTTCTGATGAGTATCGCTCCTTAATTTTAGTATAGTTTATCAATTTTTTGTGGTTCATGCTTTTTCTTTTTTGGGTGTGAGTACCAGAAATCTAACTCAGGTACTGAACTACACCCCCAGCCCTAATTTGTATTTTTTATTTAGAGAAAGGGCCTCACTGAGTTGCTTAGGGCCTAACTTTTGCTGAGGCTGGTTTCGAACTCGTGATCCTCCTATCTTAGCCTCCTGAGCTACTGGGATTACAGGTGTTTACCACCGAGCCTGGCTTTTTGTTTCTTTTTACAAATAAACTTTTAAGTATCTTGTAATAGCACTGCTTCATCTTTACTTTAAAAATCTTTTTTTTTTTTTTAATTAAGAGAGAATTTGATGTATTGGTTAATTTAGGGAGAATTAATAGCTTTACAACACATTTGTCCTCTTTATTTTAGTATTAAAGATTCTGTGTATGTATACACTTGTGTGTATTTTAGGTCCTGTATATTTTTAGAACTTTTTTTAGATTCTTAACATTGTTCTATTGTTACTGGTATATTTTTGTTTTGTTGCAGTTGCAGGTTTTTTTAAAGGTTTTGCATTTCACATGAAATACAAAAGTTTTAAAGGTTTGCATTTCATGTCTTGAATTCAGGTGGGATTGATTTCTGTGTGTGGTTTGAGGGATCTGGTTTCACTATTTCCTACATATTCAGTTGTCTAGCACCTTTATTGAAAAGCTCAGTATTTGATTTCCAAATCATCGATGTTCCCACTTGTTTTTTTTAATTGTAGCAAAATGTAAATGGCGTAAAACTAACTGTTTTTGCCATTTTGAACATATAGTTTGGTGGCATTAAATGCATTCACATTGTTAGGTAACATTTATTGCCTTCTACCTTCAGAATGTTTTTCTTCTTTCCACACTAAACTCCATTCCCACAAAATAGTAATGCCCAACTCTTTTTGCGGCTCCTAACCACCACCATTCCACTTTGTTTTTATGAAATTGACTTTTCTTGATATTTCATGTAAGTGGAATTGCATAGTATTTATACTTTTGTGAGTATCTTATTTCATTTATCATAATGTCGTTAAGGTTCATCCATGTTGCAGCATGTGTCATGACTAACTTTTTAAGACTGAATATTTCATTGCGTATACTACATTTTGTTTATCTATTCAACTGTTGGACATTTTGGTTGTTTCTGCCTTTTGGTTATTATAAATAATGCTATTGTGAGCTTCAAAGTTTATGCTTCTTTTTCTTCTTTTAGGGTACATATCTATAACAGGAATTGCTGGATATTATAGTGATTGTTTTTATTTTTTGAGGAACTACTATACTCTTTCCATAGCAGCCACACTTTTATATTCCATTGGCAATTCACACGAGTTCAAATTTCTCCACATCTTCATCAATACTTATTTTTTGTTTTTTGCTCATGACCATCTTAATGGCTACGAAGTAGTAGGTATCTCATTGTGGTTTTGATTTTATTTCTAATGATTAGTGATATTGAGTGCCTTTTCATGTGCTTATTGACTATATTTGTAAATGTTCTTTGGAGAAAGGTCTACTACAGTCCTTTGTTTTGTTTTGTTTTAATTAGGTTGTTTGATTTTTGTTGTTGAATTGTAGGAGTTTTGTATGTATTGTGGATATTTATTAGATCCTCCTCCCTCAGCCTTCCTACCCTCTGGGATTACAGGCTTGGGCCCCCTCACCTGGCCACTGTTAACTTTCAGTGTTAATGTAGTAAACATATAGCTTAGAGTTTTGCAGTTGATTTGTAATCAGTGCATCTTAGTATAGTGTCTACTACAGATACTGATAAAATGTGTTTCCTTTTAATTTATCTTATTTATTTTATTGTTATACAAGATAGCAGAAATGGTCTATTTTTCTTATTTAATGGAATTGCTTATGATCTAATGCAGTATTTGGTGTCAGGTAGATATCAAAAAATTTAATTGCAGTTTGGCACTTACTTGCAGTTTGTTGTTGTTGCCATTATCAGGAATAGAATTTTGATTTGAAGGTATCATGGAAGGACTGGTCAGGACAGGTTTGGGATTCATATATATGAGTGTGCCAGAGAACCTTAACTAATTGACCTTTTCTGGTTTTCTTTAGAATGGCCAAAGTTTTCTGGTCTTGGATGAACAAAGATTTGCAAAAGAAATTCTTCCAAAATACTTCAAGCACAATAACATGGCAAGCTTTGTAAGGCAACTAAATATGTGTAAGTATGGACAGCAGTTTATTTGTTCTGCTAACCAATTACTGATTAAACCATTTTTTTCTCATTAAGATGATAAAGGAAAATTCCACACAAGCAGTGTGACTTTTTGACTGTTGTCTAATTCCAGTCTGAGTAAATTTTCAATCTTTTTCAGATGGTTTCCGTAAAGTAGTACATACTGACTCTGGAATAGTAAAGCAGGAAAGAGATGGTCCTGTTGAATTTCAGCATCCTTACTTCAAACAAGGCCAGGATGACTTGTTGGAGAACATTAAAAGGAAGGTGAGTTGTTGTTAACATTATTTAGCTAAGATTTTGACATGTATGATTGACCAATGAGCAGTTTTAGGTATTGTAATGCAGAATGTACAGAAAATACACAGGTGTTCTTTGTTAGAATGAATCAGAGCAATAAAACTTTAATTAAATATTCTATCCTCCACCTTTCCCTGTGTTCATCTGTAGTGAGAGCTCATTCTTCATTTTCTTGATGAAAGGAAAATGCTTTCAACATTCTGATTGAGGATGAAGAGTCATTATTACAATAGGAAGGTTCATTCCTGTGTTGACTGAAAAAAAGTCCTCACTGTAGGACTTTTTTTGTTGTTTACTGATATATATCCATTGTACAGAATAAGTCCTTTGTACATGATAGGCATTAATTATTACATTTTTGAATGAATATCTTTTGGTGAAATAAGATATTTTTACTAAATCCATAAAAGGGCTGTAAACGATGAAAGAAAATGACCTACCATGTAGCCATTACTGTATAAATTTAATTAAAAGTGGAATGTGGTAATAAAAAGGCTTGAAAATTACAGGGAATTTGGCAGAAGAAAAAGAAAAAAACCCTAAGATGTTACTGCTCATGGAAACTTAGAGAAATTTTTGTTTTGTTTTGTTTTCTGATTATTTCTTGCTTTCTCTCTGGATGAACTGTGAAGTGTATTCTTTTCCTAGAATTCCACCCTGGGCTTTTAGAACAAAATCTCCCTTTGAGTAGATCACAAAAAATTCTTATAATAGGGAAGCTTTGAATTATAATCATGGGTATGCCATGTATTTTTGATTTTCTAAATTTGCTTTTTGGAAGGTTTTGTTTTCAAAACCAGAAGAAAATAAAATTTGCCAGGAAGATTTAACAAAAATTATAAGCAGTCCTCAGAAGGTTCAAATAAAACAGGAAACAATTGAGTCCAGACTTTCAGAATTAAAAAGGTAAGCCATTCTTCCAAATATAATACTAATGTGTTGGGTGTTGGAGTTGTCTGGTGCATTGGTTCTTATTACTTTTGATTTGTAGTCATAGACTTAACTTTAATAATATGTTTTAATTGTGATGGTCAGGATCACATATGAACCTAAGAACATCAAAACAATTTGATAAACAAATATTACTGAAGAAACAAAAAGTCTTTAGTGTAGGAAATACATTTCTACTTAGGTGTTCACAAACAAAAGAGCGCACACACAAAAAATCTTATATATTACTCATCCTTTTTTTTTCCTTCTCCTCCTTTAAAATTCTTCCATGAGTTCTATTAGGAAAAAGTAGGACACAAAAAGTTGGGAATAAAAGAACCCAAGAGATTTGCCCTACTTGATATTTGTTCTGCATAGGTGTGGGAGAATGTTATTTAAACCTTTTTCTTCAAAAAGATGCTTTGTTTTGTTTTATGACATTACTTGATAGGTTTTCCTAACTTACCAAAGTAATAAGTTTATATATATATAGAGAGAGAGGGGGGGGAGGGAGGGGTATTTTCCTACTCTTAGTAAGCAGCTGAGATTTTTCCCTTTAATAGTTTCCAAGGGCTTGAGAGTAGTTCCTTGATGTATTCTTCACCCATTTCAGATATCTACTGATTTGCATATTCCTAACTATATTTTAAAGTAACCTTGGGCTTTGGTTCTTTTTTTGAATAAATATAAAATTTTGCATATTTTATTTAATCACTGAGGATGTGTCTGTTGGCTATACTTTGACCTAATTCTTTGAATCTCAGTTTAGCTCTTAAGGAAATAGATCCCCAGATCATCCTTTAAGTGTTAGAGGCAATGATCTCCTCCTTTAGTAGGTAGATAATAGCATCTTTAAAGGTGCGTCTGAAAAAATATAGCAGTTATTCAGTAAGTAAGTATTAAAGAAAATCTCCTTTTCATATACCTCTGTATTTAAATCCACATTTCTTTTTGTAATAATTCAGACTGAGAAAATAGCTTTTGTGGAGATTAACAAAAGTTGAAAATTATTTAATTGGTAGATTATCTTTTATATCTTCTCACCATTTTCACTCTGCTAATGACAATGCAATTTCAATTAAGAAACAGCAAAGGAAAAGAATCTTAGTATTGGGCAAGTTATTGGTTTGACATTGTTGAATATTCCATCTTTTAAAAAAGTAAAACGGTGGTTTGCATATGCTTGTTTGAGACAGTTATCAAGGTAGTTTGAGAGTCTCACTTTAGTTTGGCTTTAACAGTTATAGAATTATCTGTGTGACACTGGGCAGGTTCCCACAAATTCTCTGTACCTCAGTGTCTTAATCTTTCAAGACAATTCTTCCTTACTTGGCTGATTTTAGAGAAATTTAAATGCTTAATTGAAACGTTTAGCATAGTGCCTGAAGCACATCAATTGTTCAGTAAATGTCACTTTTGTTTCCTAAGATGATTCACAAAGTCTAACCTCACTTAAGTGATGAACATTAAAAAAAGTAATGAACCACATTATCAAAAGGAGTAAATTGCTTGCTACTATATGAATATAGAAGTGTGTTTTAAGTGGGTTTTTTTATTTTTTATTTTTTTTTATTTTGCCATGAATAGCAGATAATACATTTAAGAAGGAATGATTCTGGAGTTGTGTTGAGATAGTTGTCATTCCTGTATTATTGAACCAGGTTTCTGGTCTCATAAAAATACATATCATAGTGAAAACAAACATAGTTAAGTTCTCTAGGTTTGTGTTTTTTAATTCTCTAGTATTCTTAATTAAGATACTGGGGTTTGGTTTTCTGACTAAATCCTTTTTGTTTATTTTATTTATTTTTTAATTATAATAGTGAGAATGAGTCCCTTTGGAAGGAGGTGTCTGAATTAAGAGCAAAGCATGCACAGCAGCAACAAGTTATTTGAAAGGTAAGAAGCTCTTTTCCTTGTGACTATCATTTACATTTGTTCAATGAATTATGTGTGTAACACAAAAAAACCTCTGTTGAGTGGTTAGTAATTGATCTTTGTTTTTTATGTATTAAATACACAAAAGTAAAATTTTGAAGACAAACAAATTAAGCCAAGTGTTATATATCCTTTTTTTTTTTTTTTATTTATTTTTTTTATTGTTGGTCGTTCAAAACCTTACACAGTTCTTAATACATCATATTTCACAGTTTGATTCAAGCGGGTTATGAACTCCCAACTTTACCCCGTATACAGATTGCTGTATCACATCAGTTACCCTTCCATTGATTCACATATTGCCTTTCTAGTGTCTGATGTATTCTGCTGTCAGTCCTATTTTCTACTATCCCCCCTCCCCTCCCCTCCCCTCCCCTTTTCTCTCTACCCCTTCTACTGTAAATCATTTCTTCCATTTGTATTATCTTGTCTTACCCCTCCATTACATATTTCTTGATATATCATATTTCACATTTTGATTCAAGTGGGTTATGCACTCCCATATTGCCCCTTATACAGATTGCAGATTCACATCAGTTTTACTTCCATTGCTTTACATATTGCCATCCTAGTGTCTGTTGTATTCTGCTGCCTTTCCTATCCTCTACTATCCCCCCTCCCCTCCCCTCCCCTCCCCTCTTCTCTCTCTACCCCCACTACTGCAATTCATTCCTCCCCTTTGTATTATTTTTCCCTTTCCCCTCACTTCCTCTTGTATGTAATTTTGTATAAACCCGAGGGTCTCGTTCCATTTCCATGCTATTTCCCTTCTCTCTCCCTTTCCCTCCCACCTCTCAACCCTGTTTAATGATGGTCTTCTTCTTGTGCTCTTCTTCCCTAGTCTGTTCTTAATTACTCTCCTTATATCAAAGAAGACATTTGGCATTTGTTTTTTAGGGCTTGGCTAGCTTCGCTTAGCATAATCTGCTCTAATGCCATTATTAAAAAAAGAAAAAGAAATGCAAGGTCTTGGGTTTGATCTTAAGTGCTGCCACAAATGAGTGTGTATGTGTGTGTGTGTGTGTGTCTGTTTACCTATATAAAACAAAGGACTCCCACCCATAAAAACCTATATTGTCTTCCCAAAAGATATGGTCATGAAAGATTTCTAGGTTGAGTTACTAGCAGTAAACTAAAACTGAACATTCACCTACCCATTTCTTTTTATTGTCCCCAGTACTGTGGAACTCTACCAGGGTTGCTCTACCACTGAGCTACAACCTCACGCCTATTTATTTATTTATGGTACTGGGGATTGAACTCAGGGGCACTTGACCACTGAGCCACATCCCCAGCACTATTTTGTATTTATTTAGAGACAAGGTCTCACTGAGTTGCTAAGCACCTTGTGGTTGCTGAGGCTGGCTTTGAACTTAGGAACCTCCTGTCTCAGCCTCCAGAGCCACTGGGATTACAGGTGTGAAGCACTGTGCCTGGCCCCCTTTTATTTTTTATTTTAAATATTTGTACAGTCTTGATAAATTGCAACCTTCCTGCCTCAGCGTGTGCTACTGTGCCTGGCCCATTCTTCAAAGTAGATTGTCAGTTATCAAAATTTTATGAAATTATTGATATTTTTTTATGATAACTTATGTTTTTTCCTCAAATGGAAGTTAGATAAGAGAAAATAATGGTAAACCACAGCAGAGAAGAATTTTAAGTTAGAATTTAGGTTCTTCAATGAGATGATATTTCATTTCTGGATTTGTTCATTGAATATATACATATTCATATTTATATATACACTATCATATTTACATGTGTATTCATACACACAAATTTTTCCCCTCAGTACTGAGGATTGAACCTAGAGGCACTCTACCACTGAGCTATATCCCCAACACTGCTAAATTGATAAGGCTGACCTTGAATTTACTATCTTCCTGCCTTAGTATGTGGAATTACAGGTGTGCACCACCTCAAACTAATATGTAAGGAATACTTTATGTTCAGTGCTCTGAAAGGTATAGGGGGCTAAGATGATGGGCAAAGTAAACAAGAAGTCTATTCTCATGGAGCATCCACTGTAGTGTTAGAGAAGCAGAATGAATAAGTAGATGTATAGGCGAGCAACAATATTTCAAATACTTAAACTGTACAGATTGAAGTAACATGGAGTCTCTTTCTTCTTGGTTTATTGCTTTTTGCCCCTGGAATGCTTTCAATTTAAATTTATTGGCTAAATGCATCTGTTCCTAAAACTGTACGTAAGAGAAAAAAGAGATAATGTAAAAATTAAAATGTCATCAATCTGGCTTTAAGAGCAAAAGGAAATGGATTCTTGGCTGAAGATTAAGTAAGAAAACAGTGGAGAAATTTTCAACAGTTACAGATTTAGCCAGCAGTTTTGCCTGGACTAAGACTGTAAACAATTTGTACTTTTAAGTTCTCCAAATTCTGTCATAATGATATTTTACAATTAAAGCATTGCCAAATCCATGCCCTTGAAGGTTTTTCTAAGCTTCCCCCCCTTTTTTCTCGGTCCTCATAATTATTTAAATTTTATTTTTGTACTTTTTGAAGTTTCTATTTTATATTTATTTTTCCCTATTACTCCAATTTGACCCCCTGTTCCCCCTGTTGGAGTTAATAGAAGCATGTTTTGGCAGATTATTTGGCCTATTTTCAGTCCAAAGCCCTCTCCACACCCCCACCCCATCTGGGGAATTGAGGATCATATCCATTGCCTTGAGCACGCTGGGCAAGTACTCTATGAGTGAACATAGGCTCTCAGTCCTATTTTTGCAATTTTACATTAAGATAGCATCTCAAGGGGCTGGGTGAGCTAGTGCATGCCTGTAATCCCAGTGGCTTGGGAGGCTGAGGCAGGAGGATTGAAAGTTCAAAGCCAGCTTCAGCAATTTAGGGAGGCCCTTTCTCAAAAAAAAAAAAAAAATTTTATTTATTTATTTTTTTCAAATGGTTGGGGAAGTTACTCAGTGGTTAAGAGATCCTCTATTCAATTCCTGGAAGATAACAACAACAACAAAAAAAGAGAGAAAAAGATAGGTTCTCATTGAGTTTCTGTGGGGGGCTCAAACTTTGAATTCTCCTGCCTCAGGCTTCAGACTTGTTGGGATTAGAAATGTCCATCATCGGGCCTGGTTAGAATTCTTATCAACATTTTCAAGCACATTTTTCGTTATGTTCTTACAGATACATAATACAATAGAGGTCTATAGAATATATCAGCTAGGACCAAATAAAACACAAAAGATGGTTAAATTTAGTAGATTATGATTTATAGGCTGTTTCCATTAGAGTGATTTATTTTGTTAACATCATGTCTAATAACTTACTTAACATACATGGAAATGTTTTGGAAATAAGTTCAGTAAGCATTAGGAATAAATATGGAATGCTTTATTTTGTCTATTATTGGCTCTAGGGTCCATTGTGTGTTTTGTTTGTTTGTTTGGTTTTGGTATTGGGTATTGAACCCATAAGTGGTTATTCTTCTGAGCTGTATTCCAAGTTTTTTTAAACTTTTATTTTGAGACAGGGTCTCACTAAGTTGTCTCGGGTGGCTTGATTTGCAGTTATTTCACCTTAGCCTCTGGAGTAGCTGGAATTACAAGTGTGCATCCTTGCACTCAGCTTCTTTCAGTTTTCTTAAGGGAAAAAGCCAGAGACAGAACAGTTTTGATAAGGTATACCTTTGTTCCAATAGGAGGAAGGAAACAATATATGAATTGATTTGCATTAAAGACCAGGAGACGGTAGGTAGGACTGTGACAACACTGGTTGATGCTGAGAATTAGGTGGATGGGTATAAGTTGTGGGAAAGAGCTCACTTTTATCTTCTTTGTTGAGTTTTGAATCATGGGAATGTTTTAACTTTTGAAAAACAAGCATGCAAAACATTAGAAATAAAGTCACCTTTATTAGCCATAAATTAAACCATTAGTGTGTACTTAAAACTTAAGACGCAAATTATCTTCTAAAACGCAGACCTTAAAACTTAATTTTATAGCATGAGATAGAACCATTAATACATAAATCTTGGACTTTGACATTTCCTAAGGCTCTTGAAGAGAACTTCTCATCCTGTATGTTTGACTTTAGAGTGTCTCACCTGATTTTCCTTTAGGAGTTAATAATTCAAAACGATGAAATTTGTGTAACTGTAAAGGTAGAAAACACCCCTTTATATTTCAAATCATTTCCAGATTTTAGGTCTTGCCAAGATTGTACCCATCTCAAGGGGATAACATGCGATTCTCAATCAGCAGGCTCCATCATTAGGAGCTCATGATGGTTCCCAAGTGCATTCATTTCTACCCAGGACCCTGTTAGGTAACAGGAGGACACACAGAAGGTGTCTGGATATGTGTAGTAGGAGTCAGACATTTTACTGGCTCCTATCATGACCCTGTACTTACGTAGGAGACCAACGTTCCACATTCACACAATACTACGTGCCCCACCTCCACATAGCAGGGCTGCATGCAGGAGTTGGAGAGAAACTGAGGAGATAATATCATGGAGCGAATATGGTAGTGGTAGAGAAGCAGGCAGCAGAGAAAAGGAATGGGTGGTGCACCGTTTTCCTTAAAGGTGGAGGATCTGAATGAATGAAAAGTATGTTCTTCCACTTACTCCGCATTTTTTTTTGTGTGTCAACTCTGTTTAAATCTGATGCCCCGGGGACAAGCTAAAGAGTCATAGTTTATCTAAGAGAGACAAAAATCTGAGGACAGGATATCATTGTAACTTGATGCTGGATTTGTTGACATTTGAGACAAAACCCTGGAACTTTTATCTAAATAGAAGTGTCACCATATTTTAGTTTAACTGATAAAGTTATGTTCAGGGTGGAAATGCCATCGGTGTGGTTGAAACTGCAGGCTGTTTCCCAGGAAGTTTGTCTTCTAAACTTTGATGATGATCTTGTTTGGAAGAAATAAAACAGGCCCTGAGAGGAGAGTGAAGATTCACACACCAAGTGAGGTGGGGAAGGAACGCAGGCTCCGGACACTCCAAAAACAACAAAATCTCCTTGTTTTTTTTTTTTTTTTTTTTTTTTTTGAAACAATGTGCTTTGAGGGAAAAAAAATGATATTAGGCAAATCCAGTGACTCATATTGCCTCAACAATCTTATTATGTATAGATCTACTTATATAATATTGCCTTTAAAAATTAGAGAGAAGCCACCAGGGGTGGTAGCACACACCTGTAATCCCAGCAACTCAGGAGGATGGCAAGTTCAAAGCCAGCCTCAACAACTCAGCTAGGCACTGAGTAACTTAGCAAAATTCTGTCTCAAATTGAAAAATAAAAAGGGCTGAAGCTATGGTTGTGGCTCAGTGGTTAAGTGCCCCTGAGTTCAATACCTGATACAAAAGTTGGGAGGAGGAAAAAACAGCTCCCCCCCCCAAAAAAAAAATTAAAAAGAAAAAACTCTCAACATATCTTTAGTTTTTGCTCAGAAGTATATAAGTGATATTTCATTTTATTTCCACTGAAATAACATGTGCTTCATTTACTTACATACTTCAGATTTTATGAAGGCTATTAGGACAAAAGATTTCACCTTTTGGGGTCTTCTCTCTGGTGAAAATTCTACCTCTGGAGACAATGGAGTAGTTCTTTATCAAACATAGAGTTGGCTTAATCTCACACTAATCATGCTCCCAGTGTGGTAACCAGATGAGGAAGTGATGTCAGTGTGGTGTGAGAGGACATGCAAATCTGTGGTTAGGTCTGCAAATAGCCTTGTGGAGTTCAGGTGCCCAATTCCCAGTATTTGTTTTCCGTACCCTTCTGACATCTTCTTGTCTAGAATATGAGGCATTTACTGATTCTACTTCTGGGAATACATTTGGAGATCCCACCCGGAAATGACAAAAGTTCACAAAGATAATTAGGGGACTGAAGTTGACTGCTAGACACTTTGTCAATGGATTCTGTTTGGAAGCAAATCTTGTACTAGAATTAAGGCTGCTATGTTCTGTATATAATAAGATAAAGACTCATTGAGCTGAAAGGAACTTTTAAACCTAGTTTAAAACATTTTATAAATGAAGAAAAGAAAACTTGGGCTAAGTAATTATGTCAGTGTGAAATTTAAGCCTTTAGTTTAAATCCTACATTTTGTATCTACTTACTCAATGGCTTGCCACGTTTGCTTTTTTGTTTGCTTTTTTGGTGGTACGGGGGCTTGATCATGGGCACTGTGCCATTGATTTATAACCCCAGTCCCCTGCCCTGTTCTTGGTACAAGGGATAAAACCCAGGGTTGCTTAACCACTGAGCCACATCCCCAGCCATTTTTATATTTTACTTTGAGAAAGGTTTCATTAAGTAGCTTAGGACCTTGCTAAATTGCTGAGGCTGACTTTGAATTTACCATCCTCCTGCCTCAGGCTCTGGAGCCCCTGGGATTACAGGCATGCACCAACGCACCGGGCTCCTTTTTATTTTTTATTTTGAGTTGCCATCACAATCATAATCAGTTAAGTTCCTCTAAAAAGGGAGGCAAAGAGAAGTTGAATCATGAGAACATCATCCTATACATGGGGTACTGGTGCTGCTGCAGCACCCCAGGAGGCAAAGGGTTTTGAGATTTCCAGTGCTCCCTTCCTTGTTTATTCCTACAGCAAACATTCATAGCCTATGTCAAGTTGAGACTCTCTCTTTTTTCTTAACAACTTGAAAAGACTGAACATGCCATCACACATCTGACTACTTAAAGTGCTGAATGTAGATAGGCTCAGAATTTCCCCTGAGCTATGGCAGGATAAGGTATTTTTTGACTTCACATGACAAGGGCTAATGTTAGTTCTCTTTCTTGACTCATCTTTTGAACATTACCAACATTTTAACCCCAGATTACAACCTTATTTTACCACAAGTTCAAGCACTATGAATAAGAACTGCAGAGCCAAGGGCAGAAAAAGGCACCGATATGGTTGTGGCTTGTGATGTCCTAGATTTCCCTTAAGCATATTAACTATTGCAAGATAAAGGTCAGCAAAATTGAAGAGAGGAACCACAAAATTGCTGGATTTCAACTCTCATCATGACTTTGAAGGAATGGGCGAAAATAATATATGTCCATTATTATTTTAGTGGTAGATTTTATTTCATTTCGTTTCTGAACAGCACAAAAGATCTGCTGAATGCTATCATTAGTTACTCCATACTTTCCTTATCATACTGTTTATAACATTTTATTGATTAATCATATAATTAATATTTTATTCTTTTTTCTCTCTATAAATCATCTGAGGGAGGGAGCTATGATGCTATTGTTCAGTGCTATATTCCCAACAAAATTAAAATATGGTACCCTTCCTCAAAAATAACTAAGAATTTCAAGACAACAGGGTACATGCCTGTGACTCTGGTGCTGCTGGTGTGTAATAAGCACTCAATAAGAATCTATTCACTGAGTGACTTAGTATTCTGAATGAATACATCTTTTGTTCTGAAGACTAAAAATTGTATACTACTGATGATATTAGAGCTATACTACCATATCTATACTACTATATTTTTTCAATAACCACTGTCAAATCTTCCTACCTTTAGTAATAATATTTAATAATAGAGCCGATGGTTTGCAACTGGCTTGGCTACTGTTTCCAATTACTTTGGCTGCATTGAATTTAAACCTTGAAAGACCCAGATTAATATACATCCTCCTTCTTCTCCTCCTCCTCCTCCTCCTCCTTTTTCCCTCCTCCTCCTCCTCGTCCTCCTCCTCCTCCTCCTCCTCCTCCTTCCCCTAATTCAGGGGTAATTTACAACTGAGCTACATCCCCAGTCGTTTTAGTTTTTATTTTGAGACAGGGTCTTGCTTAATTGCTGAGGGTGGCCTTGCTCTTTCCTCAGCCTCTGAAGTATCTGGGATTACAGGAGTGCACTATTGCAACTGGCTTGACTACTGTCTTCCAATTACTTTGGCTGCATTGAATTTAAACCCTGAAGGACCCAAATTAATATACAAAGAAATATAAATTTACATCTTTTAAAAATTATTGTCATAGATACAGTTCCTTAGTTATATTAAAATAATACAGAATAAGAAAACACAGTTGCAAAACTACTCTGCTTTGTATCTGGGAAGTTTCAAACTTCTGATGTAGAGCAGACTAGCTTAGAAAGAATAATAGCTTGAAGCTGAAATTTACTCAGTACTTCACAAATCAATGACAAATAAGTTTCTCCACTCAGTCCCCTACAAAGTATTTTTCCTCCGTTGGAGGGATACACTTGAACTTTTCCAGAAATGATCTGATTCTGGAGCTGTCAGAGGAAACTTCTTTGGAAATTACCACATCCATCTGTAATAATAAGCTAACCTGGTTCATATAGGAAAATGTATTTTTAAAAATAAGCTTCATCTTCATTCTTTTGCTGTGAAACACCAAGTAATTTAATAATAGAGCCGATGGTTTGCCTGAGTTAAATCCTATAGGACTTCGTTTTCTCCAGTCAAGTTTCTCATCACATGTCAGTCCCAAGAACCTTTAGATGTGTTCCATGCTATTTTTTTCATCCTTCATATGACTAATTATTATTTTCCTTCCTCGGTTTTCTTTAAAATGTGTCATGGGAGTGGAAAGTATGTGGATATTCTAAAACTCAGCCTGCCCTCAGAAACCTGATAGAAAGAGAACAATCTTTGGAGAAGGAAATTTGTATTTGAATCTCACTTTGACCACTTTTTTTTTCCTGTGTTCTTTTGAAAATTTATTTAATCTCTCAGGATCTCAGTTTATTTTCTCTAAAGTGGAGAGGATGCTTCCCTGGCAATGTTTGTTTTAAGGTGCATGGTGGGGTTGGTGCAATAGCTTAGCGGTAGAACAACTGCCTAGCATGTGTGATGCCCTGAATTCCATCCCCAGCACTGCAAACAAATAAATGGATATAAATAGAAAGATTCCTGATGATAGAGGCAAGTCGAATGATACCTGATAACTATTTAATACTTGGTAGATGTTATGATGGTGGTGAAGAAGTCTCATTTTTATGTATAAGTTTAATAAAGTATTTTTTTTCTCATTTTCAAAGTAATACACACTCATCATAGAAGAATGCTTTTAAAAACACAAACACACAGAGCACACGCTATCTAGATGTCACATAGTCATTAGCATGTTGAAAAAAAATAAAAAAGGCAACGGAGATTTATAGAGAGATTCTTAAACATTCAACCTTTGACTTTTTATTTTCCATATTTTTTTGGTATTGGAGATTGAACCCAGAACCTTGCATTCCAGGCTACTGCTTTACCACTGAGCTACCCCAAGCCCTTTTTCAAAAATTTTATGTTAAGACAGGATCTTGCACAATTGCTCAGGCTGACCTTGAACTTGCCATCCTCCTGCCTCAGCTTCCAGAGTAACTGGAAGTATAAGAGTGTGCCACTGCACCTGGTGTCTTTTGACTTCTTGAGGCAAAAGAGTTTTGGAATTCAAAACAATTGCTAAAGAGAGAAAAGATGTGGCTATAGCAACTCTGGCTGCTTTATTGCAATGAGTAGAGAGTAACTTCTATTTGTTCAGGTCCAGACAGAGGCTTTGGGTCATAGAAACACAGATGAGCTGTTGGACCAGGTAAGAAAGTTACTCACCCTTTAATAGTTTGCAAATTGAGTCCAATGAACATTGTTACACTCACATGTATTATTTTATATCATGAGTTAACTCCTTATAGTTTAATGTTTGACAGTGAAAAGCACAAGAATGAGAAGTTTACTGGGCATACTGTTCATCCGAACTGCTCTTTAATGTAAACTTTCATTCCTAGCAAAATAACAGAAGTCATAAGAGAGAAGCATCAATGACTTGAAGAGGAAACAGACCTTACCAGTAAGTCTGAAAGGACAAGGAATAGCTGGGACCCCAGCTGTGTACCCTCATCCCCTGCAGTAGTGGATTCTAATTTGAATGTAAGAGCCTCTAAGCTACATGCTTTCCAGGAAGGAAAGCACTGCCACAGCTAACTGTGGAGAACAGAGGACACTTTCCTAAAGAGATCTGGAAAGCTCTGAGTCAACAAGAATTAATCAGGGCCTCAGCATTGATGCAAGCATTGATTTGGGCACATTGGTAACCTGTTCTGTAGTTCTTTATGGAAAGTGACTTAATGATATGTTGCCACCTGCTATTTTGGGGATCTATCCAGTGTTGAACAATTTATATGCAACATATTGACCAGGTTAATTTTATTCTTTCTCCATACTAGAGATTGAATCCAGCAGCACCTTGTCCTTGAACTACACTCCCAGCCCTTTTATTATTGTTATTATTATTTATGATGAGGCAGGGTCTTACGAAATGGCAGATACTTGTGATCCTCCTGGCTCAGCCTCCTGGGTTGCTGGCAGGTTAAACTTAAGTTTGTTTTTTTATTTGTGTGATGATTAGTAGTGACAGTAATTTTATTTTAGTCACCATCACCCACATTATGTTGTATTAACAGTGACAGCAACTATTACTAGCCTTAATCTGAAGCAGGACTTAACAATATGGAAACGGTATACATATTGGAAAGGAACTAATAACTTAATGATAATCTAACAGATAATTTAACAATGTTAATTGATAAAACTCTGTCCTACTGACTGATTACCTAGCTGAAAGGAGAACAATACAACAATAAAGAACCAAACTGGACAGCTCAAGTTAAGTTACTGAATAATTTTTTTGCTGTCTAAATCCAAAATTTGAGTGAAAATATTATGACTGCTTCCACACTGTATTTGAAAAATGAAATCTGATTTGGTAAAGCAGCAATTTTTTCCATATGTCCAGCTTTAAATCAAAGAATTGAATGTGATCAAATCAGCATTATATCAAAAGAATGACCAGAACATGATCACATATTCCAACTCTCTGGTCTTTCTGTTTGTTTGTTTCATTTTGTTTTTATTTTTAAAACCATCTAAGGTTTGGGGTGAGAGATAGACTAGATAGTTGGTGTGTTTCATGTGTTTCATTGAAAGGATCTATTAACCAGCCCAGAGGCCCTGAGAGCAGGAAATTACTGGTGGATATTAAAGTTGTAACACTGGATGGGACCACCAAAAGAGTAGAGGTTGGAGAGAAGAGCAACCAGTGAAGGAGACCAACAAGTGAAGAATGAGTGTGGGTGGTGGAAACCAGGTGAAAAAATAAAACAAAATAAAAAACAGTGTTTGCCAGGAGGAAATTGCTCACTGGGTGAAATACTGTGGACAGGGCAGGAAAGATTAGGAGGGGGGATTGGCCGCTGATGCTTACTCCTCTTCTTTATATGTGTGTGTGTGTGTGTGTGTGTGTGTATACACACACACATATGTATAAAGAAGAATACACCCACATATAAACACACATATTCTTCTTAGTTGTAAATATTTGCTACTTTGTTATGTGGTGCTGAACTTTGAACCCAGTGCCTCACACATGCTAGGGAAGCACTCTACCACTGAGCTGCAATCCTAGCCCCCTGATTCTTACTCTTGAAAGGCTCATTTAACCCATTTTCAGGTGGGGAAAGAAAATCCTAGAGAAGAGAAACAACTCCCCTGAGGCTCTCTGTTCTTAGTTGTCAAAATTTAGAACTATTTCAAGCCAGATGCAGTGGTGCATGCCCGTAATCCCAGCAGCTTGGGAAGCTGAGGCAGGAGGACTGCAAATCCAAATCCAGCTTCAGCAAAAGCGAGGCCCTAAGCATCTCATTGAGACCCGGTCTCTAAATAAAATACAAAACAGGGCTGAGGAGGTGGCTCAGTGGTCATGTGCCCCGAGTTTAATCCCTGGTACATGCCCCCCACCCCCCAAAAAATTTAGAGTTATCTTATACCTTGAAAATGACTCAACCTACTGTCAAGTACTATTTACTTTAACTTTTAAGGCATATATTTCACATTTTTGCTTTGCCACATGTTGTACTACACTTTTTTTTCACTCTCCTTAGTATTCCTTTTTATTATATTCCAGAGGACTTTGAAACCTGATAAAGATGATGGGCAACAGCATAATTAAATGAACAATGTGGGAGCCCTCTGAGGGTTGAGCCATAAAAAGGAACTGTAGTGATTTATTGCTCCACAGAGTTTGTTCTCATAGATTCATTGTGTATCTTACCATGGAGTGTTCAGAAATCACTACCAGTAAAAGTTAGGATATAATCTGTGGTTGAATTTTTATAAAGATAATGACAGATAAAACAATGTGGTCTTGAATTCTTTGCTAGTTAAAATAGTCATAATTTGTAAACATAAACCAACTAAACTTGGCTTTATTGTTTTAGGCAAAAAAAAAAAAAGTCTTATTTATTTTATTTTGGAGTGTTCCTTGTATTTTTTTCTGAAATAGAACTGCTAGTTAAATGAGAGCTCATGGAGAATTGGCTTTCCAAAGGAGAATTAGAAAGCCTTTTAAATAGTTAAAGAAAGCCTTTGTTACTTTGGATCAAGCAATGTTTGTTGTCTGTTAGAAGTACATTTATTCTCTTGTTTGTTGTTCAATTTTTTCCTTTTTTATTGAATTGTGAGGATGTGACCACAGAGGATTTTTGCTGGGCAGGGAGGAGAGCTTCCAAATATAATTCAACAGAAGATTTTTTTTCAGCCTTTATAAGAGAATATGAGTCTGTTTTATTTTTTATTTATTTTATCACAATAGTTGAAAATTCTTCAACAGATTAATTGTCTACCTTGAACTAGAATCAGTTGCCTACTGATTTGCCTGGATGATGTTCTCAATTCTGGTTTGTTTTTTTCATTCCACTGGGCAAACATCTGCAGGGCATTCTTGAGGGCAACATAGTGATTACTGAGCTCTACCCTATTAGAAACACAACCAGTTTTCAACTCATGAAAGTCTATAAAAGCCACTTTTTTAGAAGTCTCTAAACTTTGGAACTATTCAATGATACTCTATTTTTGCCAGCAATACACAATATATATATTTTTTAATGTAAAGGGCAAGGTATTGAACAGACACTTCACAGAAGAAGCAATACAATCAATCAATAAATACATGAAAAAAATGTTCAACTTCACTAGTAATGAGAGAAATGCAAATCAAAACTACTCTAAGATTTCATCTCACTTCAATCAGAATGGAAATCATCAAGAATATCAGCAACAATAAATGTTGGCGAGGATGTGGGGGGGAAAGGTACACGTATACATTGCTGGAGGCACTGCAAATTGATGCAGCCAGTCTGAAAAGCAGTATGAAAATTCCTCGGAAAACTGGGATCGGAAGCACCCTTTGACCCAGCTATCCCACTCATTGGTTTATAACTAAAGGACTTAAAATCAGTATACTAAAAATTCATTAAATTTCATTTAAATTAATACAATTTAACAAAGTGAATTTAAATAACATTTAATATAGATTAAGTCATTAACTATATAATAAAAATATTAATAAAATTAATTTTAATAAAAATCCTCTTAGTGGTTTTAGAAACTACAGGTATCAGAGAAATATTAGCTATATATTCTACTTTTGTCTGCTGTCTCATTTTGCCTAACTTAAGCTAGAAACTTTTGTTTATCTTTTATCTTAATTTACCAAGATAAAAATGGGAAGACAAAACACCCAGTAGCTACACACATCAGCTTTTCCTTTGTTTTTTCTAAATTTTGCCTTAACATTGACATTATTTTATCCAGTATCCAGGTATTATGTTTTTATGTTAAAAGCATATGCCGTTTGATTTCAATCTCTTTTCAAATACGTATATCTAAATCCCTGTTGCTTCTGCCATACTCACCAGATGACTATTATAGTATTTTAATTTAATCCCATCTTGATTTTTGCTTTAATCTAACAATTATTTGGAATTGTTTCTATGGCCCTAATTTCATTGTATATGGAATTTTTTTTTTTTTTTTTTTTGAGGAGTCAAAATTCTTCTAATTTTAGATGCACACGGAATTGCAGCGTGTGTGATAACACCTTTACGGAATTGGCTGGCGTTTTCATTGTGGTCTAGGGCATGGTAAATTTTGGTGGCTGTAGCCTGTGTGTTTGAACATGGTATGTAGTTTTGTGTGCATGGTACAACTTCTTGGTATAGCTACTCAGTCAGGCTTCTTAAGTGCATTACACAGCTCTTCTCTATCCCCTCCCTGCTTGTTGGTGGTTCCTTGTTTGGGTTCTGAGAGAGGGATGTTCAGTGTATGCCTTTTATTCTGCAGGGTTTCCCATGTTTTTGCTCTATATACCCCACGGTGTGGTCCCCCAGATAACTATCTTATTGTTGTCCTGTGCTCTGTGATCCCTGGTATGTAATACTGAAAGCATGAAGCAGCCTGTTACCTCTCAGCTTCTGCAAGTGAAGTGTTTTCTTGCACGTTCTATATTTGCTTTTGTCTTTTCAACTTGATCTACTCTTTCATAATCTATTTTTGTGTTCAGTCCTTGAAATTCTCATTCTTATTTTGGATGACTCAGCATTTTCAAATGTCCTCTTCTAATTTCTATGAAGATTTGGTGGTAGAAGGAGAAAGAGAGGTGAAACATGCTCCTTTTCAGCCTTTAAGATTGAACTTCAAATCTTAGTGTAGTTTTGATTTTCACTTCTCTAAGTGCTAGTGATGATGAGCATATTTGCATCTATTTGTTGATTAATTTTATATCATCTTGGGAGAAGTGTCTGTTCAGGTCCGTGGCCCATTTATTGAATGGGTCATTTTATTTATGTATTTATTTATTTAATTATGTGTGTGTGTGTGTGTGTGTGTGTGTGTGTGTGTCTATTTAGATTTGTGAGTTCTTTCTATACCCTAGAGATTAGTGCTCTATCTGATGTGTGATGGGGCAAAACTTTTCTCCCAAGATGTAGGATCTCTATTCACCTCCCAGATTGTTTGTTTTGTGGAGAAGAAACTTTTTTAGTTTGCATCTATCTCATTTATTGATACTGGATTTTAATTCTTGTGCTATAGGAGTCTTATTAAGGAATTTTGGGACTAATCCCATATGATTGGAATTAGGGCCTACTTTTTCTTCTGTTACATGCAAGGTCTCTGGTTTTATTCCTAGGTCCTTGATTCATTTGAGTGGAGTTTTGTGCATGGTGAGAGATAGGGATTTAATTGCACCTCCCTCCAGTTAGAATGTCAGCGATTTTTGAAAATGGCAACTATTATGAAGACAACAACAATAAGTGTTGGTGAGGATTTCAGGAAACATGTACACCCCTACACTGTCGGTGGGACTGTAGATTGGTGCAGCCAATATGGAAAGCAGTTTGGAGATTCCCTGGAAATTTGGGAGTAGAACCACCATTTGACCTAGCTATCCCTCTTTTTGGTCTATACCCAAAGGACTTAAAAACTGCAAACTACAGGGACACAGCCACATCAATGTTCATAGCAGCAAAATTCACATTAGCTAAATTGTGGAAACAACTTAGTAGATGAATGCATAAAAAATGTGGCATTTATACACAATTAATATTACTCAGATACTTACCCTCTCGCTCAGTCCAGGAGACGCTAGTGCCCTTCACTACCTCTGTCAGAGCCTGGTTCGGACAGCTGGTGCCTCGGAGAGGACAGGCTGATCCTGCCTGCCTCCCGGGTACCCTTTGTCACAGGGAGCGACATTAATGTGAGACCAAATAAAATCCAGTCATAGACATTAATAGAATATCTCAAAAAAGTATTTAATAAAAAGGCTAGCAAATACAGGGTCTTTAATGAAACTTTAATAAAATTTATGAGACAAGGAAACTGAAAGCACAATATTTTCTTAGGAACTTTTCTGTTTGGTGTTATTCTTTACAATATAGAAGCTTTTCCTAAGAATGCAGGGAGTATGAAATTTCTAAGGCTATCTTGCTGTTTTCTCCATTAAACCCCTTGTCTTAAAAAAAAAAAAAATCTTGAACCTATATTAATCTTTGTGATTTTTCTGAGTACCTGTATAACATATTTTTCTCAAGAATGCAGTGAGGTCGCCGTTTCCAAGAGCTCTTTAATTCTGAAATATAAGAAGTGTGTTTTCAGGCATTGAAACCCAAAGGCTCACCTAGACACGATGGAGTGAGCAGAATATATAAAAATCTCTCATGACAAATCTGAACTCTGCTTTTCCCAACCATGTGAAGTCTACTGGAATAAGATTCCAAGTAGTTTGGCAAGTCGAAGCCAAATATATAGTTTGATATTCTTCTCAGGAGTAAGCCGTGTGATGTTACAGGAAGGCAGATTTTAGTGCTGCATTTCTGATTGTATCCCCCCAAAAGTTGTTCCATGCATATCATGCAAGAATGTAACCTCCAAAAAATGAATAAATCAAAAAGAGGAAATTTGACGTAAGAAGGCTGGATAATATTTGCATGTTCGTGTATTTTTACCACACATCATACCTTCTTATTTCTTCCTTGCTCTGATTTGAAGCATATGCTTTCATTTTTCATTTTGGCTTACTATGTTATCACTTAATAATAATTCAGTAAATTTACTTAGAACAAGAAAGTCACCTAATGACTCATGTCTTAGAGATGCTTTCAAATAAAAGTAATTGTGCATTTTGTACCATAGAGTATTCCCAGTGTTTCCTAGAATCGTTGCAACTGACGCTGGAAGCTTTGAAATAGAGCAGGAGGCATAAGGGCTGTGGCTTGTGACCCTTCCCAAAGTATGTAAGATTGATAGACATTGAATGCAGATAAAGAACTATGCATCATTGAATTTTTTCCTGTCACTAAAATGCTAGTAGAGCTCAAGGAATTGTGAGTCTCTTTGTCTACAGTACAGGAAAAATAAGAAATTTAAAGACTTGAGTTCCATACAATTTCTGATAACATACCTTAGGTTCTCAGCTTAAAAACACAAAAAGAGAAATGTCATCATTTTCCATAGCATTTGGAAACTTTTCATAGGTTGGAAACTTTACTATCAGAGCTCATCAGTTCTCAGACATTTATATGTTTTGAATACTTGGCCAATGTGACTTTGGGATGCGTCCTCCAGTTGTTGTTTCAGTGATTTTGTTCATGCCTAACAACTGGTGGCATCTTGATTTTGGTCAAATAATGTAAATGTTAAGGTGAAATTTAGAAATAAGAAAGGAAAAGCTGATATGTGTGTAGCTACTAGGTGTTTTTCTTCCTTTTTTTTTTTTTTTTTTTTTAATTTTTGTAAAGTAAAACAAAAGATAAACCAAAAGGTTCTAGCTTAAGTTAGGTAAAATCAAAGAGGAGAAAAAAGAAGATAATATTGCTAATACTTCACTGCCACCTGTAATTTCCAAAACAACTAAGAGCATTTTTATTAAAATTAACTTTATTGACATTTATATTAAGTTATATAGTCGATATTAAATAATTCAATCTATATTATGTTAAATTTACTTTGTTAAATTGTATTAATTTAAATAAAATTTAATGAATTTTTAAATATAAATCGTACTATAATTTAATATAAATGGAATTTATATTAAATTATAAATAAATTTAATATTTAGAATTTAATATAAACAATATCAATTAATAAAATAAATTTAGATCAAACCATAGTATTAAGAAATTTAAATAATACTACTAAGATTAATTTAAATTAGATTAATTTATATTAAATGATAGTATAATTTATATTTTAAAATATATTAAATTTTGTTTAAATTAATTTTAATAAAAAGGTTCTGAATGGTTTTAGAAACTACAGGTGTCGGAGAAGTATGTGCTATGCAATCTGCTTTTTCTCTTCTCTGATTTCACCTACTTAAGCTAGAAACTTTTGATTCATCTTTTACCTTAATTTATCAAAAGGTTGTAACTACTCCTATTTTAAAGCTTTTCATCTTTCAAAAACTGTTGTTAGCTTATTTCTCTCCCCAACTTGTTTTGATCCAATGTTTTATAGAATGTGTTTATAAGAATTATTGTAGAGCCCCCAATAGTATGTAGATAAGCAGTCCAGATATTTAATGATACATTCCTACTAATTAACTTTTCCATTGGCAATGGATCACGTGATCCCACTTTGGGGTTGACTCATAGAAATACTCTTCCTTCTGGACATATTTATCATCTGGAAAACTGAATTAATGTGAAGTGACTTTCGTAGAGAAATGGAAATCGGCAAAATGGATAGGGGTCATAGAATTTGGATTCAAGGCATCTTAGAATTTATCCACTAAGCTTCCTGTTTAGGTCCTCCCCATTGGAATTTTCTCTTGGTAGTTGTACAGTGTTATCTTGGATAAACTAAATATTCTCAACGTTTTGCAACACTATATTTGGTTTTCACGTACTCTAAATCGGAGACCTCCTTCTTATGGGTTGGGTTTTTCTTGTTTCCTGTAATTACATGTATCGTTTTTATCTTAATGCCATTAAGTGAGGTTGGAACTAGTGGTTCAAGAAGGCTGCTCTGTACAGTTGCTCGCTAAAGTACATCAGAATTGATAACTGGTGATGATTATCTGCTACATTGGAACAAAATTCTATAAACAAAAAGTGCTACAAAAAACAAAACAAATTTTTTTAAAAGTACTATAGCAAAAAATCACAACAACAACAACAACTAAAGAAATAAAATAAAATACCCAGTAGCTATCCACTTACATATACCAGCTGTTTTGCTTTCTCTTTTTGTCTACAAACACATGGTCCCGTAAGTGTTGAACCTCGTTTTCTCTTAGGATTTTTACTTTGGTCTCTTGAAAAACATCAGAATTCAATGTTTGAGCATCTCCTCTCTCTCCAGGCAACTGGGCTTTTAGTTCTTCAATAGTTTTCTGCAAGTTCTTAATTTCCTCCTCTCTTTCTAAAATTAACTGGCTATGCGCAGCATTCATCTGCTCATATTGGTACTTAAATTCATCCATTTCCTCCTCCTGCTCCCGTAAAGACTGAAGTAGTTGCATTTTACGCTGGTTTTGATTTTCAATTATATTCAGATGGTCTTGAATTTCATCTTCCAGATGATTTTTGACTATATTCAGTTGAGATACCTCCAATTCTAGTTCTGTGATAGCATCAAGAGCTTCAGGCTCAGCCACTGGTACAGCTTGATTGTGCTGTTCCCGAAGTATTTCCAGTTCTACTCGCAGATAGTTGTTTTCTGCTTTCACGTAGGTAAGACTTCTGTTCTTTCTTTCAAGGGATTGCCTTAAAGTTTCATTTTCTCTTAAGGCCTGAGAACACTTATCTAAATCCTTTTGTAGTTGTGAACTTTTTTCTTCGAGTTTTTCAATAAAAACTTCTTTCTCATTTATGACTTGTGTCAATCGCTCCTCTTCTTCTATGTAAGATGCCAAAATTTCCTCAGTTTCTTTTTCATCAGCAGTCATTTGCTCAATATTCTTTTTGAGTCCTGCTATTTCAAAGTCCTTCTCTTGATTGAGTTGAAGTGCACATTCGTGTTTCAGCTTTAAGTAAGAGGTCTTCAAATTGTGTGCATTGGAGAGTTCCTCAATAGTCTGCCTGTGATTATTTGCTTCTTCCAACAGTCTTTTTTCTGCCTGGTGCAGTTTGGCTTCAGTCTCTTCTTTGTCTCTTTGGAGAGTCTCCGTGATAGTGTCTCTTTCTTGAGAGATTTGATTGTAAGCAGCAATAGATTCTTCCAACTTACGCCTTACATCGTCACGTGCTAAAATCAACATTTCATTTTCCGTCTTGAGTTCAACAGCAACTTTCCTTAAGTTTTCATTGAGCTGTTCCTCTTGAGAAAGATTTTGCCTTAGGTTGCTCACTTCAGCTTCTCGTTCTTTAAGCATGTCATCCTTCCAGTGACTGTTCGAGTCTTCGTTCAGAGAAGTTGGATACTTACTCTTAAATCCAGACAGCTCCTCTTCAAGTTGTCTAATGTGATCCTTAAGCCCCAGGTTTTCCTGCTGGAGGTTTAAACTATTTTTTTGTGACTGATTTAGCTGATCTACTAAATCTTCTACTTTACCTTCAAGCTTCTGCTTAGTTAAATGCAAATCACTGAGGCTCTGCGCATTCTCAGTTAACTTCTCCTTCTGCACATGCAACTCTTGGGATGTGTTCATTTGCTCATCCTCAAGTTGACGAACTCTCTTTTTTTCGTCATCTAGATCTTGTTCCAACTTCTTGATGACAAGGTCTCCTTCATTTTGTTGTTTGGATAGCTCATCTTGTATCAAAATCATGTGCTTTGTAGCTTCCTGATTCTGATGATCCAGTTCTTCTAACTCAGCTATCAGCATTTTCTTCTCATTGATAGTCTGATTCAGTTCTTCCTCCTTTGCCTTCAAGTGAAGTTTTAAGTCTAGTAATTGTACATTCAAATTCACGTCTGTTGAAGCTCTGCTTTTCATGACTTGATAGTCACAGCTCAATTTTGACAGTGACATCTGAAGTTCCTCTTTTTCTTGACTCAATGATGACTTCTCTTTTTCTAAAGCTTCAACATGCATTTTAAGTTTCAGATTGTCTTCAGCAAGGCGGTTATCCTGGTTTAAACCATTTAGTCTCACGATTTCCTTCTCCGCATCAGCCAGGGCTCGTTGAAGCCTGAACACTTCTTCCACTGCTGAATGCTGAGGAAGGGTTCTTCCCTTTTCTGCCACAGTAGAACTCTGCTCCCAAACTGAAATTTCATGCTGATGATCATCTATGTCTGGACTGTGGTTTGGTTGAAGAGTCTTGATAGTATTTAGTACTTTGCAGATTTCACTCGAGTCAGAATGGTGTGTTCCCTGAGCCTCAGCAATCTGCCTCGAGTGGCCAACTTCAGATTCATGTTTTGCAACTTCAGTTGATAATCTGTTTGTTTCTTGTTGTGCTACAATTATGTCACTAAAGTCCGTGTCATCATCACGAAAGGCTGAAGAATGACTACCGATCAGGGAACCGAACGGAGCCGGTGCGGTTGTTGTTGGCACACCGCAAGCTCCCGAGGGTACTGATTGAGCAGCTGCCCGTAGTTGGAACATTTGATCTTGCAGGACAGTCTGTCCTGCTTTAAGATGGCTGATCTCTACCTCTTTCTGTTGCAGTTGATCTTGGCAACTTACAGACTGATGGTTTCTGTGTAGCTCTGGCGCTTCATGCTTTTCTTCCAGGTCAGTACAATACTTTTTCGGTCTTTCATTCTCACATCTTAGTGTGGAATCAGTAGTTTCCATTTCCTTTCTCCGACAATGATGTAAAGCTGCTTCTGGGTCTCCTAAGTCATCCAGAAGCATGTCCCTGGTGAGGGTGGAGCTATGGCCGGTGAGGAAAGGCAAGCTGCTCCCCACCTGAGCCAAGAAGTGGCCCAAGCCTGAGCCCAGGCCTCCAAACCAGGCCGACATCGTGGCCACTTCAGCGAGCCATCGGACCAGCTCTGAGAAGCGCGTCCATCACCATCCACTTCTCTGCCCCGAACGTCCTCCGGCGTTGCCGGGGTCAATTATGACCCAAGCGCTCAGAATTCCTCAGAGCGCGGGGTTCCTGGGGCTCCACCAACCACCAATCATCCCTTCCTGCCTGTAAACTCAGAAGCCTGTCCTGCGCTTTGACCAGGGACCTGCAGCCAGTAGCACACTCACCCCCTGCAGGGCCTCTGCTTCTTCCCTGCACTTGCCTGTCAGCTATTGGCTCACGGGATTGGGCAGGGGTGGCTGGGAGGAGCTAGAGATCCAGGAAAGTGTCCTAGTTTGAGTCCCAAGGCAGTGTGCTGTGGAGCCAGGAAGAATCAATGTTGTAGATGAAATCCAAAGGTAGTTCACTGGACAGTTCCCTCTTGTCTGGGAGAGGTGGGCTTTTTGTCCCATTCAGTTGCATTCAGTTGACGAGGTGAGGTCTGGCTCCACATTAGAGAATGGAATCTATTTAACTAAAAGTCCCCGATTATTCAAAAGTAAATCTCACCCCATAACACCAGCACAGACACACCCAGAATAAAAGTTGGCCAAGTATCTGGGCATCGTAGCCCAGGCGAGTTAACATATAAAATTAACCATCACAAAGTCTTAATCAGTCTCAGAATTCAAATTATAATATGGATTAGATTTCACTAAAGAACCATCTTTACCCTTTCCAAAAGTAAAGTTTTGCTGTTAATCTATACATTTTCGAGTTCAGTTGAACATTATTTGGTCCTTGTTAATTCTGATTGAAGTTTATTTAAGTGCTCAAAAATTCCGCTTAAATTTCACTTAAGAAAATTTGTTTTAGAGCCAATGGGTTGATGTCCACTTAACCTATTGTTGTTTATCAGTGCCAAATATAATCCAGGTTTCAAGAGTCCAGAGTGAAATAAAAAGTTGAGAAATTTTCTACTATGGAGTAACAATCCTAAATGTAATTCCCATACCTCTGAGGATCAGAAGGAGTTAAGATAAGGCCCTGCTTTCCAAGGTGTTTAAATTCCAACAAGTTAATGAGGAGGCAGTTTTGTAGAGTTGGGGACAAAGCAAAGAGATGAAGCACGTGGGCTGTAACAGACATACCCATTGGGACCAGAGCAATTTTGGAGCTAAACTGACAGAGCGCATTTATAAGACCTCTCTCACAAGCATGAGTTGAACAGTAAATGACAACATAGTGTGTAGTTCTCACCTGATGGCTGGTGCAGAGAAAGTGGCCAACAAACAGAGCCTGCTGCCACTTTGTTCATATTTGCTTTTTGTTTTGTTTAGGATCATTTTCCTTATTACCCTTTAGAAGGGGTTTGGGTTTGCTCCCATTACTCTCTTCCCAGAGCCCATTTTCAGGAGACTCTTTTCCTTGAGCTGTTCTTTCTCTATGTCTGTTCAGGAAACAAAACCTCAAGGTGGCAGAAATAAAATTTAAAAAAAGGAAGAATTTTTGGAAAATTAATGGTTAAGTAGATCCTAAGGATTATATGAATCACCTCATAATGTCTCTTGCCTTCGAGATAGCGGAGCAAGTAGACATAATTACTCCGATTGCTATCAGAAACTAGTGACTGCATTTGTGTCCTGGGCTAGAAAAGGAAATCTTCTTGGTCCTTCTTATTCATCTCCAAATCTGAGAGAGAAGTCAGGCCTGTGTTAGTCAGTCTCTCCTCATAAAAGACTAATATAAAAATTTAAGCCCCTTTTAGCATCTGCTGAAGTGAGAATCCACGCTGTACCCCAGCTGTGTCTACTGTTGAAGAAGGCGTCAACAATACCAAGTGTCCTTTTCTCCCTTTAGACCATTCCTCCTGTGTTTGTGTGTGTGTGTGTGTGTGTGTGTGTGTGTGTGTGTTTGTGTGTGTGAGAAGACTTTTTCATCACTTTGACAACATACCTGAGAAAATTAAATGAGTAAATATTTATTTTGGTTCAATTTCAGGCTCCATTGCTGTGGCCTGAAGTGAGGCAGATTACCATGGCAGAGAGCCTGGCTTCAAAACAGAGCCTCTCAACTCATGGAGATCAGGGAAATGGTGAGGGGAAGAGAGGACTGAGGAATATGATGTACCCGTCCAGGGAATCAACTCCAATGGCCTACCCTCCAACTAGGCCCTACCGCCCCCACAGTTTTGACCAACTCCCAATAGTCCTGTCCAATCATGAACCCATCAGTGGATTGATCCACAGATGAGGTTAGAGCTCAGGATTCGATTCACCTTTCTGTAGAGTCCGTTCTGAATGCTGGTAGATTGGGGTCCAAGCTTTCAACACATGACCTTTGGGCAGCATTCCAGATCCAAATTATAGCAGGGTGCCTCCTTCTCTTTAGGTGTTCTGTGTTTGTTTATTGTTTTCAATCACAAATAATGATCCTTTTTCAGTGTAAGACCTATCACATTTGGCTTGAATGTGGTTCCAGTGGTGGTTGCTCCTCCTGCTGAAAGGCATTTCTGATCACTCAGATTCAGTCTTCTGGCATGGTTCGCTCTGACCACAGCTGTTTGTCATTTTATATTTCTATCTGAGAGAGAAACCTACCTACTGTATTCGAAACTGACCATCCAAATGAAAGCATTTCTCTTCTTCCAAATATGTTTGGAATGTTCCTGGAAGCTATGGGGGATATGGAGGGAAAACCCCGGCTCATTCGCGAGCACATGTGACAGAAAGCATCCAATAATCATAAGGGTATCCTTATACATATATTCAGTGCCCCAAAAGCACAAGGTATTGTGATAGATATTGTGAACAACATAAAGCTGTGTTATATACATTTCCTGCTGTGAAGTGCAATTGAATACAGTCAATCAGTGGAGAAGATGTTCCATAGAGTGATCCTTGAATTATAATGCAAGGCCAGCCATTGACGACTGTGGAGGTGAGGATCTCATATGGGGCAAAAGACTGAGTAAGAAAGAATAAGCCAGAAGTAGAGAGCCCTGAATAATGTGGCTTTGTTAAAACACAGTTGAAGGTTAAAGTAATGAAAGCTTTTTGAGTCTATAAACATAGGGTGATAAATTCTATGCAAGACATTAAGTTGGTACTTCTTTTAATACCTCATAATTCATTCAAACATTTTCTTATAGATTTCAGTAGAATTTTTAAATCTCTTCAATATGGGCCTCGTCTCTTCTTGTTTCTTTTTTTAAATGTTTATTGGTTGCTCAAAACATTACAACGATCTTGACATATCATATTTCATACATTTGATTCAAGTGGGGTATGAATTCTTACTTTTACCACGTGTACAGTTTGCAGGATCACATTGGTTATACGTCCAAGTTGATACATACTGCCACACTAGTGTCTGTTATATTCTGCTGCCTTTTCTATTCCCTCCCTATCCCCCCTTCTGTCCCCTCCCCTCCCGTAATCTCTCTCTACCCCAGCTACTGTAATTCATTTCTCTCCTTTTTTCCCCTTTCCCATCACATCCTCTTATATGTAATTTTGTATAACAATGAGGGTATCCTTCCATTTCCATGAAATTTCCCCTTCTCTCTCCCATTCCCTCCCACCTCTTGTCCCTTCTAATTGGTAATCTTCTTTTCATGCTCTTCCAGCCTGCTCTGTTTTGAGTCCCCCTCCTTATATGAAAGAAGACATTCAGCATTTCTTTTCTAGGGATTGGCTAACTTCACTTAGCATAATCTCCTCTAATGCCATCCATTTCCCTGCAAATGCCGTGGTTTTGTTATTTTTTAGTGCTGAGTAATATTCCACTGTGTACAGATGCCACATTTTTTTCATCCATTCATCTGTTGACTGGCATCTAGGTTGGTTCCACATTCTAGCTATTGTGAATTGTGCTGCTATGAGCCTTGATGTAGCTGTATCCCTATAGTATGCTCTTTTTAGGTCTTTGGGAATAGTCCGAGAAGGGGAATAGCTGGGTCGAATGGTGGTTCCATTCCCAGCTTTCCCAGGAATCTCCATAATGCTTTCCAAATTGGCTGCACCAATTTGCAGTCGCACCAGCAATGTACAAGTGTACCTTTTCCCCCACATCCTTGCCAGCACTTGTTGTTGTTTGACTTCCTAATGGCTGCCATTCTTACTGGACTGATTTGGTGTCTTAGAGTGGTTTCAATTTGCATTTCTCTGATTGCTAGAGATGGTGAGCATTTTTTCCGTGTATTTTTTGATTAACTGTATATCCTTCTCTGAGAAGTGTCTGTTCAGGTCCTTGGCCCATTTGTTGATTGGGTTGTTTGCTTTCTTAATGTTTAATTTTTGAGTTGTTTGTATACTCTGGATATTAGGGCTCGGCACATTTGTATTTTTAAGAATTGGCATAATCAATGAAATGTTCCGCACACGTTTGTAGGAAGATTAACATAACACTCCAGTGACAATACAGTAGTAGAAGGATTGATTTGGACTGACAAGTTGTTCAGTGAATGATATATTACCCATAAATTTGAATTCTCATTATCATAAAGAAGCAAGGTGAAAATAAGAATTTAAGAGAGTGTTGGGGATGTGGCTCAAGTAGTAGCTCCTTCACCTAGCATGCGTGAGGCATGGGGTTTGATCCTCAGCACTACCTAAAAAAATAAATAAAATAAAGATGTTGTGTCCACTAAAGGCTAAGTAATCAATATTTTTAAAATAGAATGTAAAATAGTCCATAAATGTTATATACAAACTGTGAAAGTAGATTCTTCAACAGATTAATTGTCTACCTCGAACTAGAATCAGTTGCCTACTGATTTGCCTGGATGATGTTCTCAATTCTGGTTTTTTTTTTTTTTTTTTTTTTTTCATTCCACTAGGCAAACATCTGCAGGGCTTTCTTGATGGCAACGTAGTGATTACTGAGCTCTACCCTATTAGAAATACAACTAGTTTTCAACTCATGAAAGTCTATAAAAGCCACTTTTTTAGAAGTCTCTAAACTTTGGAACTATTCAATGATACTCTATTTTTGCCAGCAATACACAATATATATATTTTTTAATGTAAAGGGCAAGGTATTGAACAGACACTTCACAGAAGAAGCAATACAATCAATCAATAAATACATGAAAAAAATGTTCAACTTCACTAGTAATGAGAGAAATGCAAATCAAAACTACTCTAAGATTTCATCTCACTTCAATCAGAATGGCAATCATCAAGAATATCAGCAACAATAAGTGTTGGCGAGGATGAGGGGGGAAAAGGTACACGTATACATTGCTGGTGGCACTGCAAATTGATGCAGCCAGTCTGAAAAGCAGTATGAAAATTCCTCGGAAAACTGGGATCGGAAGCACCCTTTGACCCAGCTATCCCACTCATTGGTTTATAACTAGAGGACTTAAAATCAGTATACTAAAAATTCATTAAATTTCATTTAAATTAATACAATTTAACAAAGTCAATTTAAATAACATTTAATATAGATTAAGCCATTGAATATTAACTATATAATAAAAATATTAATAAAATTAATTTTAATAAAAATCCTCTTAGTGGTTTTAGAAACTACAGGTATCAGAGAAATATTAGCTATATATTCTACTTTTGTCTGCTGTCTCATTTTGCCTAACTTAAGCTAGAAACTTTTGTTTATCTTTTATCTTAATTTACCAAGATGAAAATGGGAAGACAAAACACCCAGTAGCTACACACATCAGCTTTTCCTTTGTTTTTTCTAAATTTTGCCTTAACATTTACATTATTTTATCCAGTATCCAGGTATTATGTTTTTATGTTAAAAGCATATGCCGTTTGATTTCAATCTCTTTTCAAATACATATATCTAAATCCCTGTTGCTTCTGCCATACTCACCAGATGACTGTTATAGTATTTTAATTTAATCCCATCTTGATTTTTGCTTTAATCTAACAATAATTTGGAATTGTTTCTATGGCCCTAATTTCATTGTATATGGAATTTTTTTTTTTTTTTTTTTTTGAGGAGTCAAAATTCTTCTAATTTTAGAATCACAAGGAATTGCAGCGTGTGTGATAACACCTTTACGGAATTGGCTGGCGTTTTCATTGTGGTCTAGGGCATGGTAAATTTTGGTGGCTGTAGCCTGTGTGTTTGAACATGATATGTAGTTTTGTGTGCATGGTACAACTTCTCGGTATAGCTACTCAGTCAGGCTTCTTAAGTGCATTACACAGCTCTTCTCTATCCCCTCCCTGCTTGTTGGTGGTTCCTTGTTTGGGTTCTGAGAGAGGGATGTTCAGTTTATGCCTTTTATTCTGCAGGGTTTCCCATGTTTTTGCTCTATATACCCCACGCTGTGGTACCCCAGATAACTATCTTATTGTTGTCCTGTGCTCTGTGATCCCTGGTATGTAATACTGAAAGCATGAAGCAGCCTGTTACCTCTCAGCTTCTGCAAGTGAAGTGTTTTCTTGCACGTTCTATATTTGCTTTTGTCTTTTCAACTTGATCTACTCTTTCATAATCTATTTTTGTGTTCAGTCCTTGAAATTCTCATTCTTATTTTGGATGACTCAGCATTTTCAAATGTCCTCTTCTAATTTCTATGAAGATTTGGTGGTAGAAGGAGAAAGAGAGGTGAAACATGCTCCTTTTCAGCCTTTAAGATTGAACTTCAAATCTTAGTGTAGTTTTGATTTTCACTTCTCTAAGTGCTAGTGATGATGAGCATATTTGCATCTATTTGTTGATTAATTTTATATCATCTTGGGAGAAGTGTCTGTTCAGGTCCGTGGCCCATTTATTGAATGGGTCATTTTATTTATGTATTTATTTATTTAATTATGTGTGTGTGTGTGTGTGTGTGTGTGTGTGTGTGTCTATTTAGATTTGTGAGTTCTTTCTATACCCTAGAGATTAGTGCTCTATCTGATGTGTGATGGGGCAAAACTTTTCTCCCAAGATGTAGGATCTCTATTCACCTCCCAGATTGTTTGTTTTGTGGAGAAGAAACTTTTTTAGTTTGCATCTATCTCATTTATTGATACTGGATTTTAATTCTTGTGCTATAGGAGTCTTATTAAGGAATTTTGGGACTAATCCCATATGATTGGAATTAGGGCCTACTTTTTCTTCTGTTACATGCAAGGTCTCTGGTTTTATTCCTAGGTCCTTGATTCATTTGAGTGGAGTTTTGTGCATGGTGAGAGATAGGGATTTAATTGCACCTCCCTCCAGTTAGAATGTCAGCGATTTTTGAAAATGGCAACTATTATGAAGACAACAACAATAAGTGTTGGTGAGGATTTCAGGAAACATGTACACCCCTACACTGTCGGTGGGACTGTAGATTGGTGCAGCCAATATGGAAAGCAGTTTGGAGATTCCCTGGAAATTTGGGAGTAGAACCACCATTTGACCTAGCTATCCCTCTTTTTGGTCTATACCCAAAGGACTTAAAAACTGCAAACTACAGGGACACAGCCACATCAATGTTCATAGCAGCAAAATTCACATTAGCTAAATTGTGGAAACAACTTAGTAGATGAATGCATAAAAAATGTGGCATTTATACACAATTAATATTACTCAGATACTTACCCTCTCGCTCAGTCCAGGAGACGCTAGTGCCCTTCACTACCTCTGTCAGAGCCTGGTTCGGACAGCTGGTGCCTCGGAGAGGACAGGCTGATCCTGCCTGCCTCCCGGGTACCCTTTGTCACAGGGAGCGACATTAATGTGAGACCAAATAAAATCCAGTCATAGACATTAATAGAATATCTCAAAAAAGTATTTAATAAAAAGGCTAGCAAATACAGGGTCTTTAATGAAACTTTAATAAAATTTATGAGACAAGGAAACTGAAAGCACAATATTTTCTTAGGAACTTTTCTGTTTGGTGTTATTCTTTACAATATAGAAGCTTTTCCTAAGAATGCAGGGAGTATGAAATTTCTAAGGCTATCTTGCTGTTTTCTCCATTAAACCCCTTGTCTTAAAAAAAAAAAAATCTTGAACCTATATTAATCTTTGTGATTTTTCTGAGTACCTGTATAACATATTTTTCTCAAGAATGCAGTGAGGTCGCCGTTTCCAAGAGCTCTTTAATTCTGAAATATAAGAAGTGTGTTTTCAGGCATTGAAACCCAAAGGCTCACCTAGACACGATGGAGTGAGCAGAATATATAAAAATCTCTCATGACAAATCTGAACTCTGCTTTTCCCAACCATGTGAAGTCTACTGGAATAAGATTCCAAGTAGTTTGGCAAGTCGAAGCCAAATATATAGTTTGATATTCTTCTCAGGAGTAAGCCGTGTGATGTTACAGGAAGGCAGATTTTAGTGCTGCATTTCTGATTGTATCCCCCCAAAAGTTGTTCCATGCATATCATGCAAGAATGTAACCTCCAAAAAATGAATAAATCAAAAAGAGGAAATTTGACGTAAGAAGGCTGGATAATATTTGCATGTTCGTGTATTTTTACCACACATCATACCTTCTTATTTCTTCCTTGCTCTGATTTGAAGCATATGCTTTCATTTTTCATTTTGGCTTACTATGTTATCACTTAATAATAATTCAGTAAATTTACTTAGAACAAGAAAGTCACCTAATGACTCATGTCTTAGAGATGCTTTCAAATAAAAGTAATTGTGCATTTTGTACCATAGAGTATTCCCAGTGTTTCCTAGAATCGTTGCAACTGACGCTGGAAGCTTTGAAATAGAGCAGGAGGCATAAGGGCTGTGGCTTGTGACCCTTCCCAAAGTATGTAAGATTGATAGACATTGAATGCAGATAAAGAACTATGCATCATTGAATTTTTTCCTGTCACTAAAATGCTAGTAGAGCTCAAGGAATTGTGAGTCTCTTTGTCTACAGTACAGGAAAAATAAGAAATTTAAAGACTTGAGTTCCATACAATTTCTGATAACATACCTTAGGTTCTCAGCTTAAAAACACAAAAAGAGAAATGTCATCATTTTCCATAGCATTTGGAAACTTTTCATAGGTTGGAAACTTTACTATCAGAGCTCATCAGTTCTCAGACATTTATATGTTTTGAATACTTGGCCAATGTGACTTTGGGATGCGTCCTCCAGTTGTTGTTTCAGTGATTTTGTTCATGCCTAACAACTGGTGGCATCTTGATTTTGGTCAAATAATGTAAATGTTAAGGTGAAATTTAGAAATAAGAAAGGAAAAGCTGATATGTGTGTAGCTACTAGGTGTTTTTCTTCCTTTTTTTTTTTTTTTTTTTTTTTTAATTTTTGTAAAGTAAAACAAAAGATAAACCAAAAGGTTCTAGCTTAAGTTAGGTAAAATCAAAGAGGAGAAAAAAGAAGATAATATTGCTAATACTTCACTGCCACCTGTAATTTCCAAAACAACTAAGAGCATTTTTATTAAAATTAACTTTATTGACATTTATATTAAGTTATATAGTCGATATTAAATAATTCAATCTATATTATGTTAAATTTACTTTGTTAAATTGTATTAATTTAAATAAAATTTAATGAATTTTTAAATATAAATCGTACTATAATTTAATATAAATGGAATTTATATTAAATTATAAATAAATTTAATATTTAGAATTTAATATAAACAATATCAATTAATAAAATACATTTAGATCAAACCATAGTATTAAGAAATTTAAATAATACTACTAAGATTAATTTAAATTAGATTAATTTATATTAAATGATAGTATAATTTATATTTTAAAATATATTAAATTTTGTTTAAATTAATTTTAATAAAAAGGTTCTGAATGGTTTTAGAAACTACAGGTGTCGGAGAAGTATGTGCTATGCAATCTGCTTTTTCTCTTCTCTGATTTCACCTACTTAAGCTAGAAACTTTTGATTCATCTTTTACCTTAATTTATCAAAAGGTTGTAACTACTCCTATTTTAAAGCTTTTCATCTTTCAAAAACTGTTGTTAGCTTATTTCTCTCCCCAACTTGTTTTGATCCAATGTTTTATAGAATGTGTTTATAAGAATTATTGTAGAGCCCCCAATAGTATGTAGATAAGCAGTCCAGATATTTAATGATACATTCCTACTAATTAACTTTTCCATTGGCAATGGATCACGTGATCCCACTTTGGGGTTGACTCATAGAAATACTCTTCCTTCTGGACATATTTATCATCTGGAAAACTGAATTAATGTGAAGTGACTTTCGTAGAGAAATGGAAATCGGCAAAATGGATAGGGGTCATAGAATTTGGATTCAAGGCATCTTAGAATTTATCCACTAAGCTTCCTGTTTAGGTCCTCCCCATTGGAATTTTCTCTTGGTAGTTGTACAGTGTTATCTTGGATAAACTAAATATTCTCAACGTTTTGCAACACTATATTTGGTTTTCACGTACTCTAAATCGGAGACCTCCTTCTTATGGGTTGGGTTTTTCTTGTTTCCTGTAATTACATGTATCGTTTTTATCTTAATGCCATTAAGTGAGGTTGGAACTAGTGGTTCAAGAAGGCTGCTCTGTACAGTTGCTCGCTAAAGTACATCAGAATTGATAACTGGTGATGATTATCTGCTACATTGGAACAAAATTCTATAAACAAAAAGTGCTACAAAAAACAAAACAAATTTTTTTAAAAGTACTATAGCAAAAAATCACAACAACAACAACAACTAAAGAAATAAAATAAAATACCCAGTAGCTATCCACTTACATATACCAGCTGTTTTGCTTTCTCTTTTTGTCTACAAACACATGGTCCCGTAAGTGTTGAACCTCGTTTTCTCTTAGGATTTTTACTTTGGTCTCTTGAAAAACATCAGAATTCAATGTTTGAGCATCTCCTCTCTCTCCAGGCAACTGGGCTTTTAGTTCTTCAATAGTTTTCTGCAAGTTCTTAATTTCCTCCTCTCTTTCTAAAATTAACTGGCTATGCGCAGCATTCATCTGCTCATATTGGTACTTAAATTCATCCATTTCCTCCTCCTGCTCCCGTAAAGACTGAAGTAGTTGCATTTTACGCTGGTTTTGATTTTCAATTATATTCAGATGGTCTTGAATTTCATCTTCCAGATGATTTTTGACTATATTCAGTTGAGATACCTCCAATTCTAGTTCTGTGATAGCATCAAGAGCTTCAGGCTCAGCCACTGGTACAGCTTGATTGTGCTGTTCCCGAAGTATTTCCAGTTCTACTCGCAGATAGTTGTTTTCTGCTTTCACGTAGGTAAGACTTCTGTCCTTTCTTTCAAGGGATTGCCTTAAAGTTTCATTTTCTCTTAAGGCCTGAGAACACTTATCTAAATCCTTTTGTAGTTGTGAACTTTTTTCTTCGAGTTTTTCAATAAAAACTTCTTTCTCATTTATGACTTGTGTCAATCGCTCCTCTTCTTCTATGTAAGATGCCAAAATTTCCTCAGTTTCTTTTTCATCAGCAGTCATTTGCTCAATATTCTTTTTGAGTCCTGCTATTTCAAAGTCCTTCTCTTGATTGAGTTGAAGTGCACATTCGTGTTTCAGCTTTAAGTAAGAGGTCTTCAAATTGTGTGCATTGGAGAGTTCCTCAATAGTCTGCCTGTGATTATTTGCTTCTTCCAACAGTCTTTTTTCTGCCTGGTGCAGTTTGGCTTCAGTCTCTTCTTTGTCTCTTTGGAGAGTCTCCGTGATAGTGTCTCTTTCTTGAGAGATTTGATTGTAAGCAGCAATAGATTCTTCCAACTTACGCCTTACATCGTCACGTGCTAAAATCAACATTTCATTTTCCGTCTTGAGTTCAACAGCAACTTTCCTTAAGTTTTCATTGAGCTGTTCCTCTTGAGAAAGATTTTGCCTTAGGTTGCTCACTTCAGCTTCTCGTTCTTTAAGCATGTCATCCTTCCAGTGACTGTTCGAGTCTTCGTTCAGAGAAGTTGGATACTTACTCTTAAATCCAGACAGCTCCTCTTCAAGTTGTCTAATGTGATCCTTAAGCCCCAGGTTTTCCTGCTGGAGGTTTAAACTATTTTTTTGTGACTGATTTAGCTGATCTACTAAATCTTCTACTTTACCTTCAAGCTTCTGCTTAGTTAAATGCAAATCACTGAGGCTCTGCGCATTCTCAGTTAACTTCTCCTTCTGCACATGCAACTCTTGGGATGTGTTCATTTGCTCATCCTCAAGTTGACGAACTCTCTTTTTTTCGTCATCTAGATCTTGTTCCAACTTCTTGATGACAAGGTCTCCTTCATTTTGTTGTTTGGATAGCTCATCTTGTATCAAAATCATGTGCTTTGTAGCTTCCTGATTCTGATGATCCAGTTCTTCTAACTCAGCTATCAGCATTTTCTTCTCATTGATAGTCTGATTCAGTTCTTCCTCCTTTGCCTTCAAGTGAAGTTTTAAGTCTAGTAATTGTACATTCAAATTCACGTCTGTTGAAGCTCTGCTTTTCATGACTTGATAGTCACAGCTCAATTTTGACAGTGACATCTGAAGTTCCTCTTTTTCTTGACTCAATGATGACTTCTCTTTTTCTAAAGCTTCAACATGCATTTTAAGTTTCAGATTGTCTTCAGCAAGGCGGTTATCCTGGTTTAAACCATTTAGTCTCACGATTTCCTTCTCCGCATCAGCCAGGGCTCGTTGAAGCCTGAACACTTCTTCCACTGCTGAATGCTGAGGAAGGGTTCTTCCCTTTTCTGCCACAGTAGAACTCTGCTCCCAAACTGAAATTTCATGCTGATGATCATCTATGTCTGGACTGTGGTTTGGTTGAAGAGTCTTGATAGTATTTAGTACTTTGCAGATTTCACTCGAGTCAGAATGGTGTGTTCCCTGAGCCTCAGCAATCTGCCTCGAGTGGCCAACTTCAGATTCATGTTTTGCAACTTCAGTTGATAATCTGTTTGTTTCTTGTTGTGCTACAATTATGTCACTAAAGTCCGTGTCATCATCACGAAAGGCTGAAGAATGACTACCGATCAGGGAACCGAACGGAGCCGGTGCGGTTGTTGTTGGCACACCGCAAGCTCCCGAGGGTACTGATTGAGCAGCTGCCCGTAGTTGGAACATTTGATCTTGCAGGACAGTCTGTCCTGCTTTAAGATGGCTGATCTCTACCTCTTTCTGTTGCAGTTGATCTTGGCAACTTACAGACTGATGGTTTCTGTGTAGCTCTGGCGCTTCATGCTTTTCTTCCAGGTCAGTACAATACTTTTTCGGTCTTTCATTCTCACATCTTAGTGTGGAATCAGTAGTTTCCATTTCCTTTCTCCGACAATGATGTAAAGCTGCTTCTGGGTCTCCTAAGTCATCCAGAAGCATGTCCCTGGTGAGGGTGGAGCTATGGCCGGTGAGGAAAGGCAAGCTGCTCCCCACCTGAGCCAAGAAGTGGCCCAAGCCTGAGCCCAGGCCTCCAAACCAGGCCGACATCGTGGCCACTTCAGCGAGCCATCGGACCAGCTCTGAGAAGCGCGTCCATCACCATCCACTTCTCTGCCCCGAACGTCCTCCGGCGTTGCCGGGGTCAATTATGACCCAAGCGCTCAGAATTCCTCAGAGCGCGGGGTTCCTGGGGCTCCACCAACCACCAATCATCCCTTCCTGCCTGTAAACTCAGAAGCCTGTCCTGCGCTTTGACCAGGGACCTGCAGCCAGTAGCACACTCACCCCCTGCAGGGCCTCTGCTTCTTCCCTGCACTTGCCTGTCAGCTATTGGCTCACGGGATTGGGCAGGGGTGGCTGGGAGGAGCTAGAGATCCAGGAAAGTGTCCTAGTTTGAGTCCCAAGGCAGTGTGCTGTGGAGCCAGGAAGAATCAATGTTGTAGATGAAATCCAAAGGTAGTTCACTGGACAGTTCCCTCTTGTCTGGGAGAGGTGGGCTTTTTGTCCCATTCAGTTGCATTCAGTTGACGAGGTGAGGTCTGGCTCCACATTAGAGAATGGAATCTATTTAACTAAAAGTCCCCGATTATTCAAAAGTAAATCTCACCCCATAACACCAGCACAGACACACCCAGAATAAAAGTTGGCCAAGTATCTGGGCATCGTAGCCCAGGCGAGTTAACATATAAAATTAACCATCACAAAGTCTTAATCAGTCTCAGAATTCAAATTATAATATGGATTAGATTTCACTAAAGAACCATCTTTACCCTTTCCAAAAGTAAAGTTTTGCTGTTAATCTATACATTTTCGAGTTCAGTTGAACATTATTTGGTCCTTGTTAATTCTGATTGAAGTTTATTTAAGTGCTCAAAAATTCCGCTTAAATTTCACTTAAGAAAATTTGTTTTAGAGCCAATGGGTTGATGTCCACTTAACCTATTGTTGTTTATCAGTGCCAAATATAATCCAGGTTTCAAGAGTCCAGAGTGAAATAAAAAGTTGAGAAATTTTCTACTATGGAGTAACAATCCTAAATGTAATTCCCATACCTCTGAGGATCAGAAGGAGTTAAGATAAGGCCCTGCTTTCCAAGGTGTTTAAATTCCAACAAGTTAATGAGGAGGCAGTTTTGTAGAGTTGGGGACAAAGCAAAGAGATGAAGCACGTGGGCTGTAACAGACATACCCATTGGGACCAGAGCAATTTTGGAGCTAAACTGACAGAGCGCATTTATAAGACCTCTCTCACAAGCATGAGTTGAACAGTAAATGACAACATAGTGTGTAGTTCTCACCTGATGGCTGGTGCAGAGAAAGTGGCCAACAAACAGAGCCTGCTGCCACTTTGTTCATATTTGCTTTTTGTTTTGTTTAGGATCATTTTCCTTATTACCCTTTAGAAGGGGTTTGGGTTTGCTCCCATTACTCTCTTCCCAGAGCCCATTTTCAGGAGACTCTTTTCCTTGAGCTGTTCTTTCTCTATGTCTGTTCAGGAAACAAAACCTCAAGGTGGCAGAAATAAAATTTAAAAAAAGGAAGAATTTTTGGAAAATTAATGGTTAAGTAGATCCTAAGGATTATATGAATCACCTCATAATGTCTCTTGCCTTCGAGATAGCGGAGCAAGTAGACATAATTACTCCGATTGCTATCAGAAACTAGTGACTGCATTTGTGTCCTGGGCTAGAAAAGGAAATCTTCTTGGTCCTTCTTATTCATCTCCAAATCTGAGAGAGAAGTCAGGCCTGTGTTAGTCAGTCTCTCCTCATAAAAGACTAATATAAAAATTTAAGCCCCTTTTAGCATCTGCTGAAGTGAGAATCCACGCTGTACCCCAGCTGTGTCTACTGTTGAAGAAGGCGTCAACAATACCAAGTGTCCTTTTCTCCCTTTAGACCATTCCTCCTGTGTTTGTGTGTGTGTGTGTGTGTGTGTGTGTGTGTGTGTGTTTGTGTGTGTGAGAAGACTTTTTCATCACTTTGACAACATACCTGAGAAAATTAAATGAGTAAATATTTATTTTGGTTCAATTTCAGGCTCCATTGCTGTGGCCTGAAGTGAGGCAGATTACCATGGCAGAGAGCCTGGCTTCAAAACAGAGCCTCTCAACTCATGGAGATCAGGGAAATGGTGAGGGGAAGAGAGGACTGAGGAATATGATGTACCCGTCCAGGGAATCAACTCCAATGGCCTACCCTCCAACTAGGCCCTACCGCCCCCACAGTTTTGACCAACTCCCAATAGTCCTGTCCAATCATGAACCCATCAGTGGATTGATCCACAGATGAGGTTAGAGCTCAGGATTCGATTCACCTTTCTGTAGAGTCCGTTCTGAATGCTGGTAGATTGGGGTCCAAGCTTTCAACACATGACCTTTGGGCAGCATTCCAGATCCAAATTATAGCAGGGTGCCTCCTTCTCTTTAGGTGTTCTGTGTTTGTTTATTGTTTTCAATCACAAATAATGATCCTTTTTCAGTGTAAGACCTATCACATTTGGCTTGAATGTGGTTCCAGTGGTGGTTGCTCCTCCTGCTGAAAGGCATTTCTGATCACTCAGATTCAGTCTTCTGGCATGGTTCGCTCTGACCACAGCTGTTTGTCATTTTATATTTCTATCTGAGAGAGAAACCTACCTACTGTATTCGAAACTGACCATCCAAATGAAAGCATTTCTCTTCTTCCAAATATGTTTGGAATGTTCCTGGAAGCTATGGGGGATATGGAGGGAAAACCCCGGCTCATTCGCGAGCACATGTGACAGAAAGCATCCAATAATCATAAGGGTATCCTTATACATATATTCAGTGCCCCAAAAGCACAAGGTATTGTGATAGATATTGTGAACAACATAAAGCTGTGTTATATACATTTCCTGCTGTGAAGTGCAATTGAATACAGTCAATCAGTGGAGAAGATGTTCCATAGAGTGATCCTTGAATTATAATGCAAGGCCAGCCATTGACGACTGTGGAGGTGAGGATCTCATATGGGGCAAAAGACTGAGTAAGAAAGAATAAGCCAGAAGTAGAGAGCCCTGAATAATGTGGCTTTGTTAAAACACAGTTGAAGGTTAAAGTAATGAAAGCTTTTTGAGTCTATAAACATAGGGTGATAAATTCTATGCAAGACATTAAGTTGGTACTTCTTTTAATACCTCATAATTCATTCAAACATTTTCTTATAGATTTCAGTAGAATTTTTAAATCTCTTCAATATGGGCCTCGTCTCTTCTTGTTTCTTTTTTTAAATGTTTATTGGTTGCTCAAAACATTACAACGATCTTGACATATCATATTTCATACATTTGATTCAAGTGGGGTATGAATTCTTACTTTTACCACGTGTACAGTTTGCAGGATCACATTGGTTATACGTCCAAGTTGATACATACTGCCACACTAGTGTCTGTTATATTCTGCTGCCTTTTCTATTCCCTCCCTATCCCCCCTTCTGTCCCCTCCCCTCCCGTAATCTCTCTCTACCCCAGCTACTGTAATTCATTTCTCTCCTTTTTTCCCCTTTCCCATCACATCCTCTTATATGTAATTTTGTATAACAATGAGGGTATCCTTCCATTTCCATGAAATTTCCCCTTCTCTCTCCCATTCCCTCCCACCTCTTGTCCCTTCTAATTGGTAATCTTCTTTTCATGCTCTTCCAGCCTGCTCTGTTTTGAGTCCCCCTCCTTATATGAAAGAAGACATTCAGCATTTCTTTTCTAGGGATTGGCTAACTTCACTTAGCATAATCTCCTCTAATGCCATCCATTTCCCTGCAAATGCCGTGGTTTTGTTATTTTTTAGTGCTGAGTAATATTCCACTGTGTACAGATGCCACATTTTTTTCATCCATTCATCTGTTGACTGGCATCTAGGTTGGTTCCACATTCTAGCTATTGTGAATTGTGCTGCTATGAGCCTTGATGTAGCTGTATCCCTATAGTATGCTCTTTTTAGGTCTTTGGGAATAGTCCGAGAAGGGGAATAGCTGGGTCGAATGGTGGTTCCATTCCCAGCTTTCCCAGGAATCTCCATAATGCTTTCCAAATTGGCTGCACCAATTTGCAGTCGCACCAGCAATGTACAAGTGTACCTTTTCCCCCACATCCTTGCCAGCACTTGTTGTTGTTTGACTTCCTAATGGCTGCCATTCTTACTGGACTGATTTGGTGTCTTAGAGTGGTTTCAATTTGCATTTCTCTGATTGCTAGAGATGGTGAGCATTTTTTCCGTGTATTTTTTGATTAACTGTATATCCTTCTCTGAGAAGTGTCTGTTCAGGTCCTTGGCCCATTTGTTGATTGGGTTGTTTGCTTTCTTAATGTTTAATTTTTGAGTTGTTTGTATACTCTGGATATTAGGGCTCGGCACATTTGTATTTTTAAGAATTGGCATAATCAATGAAATGTTCCGCACACGTTTGTAGGAAGATTAACATAACACTCCAGTGACAATACAGTAGTAGAAGGATTGATTTGGACTGACAAGTTGTTCAGTGAATGATATATTACCCATAAATTTGAATTCTCATTATCATAAAGAAGCAAGGTGAAAATAAGAATTTAAGAGAGTGTTGGGGATGTGGCTCAAGTAGTAGCTCCTTCACCTAGCATGCGTGAGGCATGGGGTTTGATCCTCAGCACTACCTAAAAAAATAAATAAAATAAAGATGTTGTGTCCACTAAAGGCTAAGTAATCAATATTTTTAAAATAGAATGTAAAATAGTCCATAAATGTTATATACAAACTGTGAAAGTAGATTCTTCAACAGATTAATTGTCTACCTCGAACTAGAATCAGTTGCCTACTGATTTGCCTGGATGATGTTCTCAATTCTGGTTTTTTTTTTTTTTTTTTTTTTTTCATTCCACTAGGCAAACATCTGCAGGGCTTTCTTGATGGCAACGTAGTGATTACTGAGCTCTACCCTATTAGAAATACAACTAGTTTTCAACTCATGAAAGTCTATAAAAGCCACTTTTTTAGAAGTCTCTAAACTTTGGAACTATTCAATGATACTCTATTTTTGCCAGCAATACACAATATATATATTTTTTAATGTAAAGGGCAAGGTATTGAACAGACACTTCACAGAAGAAGCAATACAATCAATCAATAAATACATGAAAAAAATGTTCAACTTCACTAGTAATGAGAGAAATGCAAATCAAAACTACTCTAAGATTTCATCTCACTTCAATCAGAATGGCAATCATCAAGAATATCAGCAACAATAAGTGTTGGCGAGGATGAGGGGGGAAAAGGTACACGTATACATTGCTGGTGGCACTGCAAATTGATGCAGCCAGTCTGAAAAGCAGTATGAAAATTCCTCGGAAAACTGGGATCGGAAGCACCCTTTGACCCAGCTATCCCACTCATTGGTTTATAACTAGAGGACTTAAAATCAGTATACTAAAAATTCATTAAATTTCATTTAAATTAATACAATTTAACAAAGTCAATTTAAATAACATTTAATATAGATTAAGCCATTGAATATTAACTATATAATAAAAATATTAATAAAATTAATTTTAATAAAAATCCTCTTAGTGGTTTTAGAAACTACAGGTATCAGAGAAATATTAGCTATATATTCTACTTTTGTCTGCTGTCTCATTTTGCCTAACTTAAGCTAGAAACTTTTGTTTATCTTTTATCTTAATTTACCAAGATGAAAATGGGAAGACAAAACACCCAGTAGCTACACACATCAGCTTTTCCTTTGTTTTTTCTAAATTTTGCCTTAACATTTACATTATTTTATCCAGTATCCAGGTATTATGTTTTTATGTTAAAAGCATATGCCGTTTGATTTCAATCTCTTTTCAAATACATATATCTAAATCCCTGTTGCTTCTGCCATACTCACCAGATGACTGTTATAGTATTTTAATTTAATCCCATCTTGATTTTTGCTTTAATCTAACAATAATTTGGAATTGTTTCTATGGCCCTAATTTCATTGTATATGGAATTTTTTTTTTTTTTTTTTTTTGAGGAGTCAAAATTCTTCTAATTTTAGAATCACAAGGAATTGCAGCGTGTGTGATAACACCTTTACGGAATTGGCTGGCGTTTTCATTGTGGTCTAGGGCATGGTAAATTTTGGTGGCTGTAGCCTGTGTGTTTGAACATGATATGTAGTTTTGTGTGCATGGTACAACTTCTCGGTATAGCTACTCAGTCAGGCTTCTTAAGTGCATTACACAGCTCTTCTCTATCCCCTCCCTGCTTGTTGGTGGTTCCTTGTTTGGGTTCTGAGAGAGGGATGTTCAGTTTATGCCTTTTATTCTGCAGGGTTTCCCATGTTTTTGCTCTATATACCCCACGCTGTGGTACCCCAGATAACTATCTTATTGTTGTCCTGTGCTCTGTGATCCCTGGTATGTAATACTGAAAGCATGAAGCAGCCTGTTACCTCTCAGCTTCTGCAAGTGAAGTGTTTTCTTGCACGTTCTATATTTGCTTTTGTCTTTTCAACTTGATCTACTCTTTCATAATCTATTTTTGTGTTCAGTCCTTGAAATTCTCATTCTTATTTTGGATGACTCAGCATTTTCAAATGTCCTCTTCTAATTTCTATGAAGATTTGGTGGTAGAAGGAGAAAGAGAGGTGAAACATGCTCCTTTTCAGCCTTTAAGATTGAACTTCAAATCTTAGTGTAGTTTTGATTTTCACTTCTCTAAGTGCTAGTGATGATGAGCATATTTGCATCTATTTGTTGATTAATTTTATATCATCTTGGGAGAAGTGTCTGTTCAGGTCCGTGGCCCATTTATTGAATGGGTCATTTTATTTATGTATTTATTTATTTAATTATGTGTGTGTGTGTGTGTGTGTGTGTGTGTGTGTGTCTATTTAGATTTGTGAGTTCTTTCTATACCCTAGAGATTAGTGCTCTATCTGATGTGTGATGGGGCAAAACTTTTCTCCCAAGATGTAGGATCTCTATTCACCTCCCAGATTGTTTGTTTTGTGGAGAAGAAACTTTTTTAGTTTGCATCTATCTCATTTATTGATACTGGATTTTAATTCTTGTGCTATAGGAGTCTTATTAAGGAATTTTGGGACTAATCCCATATGATTGGAATTAGGGCCTACTTTTTCTTCTGTTACATGCAAGGTCTCTGGTTTTATTCCTAGGTCCTTGATTCATTTGAGTGGAGTTTTGTGCATGGTGAGAGATAGGGATTTAATTGCACCTCCCTCCAGTTAGAATGTCAGCGATTTTTGAAAATGGCAACTATTATGAAGACAACAACAATAAGTGTTGGTGAGGATTTCAGGAAACATGTACACCCCTACACTGTCGGTGGGACTGTAGATTGGTGCAGCCAATATGGAAAGCAGTTTGGAGATTCCCTGGAAATTTGGGAGTAGAACCACCATTTGACCTAGCTATCCCTCTTTTTGGTCTATACCCAAAGGACTTAAAAACTGCAAACTACAGGGACACAGCCACATCAATGTTCATAGCAGCAAAATTCACATTAGCTAAATTGTGGAAACAACTTAGTAGATGAATGCATAAAAAATGTGGCATTTATACACAATTAATATTACTCAGATACTTACCCTCTCGCTCAGTCCAGGAGACGCTAGTGCCCTTCACTACCTCTGTCAGAGCCTGGTTCGGACAGCTGGTGCCTCGGAGAGGACAGGCTGATCCTGCCTGCCTCCCGGGTACCCTTTGTCACAGGGAGCGACATTAATGTGAGACCAAATAAAATCCAGTCATAGACATTAATAGAATATCTCAAAAAAGTATTTAATAAAAAGGCTAGCAAATACAGGGTCTTTAATGAAACTTTAATAAAATTTATGAGACAAGGAAACTGAAAGCACAATATTTTCTTAGGAACTTTTCTGTTTGGTGTTATTCTTTACAATATAGAAGCTTTTCCTAAGAATGCAGGGAGTATGAAATTTCTAAGGCTATCTTGCTGTTTTCTCCATTAAACCCCTTGTCTTAAAAAAAAAAAAATCTTGAACCTATATTAATCTTTGTGATTTTTCTGAGTACCTGTATAACATATTTTTCTCAAGAATGCAGTGAGGTCGCCGTTTCCAAGAGCTCTTTAATTCTGAAATATAAGAAGTGTGTTTTCAGGCATTGAAACCCAAAGGCTCACCTAGACACGATGGAGTGAGCAGAATATATAAAAATCTCTCATGACAAATCTGAACTCTGCTTTTCCCAACCATGTGAAGTCTACTGGAATAAGATTCCAAGTAGTTTGGCAAGTCGAAGCCAAATATATAGTTTGATATTCTTCTCAGGAGTAAGCCGTGTGATGTTACAGGAAGGCAGATTTTAGTGCTGCATTTCTGATTGTATCCCCCCAAAAGTTGTTCCATGCATATCATGCAAGAATGTAACCTCCAAAAAATGAATAAATCAAAAAGAGGAAATTTGACGTAAGAAGGCTGGATAATATTTGCATGTTCGTGTATTTTTACCACACATCATACCTTCTTATTTCTTCCTTGCTCTGATTTGAAGCATATGCTTTCATTTTTCATTTTGGCTTACTATGTTATCACTTAATAATAATTCAGTAAATTTACTTAGAACAAGAAAGTCACCTAATGACTCATGTCTTAGAGATGCTTTCAAATAAAAGTAATTGTGCATTTTGTACCATAGAGTATTCCCAGTGTTTCCTAGAATCGTTGCAACTGACGCTGGAAGCTTTGAAATAGAGCAGGAGGCATAAGGGCTGTGGCTTGTGACCCTTCCCAAAGTATGTAAGATTGATAGACATTGAATGCAGATAAAGAACTATGCATCATTGAATTTTTTCCTGTCACTAAAATGCTAGTAGAGCTCAAGGAATTGTGAGTCTCTTTGTCTACAGTACAGGAAAAATAAGAAATTTAAAGACTTGAGTTCCATACAATTTCTGATAACATACCTTAGGTTCTCAGCTTAAAAACACAAAAAGAGAAATGTCATCATTTTCCATAGCATTTGGAAACTTTTCATAGGTTGGAAACTTTACTATCAGAGCTCATCAGTTCTCAGACATTTATATGTTTTGAATACTTGGCCAATGTGACTTTGGGATGCGTCCTCCAGTTGTTGTTTCAGTGATTTTGTTCATGCCTAACAACTGGTGGCATCTTGATTTTGGTCAAATAATGTAAATGTTAAGGTGAAATTTAGAAATAAGAAAGGAAAAGCTGATATGTGTGTAGCTACTAGGTGTTTTTCTTCCTTTTTTTTTTTTTTTTTTTTTTTTAATTTTTGTAAAGTAAAACAAAAGATAAACCAAAAGGTTCTAGCTTAAGTTAGGTAAAATCAAAGAGGAGAAAAAAGAAGATAATATTGCTAATACTTCACTGCCACCTGTAATTTCCAAAACAACTAAGAGCATTTTTATTAAAATTAACTTTATTGACATTTATATTAAGTTATATAGTCGATATTAAATAATTCAATCTATATTATGTTAAATTTACTTTGTTAAATTGTATTAATTTAAATAAAATTTAATGAATTTTTAAATATAAATCGTACTATAATTTAATATAAATGGAATTTATATTAAATTATAAATAAATTTAATATTTAGAATTTAATATAAACAATATCAATTAATAAAATACATTTAGATCAAACCATAGTATTAAGAAATTTAAATAATACTACTAAGATTAATTTAAATTAGATTAATTTATATTAAATGATAGTATAATTTATATTTTAAAATATATTAAATTTTGTTTAAATTAATTTTAATAAAAAGGTTCTGAATGGTTTTAGAAACTACAGGTGTCGGAGAAGTATGTGCTATGCAATCTGCTTTTTCTCTTCTCTGATTTCACCTACTTAAGCTAGAAACTTTTGATTCATCTTTTACCTTAATTTATCAAAAGGTTGTAACTACTCCTATTTTAAAGCTTTTCATCTTTCAAAAACTGTTGTTAGCTTATTTCTCTCCCCAACTTGTTTTGATCCAATGTTTTATAGAATGTGTTTATAAGAATTATTGTAGAGCCCCCAATAGTATGTAGATAAGCAGTCCAGATATTTAATGATACATTCCTACTAATTAACTTTTCCATTGGCAATGGATCACGTGATCCCACTTTGGGGTTGACTCATAGAAATACTCTTCCTTCTGGACATATTTATCATCTGGAAAACTGAATTAATGTGAAGTGACTTTCGTAGAGAAATGGAAATCGGCAAAATGGATAGGGGTCATAGAATTTGGATTCAAGGCATCTTAGAATTTATCCACTAAGCTTCCTGTTTAGGTCCTCCCCATTGGAATTTTCTCTTGGTAGTTGTACAGTGTTATCTTGGATAAACTAAATATTCTCAACGTTTTGCAACACTATATTTGGTTTTCACGTACTCTAAATCGGAGACCTCCTTCTTATGGGTTGGGTTTTTCTTGTTTCCTGTAATTACATGTATCGTTTTTATCTTAATGCCATTAAGTGAGGTTGGAACTAGTGGTTCAAGAAGGCTGCTCTGTACAGTTGCTCGCTAAAGTACATCAGAATTGATAACTGGTGATGATTATCTGCTACATTGGAACAAAATTCTATAAACAAAAAGTGCTACAAAAAACAAAACAAATTTTTTTAAAAGTACTATAGCAAAAAATCACAACAACAACAACAACTAAAGAAATAAAATAAAATACCCAGTAGCTATCCACTTACATATACCAGCTGTTTTGCTTTCTCTTTTTGTCTACAAACACATGGTCCCGTAAGTGTTGAACCTCGTTTTCTCTTAGGATTTTTACTTTGGTCTCTTGAAAAACATCAGAATTCAATGTTTGAGCATCTCCTCTCTCTCCAGGCAACTGGGCTTTTAGTTCTTCAATAGTTTTCTGCAAGTTCTTAATTTCCTCCTCTCTTTCTAAAATTAACTGGCTATGCGCAGCATTCATCTGCTCATATTGGTACTTAAATTCATCCATTTCCTCCTCCTGCTCCCGTAAAGACTGAAGTAGTTGCATTTTACGCTGGTTTTGATTTTCAATTATATTCAGATGGTCTTGAATTTCATCTTCCAGATGATTTTTGACTATATTCAGTTGAGATACCTCCAATTCTAGTTCTGTGATAGCATCAAGAGCTTCAGGCTCAGCCACTGGTACAGCTTGATTGTGCTGTTCCCGAAGTATTTCCAGTTCTACTCGCAGATAGTTGTTTTCTGCTTTCACGTAGGTAAGACTTCTGTCCTTTCTTTCAAGGGATTGCCTTAAAGTTTCATTTTCTCTTAAGGCCTGAGAACACTTATCTAAATCCTTTTGTAGTTGTGAACTTTTTTCTTCGAGTTTTTCAATAAAAACTTCTTTCTCATTTATGACTTGTGTCAATCGCTCCTCTTCTTCTATGTAAGATGCCAAAATTTCCTCAGTTTCTTTTTCATCAGCAGTCATTTGCTCAATATTCTTTTTGAGTCCTGCTATTTCAAAGTCCTTCTCTTGATTGAGTTGAAGTGCACATTCGTGTTTCAGCTTTAAGTAAGAGGTCTTCAAATTGTGTGCATTGGAGAGTTCCTCAATAGTCTGCCTGTGATTATTTGCTTCTTCCAACAGTCTTTTTTCTGCCTGGTGCAGTTTGGCTTCAGTCTCTTCTTTGTCTCTTTGGAGAGTCTCCGTGATAGTGTCTCTTTCTTGAGAGATTTGATTGTAAGCAGCAATAGATTCTTCCAACTTACGCCTTACATCGTCACGTGCTAAAATCAACATTTCATTTTCCGTCTTGAGTTCAACAGCAACTTTCCTTAAGTTTTCATTGAGCTGTTCCTCTTGAGAAAGATTTTGCCTTAGGTTGCTCACTTCAGCTTCTCGTTCTTTAAGCATGTCATCCTTCCAGTGACTGTTCGAGTCTTCGTTCAGAGAAGTTGGATACTTACTCTTAAATCCAGACAGCTCCTCTTCAAGTTGTCTAATGTGATCCTTAAGCCCCAGGTTTTCCTGCTGGAGGTTTAAACTATTTTTTTGTGACTGATTTAGCTGATCTACTAAATCTTCTACTTTACCTTCAAGCTTCTGCTTAGTTAAATGCAAATCACTGAGGCTCTGCGCATTCTCAGTTAACTTCTCCTTCTGCACATGCAACTCTTGGGATGTGTTCATTTGCTCATCCTCAAGTTGACGAACTCTCTTTTTTTCGTCATCTAGATCTTGTTCCAACTTCTTGATGACAAGGTCTCCTTCATTTTGTTGTTTGGATAGCTCATCTTGTATCAAAATCATGTGCTTTGTAGCTTCCTGATTCTGATGATCCAGTTCTTCTAACTCAGCTATCAGCATTTTCTTCTCATTGATAGTCTGATTCAGTTCTTCCTCCTTTGCCTTCAAGTGAAGTTTTAAGTCTAGTAATTGTACATTCAAATTCACGTCTGTTGAAGCTCTGCTTTTCATGACTTGATAGTCACAGCTCAATTTTGACAGTGACATCTGAAGTTCCTCTTTTTCTTGACTCAATGATGACTTCTCTTTTTCTAAAGCTTCAACATGCATTTTAAGTTTCAGATTGTCTTCAGCAAGGCGGTTATCCTGGTTTAAACCATTTAGTCTCACGATTTCCTTCTCCGCATCAGCCAGGGCTCGTTGAAGCCTGAACACTTCTTCCACTGCTGAATGCTGAGGAAGGGTTCTTCCCTTTTCTGCCACAGTAGAACTCTGCTCCCAAACTGAAATTTCATGCTGATGATCATCTATGTCTGGACTGTGGTTTGGTTGAAGAGTCTTGATAGTATTTAGTACTTTGCAGATTTCACTCGAGTCAGAATGGTGTGTTCCCTGAGCCTCAGCAATCTGCCTCGAGTGGCCAACTTCAGATTCATGTTTTGCAACTTCAGTTGATAATCTGTTTGTTTCTTGTTGTGCTACAATTATGTCACTAAAGTCCGTGTCATCATCACGAAAGGCTGAAGAATGACTACCGATCAGGGAACCGAACGGAGCCGGTGCGGTTGTTGTTGGCACACCGCAAGCTCCCGAGGGTACTGATTGAGCAGCTGCCCGTAGTTGGAACATTTGATCTTGCAGGACAGTCTGTCCTGCTTTAAGATGGCTGATCTCTACCTCTTTCTGTTGCAGTTGATCTTGGCAACTTACAGACTGATGGTTTCTGTGTAGCTCTGGCGCTTCATGCTTTTCTTCCAGGTCAGTACAATACTTTTTCGGTCTTTCATTCTCACATCTTAGTGTGGAATCAGTAGTTTCCATTTCCTTTCTCCGACAATGATGTAAAGCTGCTTCTGGGTCTCCTAAGTCATCCAGAAGCATGTCCCTGGTGAGGGTGGAGCTATGGCCGGTGAGGAAAGGCAAGCTGCTCCCCACCTGAGCCAAGAAGTGGCCCAAGCCTGAGCCCAGGCCTCCAAACCAGGCCGACATCGTGGCCACTTCAGCGAGCCATCGGACCAGCTCTGAGAAGCGCGTCCATCACCATCCACTTCTCTGCCCCGAACGTCCTCCGGCGTTGCCGGGGTCAATTATGACCCAAGCGCTCAGAATTCCTCAGAGCGCGGGGTTCCTGGGGCTCCACCAACCACCAATCATCCCTTCCTGCCTGTAAACTCAGAAGCCTGTCCTGCGCTTTGACCAGGGACCTGCAGCCAGTAGCACACTCACCCCCTGCAGGGCCTCTGCTTCTTCCCTGCACTTGCCTGTCAGCTATTGGCTCACGGGATTGGGCAGGGGTGGCTGGGAGGAGCTAGAGATCCAGGAAAGTGTCCTAGTTTGAGTCCCAAGGCAGTGTGCTGTGGAGCCAGGAAGAATCAATGTTGTAGATGAAATCCAAAGGTAGTTCACTGGACAGTTCCCTCTTGTCTGGGAGAGGTGGGCTTTTTGTCCCATTCAGTTGCATTCAGTTGACGAGGTGAGGTCTGGCTCCACATTAGAGAATGGAATCTATTTAACTAAAAGTCCCCGATTATTCAAAAGTAAATCTCACCCCATAACACCAGCACAGACACACCCAGAATAAAAGTTGGCCAAGTATCTGGGCATCGTAGCCCAGGCGAGTTAACATATAAAATTAACCATCACAAAGTCTTAATCAGTCTCAGAATTCAAATTATAATATGGATTAGATTTCACTAAAGAACCATCTTTACCCTTTCCAAAAGTAAAGTTTTGCTGTTAATCTATACATTTTCGAGTTCAGTTGAACATTATTTGGTCCTTGTTAATTCTGATTGAAGTTTATTTAAGTGCTCAAAAATTCCGCTTAAATTTCACTTAAGAAAATTTGTTTTAGAGCCAATGGGTTGATGTCCACTTAACCTATTGTTGTTTATCAGTGCCAAATATAATCCAGGTTTCAAGAGTCCAGAGTGAAATAAAAAGTTGAGAAATTTTCTACTATGGAGTAACAATCCTAAATGTAATTCCCATACCTCTGAGGATCAGAAGGAGTTAAGATAAGGCCCTGCTTTCCAAGGTGTTTAAATTCCAACAAGTTAATGAGGAGGCAGTTTTGTAGAGTTGGGGACAAAGCAAAGAGATGAAGCACGTGGGCTGTAACAGACATACCCATTGGGACCAGAGCAATTTTGGAGCTAAACTGACAGAGCGCATTTATAAGACCTCTCTCACAAGCATGAGTTGAACAGTAAATGACAACATAGTGTGTAGTTCTCACCTGATGGCTGGTGCAGAGAAAGTGGCCAACAAACAGAGCCTGCTGCCACTTTGTTCATATTTGCTTTTTGTTTTGTTTAGGATCATTTTCCTTATTACCCTTTAGAAGGGGTTTGGGTTTGCTCCCATTACTCTCTTCCCAGAGCCCATTTTCAGGAGACTCTTTTCCTTGAGCTGTTCTTTCTCTATGTCTGTTCAGGAAACAAAACCTCAAGGTGGCAGAAATAAAATTTAAAAAAAGGAAGAATTTTTGGAAAATTAATGGTTAAGTAGATCCTAAGGATTATATGAATCACCTCATAATGTCTCTTGCCTTCGAGATAGCGGAGCAAGTAGACATAATTACTCCGATTGCTATCAGAAACTAGTGACTGCATTTGTGTCCTGGGCTAGAAAAGGAAATCTTCTTGGTCCTTCTTATTCATCTCCAAATCTGAGAGAGAAGTCAGGCCTGTGTTAGTCAGTCTCTCCTCATAAAAGACTAATATAAAAATTTAAGCCCCTTTTAGCATCTGCTGAAGTGAGAATCCACGCTGTACCCCAGCTGTGTCTACTGTTGAAGAAGGCGTCAACAATACCAAGTGTCCTTTTCTCCCTTTAGACCATTCCTCCTGTGTGTGTGTGTGTGTGTGTGTGTGTGTGTGTGTTTGTGTGTGTGAGAAGACTTTTTCATCACTTTGACAACATACCTGAGAAAATTAAATGAGTAAATATTTATTTTGGTTCAATTTCAGGCTCCATTGCTGTGGCCTGAAGTGAGGCAGATTACCATGGCAGAGAGCCTGGCTTCAAAACAGAGCCTCTCAACTCATGGAGATCAGGGAAATGGTGAGGGGAAGAGAGGACTGAGGAATATGATGTACCCGTCCAGGGAATCAACTCCAATGGCCTACCCTCCAACTAGGCCCTACCGCCCCCACAGTTTTGACCAACTCCCAATAGTCCTGTCCAATCATGAACCCATCAGTGGATTGATCCACAGATGAGGTTAGAGCTCAGGATTCGATTCACCTTTCTGTAGAGTCCGTTCTGAATGCTGGTAGATTGGGGTCCAAGCTTTCAACACATGACCTTTGGGCAGCATTCCAGATCCAAATTATAGCAGGGTGCCTCCTTCTCTTTAGGTGTTCTGTGTTTGTTTATTGTTTTCAATCACAAATAATGATCCTTTTTCAGTGTAAGACCTATCACATTTGGCTTGAATGTGGTTCCAGTGGTGGTTGCTCCTCCTGCTGAAAGGCATTTCTGATCACTCAGATTCAGTCTTCTGGCATGGTTCGCTCTGACCACAGCTGTTTGTCATTTTATATTTCTATCTGAGAGAGAAACCTACCTACTGTATTCGAAACTGACCATCCAAATGAAAGCATTTCTCTTCTTCCAAATATGTTTGGAATGTTCCTGGAAGCTATGGGGGATATGGAGGGAAAACCCCGGCTCATTCGCGAGCACATGTGACAGAAAGCATCCAATAATCATAAGGGTATCCTTATACATATATTCAGTGCCCCAAAAGCACAAGGTATTGTGATAGATATTGTGAACAACATAAAGCTGTGTTATATACATTTCCTGCTGTGAAGTGCAATTGAATACAGTCAATCAGTGGAGAAGATGTTCCATAGAGTGATCCTTGAATTATAATGCAAGGCCAGCCATTGACGACTGTGGAGGTGAGGATCTCATATGGGGCAAAAGACTGAGTAAGAAAGAATAAGCCAGAAGTAGAGAGCCCTGAATAATGTGGCTTTGTTAAAACACAGTTGAAGGTTAAAGTAATGAAAGCTTTTTGAGTCTATAAACATAGGGTGATAAATTCTATGCAAGACATTAAGTTGGTACTTCTTTTAATACCTCATAATTCATTCAAACATTTTCTTATAGATTTCAGTAGAATTTTTAAATCTCTTCAATATGGGCCTCGTCTCTTCTTGTTTCTTTTTTTAAATGTTTATTGGTTGCTCAAAACATTACAACGATCTTGACATATCATATTTCATACATTTGATTCAAGTGGGGTATGAATTCTTACTTTTACCACGTGTACAGTTTGCAGGATCACATTGGTTATACGTCCAAGTTGATACATACTGCCACACTAGTGTCTGTTATATTCTGCTGCCTTTTCTATTCCCTCCCTATCCCCCCTTCTGTCCCCTCCCCTCCCGTAATCTCTCTCTACCCCAGCTACTGTAATTCATTTCTCTCCTTTTTTCCCCTTTCCCATCACATCCTCTTATATGTAATTTTGTATAACAATGAGGGTATCCTTCCATTTCCATGAAATTTCCCCTTCTCTCTCCCATTCCCTCCCACCTCTTGTCCCTTCTAATTGGTAATCTTCTTTTCATGCTCTTCCAGCCTGCTCTGTTTTGAGTCCCCCTCCTTATATGAAAGAAGACATTCAGCATTTCTTTTCTAGGGATTGGCTAACTTCACTTAGCATAATCTCCTCTAATGCCATCCATTTCCCTGCAAATGCCGTGGTTTTGTTATTTTTTAGTGCTGAGTAATATTCCACTGTGTACAGATGCCACATTTTTTTCATCCATTCATCTGTTGACTGGCATCTAGGTTGGTTCCACATTCTAGCTATTGTGAATTGTGCTGCTATGAGCCTTGATGTAGCTGTATCCCTATAGTATGCTCTTTTTAGGTCTTTGGGAATAGTCCGAGAAGGGGAATAGCTGGGTCGAATGGTGGTTCCATTCCCAGCTTTCCCAGGAATCTCCATAATGCTTTCCAAATTGGCTGCACCAATTTGCAGTCGCACCAGCAATGTACAAGTGTACCTTTTCCCCCACATCCTTGCCAGCACTTGTTGTTGTTTGACTTCCTAATGGCTGCCATTCTTACTGGACTGATTTGGTGTCTTAGAGTGGTTTCAATTTGCATTTCTCTGATTGCTAGAGATGGTGAGCATTTTTTCCGTGTATTTTTTGATTAACTGTATATCCTTCTCTGAGAAGTGTCTGTTCAGGTCCTTGGCCCATTTGTTGATTGGGTTGTTTGCTTTCTTAATGTTTAATTTTTGAGTTGTTTGTATACTCTGGATATTAGGGCTCGGCACATTTGTATTTTTAAGAATTGGCATAATCAATGAAATGTTCCGCACACGTTTGTAGGAAGATTAACATAACACTCCAGTGACAATACAGTAGTAGAAGGATTGATTTGGACTGACAAGTTGTTCAGTGAATGATATATTACCCATAAATTTGAATTCTCATTATCATAAAGAAGCAAGGTGAAAATAAGAATTTAAGAGAGTGTTGGGGATGTGGCTCAAGTAGTAGCTCCTTCACCTAGCATGCGTGAGGCATGGGGTTTGATCCTCAGCACTACCTAAAAAAATAAATAAAATAAAGATGTTGTGTCCACTAAAGGCTAAGTAATCAATATTTTTAAAATAGAATGTAAAATAGTCCATAAATGTTATATACAAA